>NC_053023.1:221828215-222178507 GCF_003073215.2 Triticum urartu | reverse complement strand
AAGCTTGTCCCAATTCGGCCAAAAAAATTACCGCGGCATGTTGGTGCCATGTCATGACACCGTGCCAAGTTTCACGGTTTTCAGGCGTATTTTGGATTTACAAGAATTAAAAAACCAGGTTTCTCAATCTTTCTGGCCGAGCCACAATGCCCAAATGTTTAAATTTCATTTTCATTTCCTGGATGGGACCTAGAAATTCACCCAAGGACCCACATGTGATTTTTCAACAAACTTTGGTGCACATCAAATCCGCAGAAACTCTATTAATGTGGAAAAAAGGCCAAACGAACCCGGAATAATTCCAAAATTTAGCATGATACTTCTATTTGGTCTAATCTACTTGTGTAAAAAAATTATGGCGGGAGAAGGTAGTATACGCATGTCGTTTAGCACATGGAGGTGACACGTTCGCTCTTGGAACCACGAGCCCTCTTGAGGGAAGATCCGATTTGCAAGAAGCTTACACCAAAGCTTGTCCCAATTTGGCCAAAAAATTACCGCAGCGTGGTGCCATGTCATGAGACCATGCCAAGTTTCATGATTTCCAGGCATGTTTTGGATTTATAGGAATTAAAAAACCACGTTTCTCAATCTTTCCGGCCAAGCCACGATGGCCAGATGTTTGAATTTCATTCTCATTTCTTGCATGGGACCTAGAAATTCAGCCAAGGACACACATGTGATTTTTCAACCAACTTTGGTGCACTGGAGCATGTGCTTGTAGTTAAATTTAAATTATTCACATTAAATGTGCAGAAACTCAATTAATTTATAAAAAAGGCCAAACGAACCCGAAATAATTCCAAAACTTAGCATGATACTTCTATTTGGTCTAATCTGTGTGTGTAAAAAAATTAAGGCAGGAGAAAGCAATGTACGTATTTTGTTTCACACACGGAGGTGACATGTTCCCTCTCGGAACCACGAGCCTTCTTGAGGGAAGCTCCGGTTTGCAAGAAGCTTACACTACTAGAAAAACAGGTATAGCCAATATGGACACTAATGGCGCACTATACATGTGGTGCGCCATTACTAAATAGTAATGGCGCACCATGTGTAGGTGCGCCATTAGTAACCAAAACAGTAATGGCGCACCAGGTGAAAAGTGCGGACCAAGGTTTGACCTAGTCATACACATAGTAATGGCACACTTTGTGTAGGTGCACCATTACTAAGTTGACATAATAATGGCGCACCTTTAAAAAGTGTGCCATAACTATGTGTATGACTGGGTCAAACCTTGCTTAAACTTAGTAATGGCGCACTTTGCATAGTTGCGCCATTACTATGTCAAACTTAGTAATGGCGGACCAGTAGCGACCCGACCCGAATGGATCAAGTCTCTGTGCTTAAGTGTCATCCCTGGATCAGTATGCTGACACACACAGTACTCGAGGATTTATACCAGAGGTAAATCACATGTATAAAGTAACGTAAATACTATTACCTCATCCAAATAGCGGAAGTAACAAGGTTGTGGATTCCCATCAACACCAACGGCAAAGTTGAGTGTAGAAATCGTAACCCTAACGTATCACTTACTCGTCGTAAGATAATCCTACAACATGAGACGTTGCAGCCACAGAGGGTCAGTACATTGAATGTACTAGCAAATTCACACCATAGAGAGAGATGATGAACAATGGCTATCACTACATGCATATATGGCTGGTGGAAAAGCTCTATGGTTATAAGATTTTTGCGAAAAGCTACTTTTTCCCTACTGTAAAGGAATAAACTTTTATTTAACTACCATGGTGGTTGTTGAACATTGAGAATGGTTGACAACATTCTCAATCCCAATTAAATAACATCATTAATCCCAACAAACTTAATTTAAAGTAACATGATGAGATTCACATGATAATCCAAGTACTAGATACTCAAGATGTCCATAACCGGGGACACGGCTAATCATGATTAGTTTATACACTATGAAAAAGGTTTGCGCACTTTCCCCCACAAGACTTGATCGCCTCCATTTGGTTTCTCGCACTACATGGTGTTTGAGAAACGTATGACCGAGACATAGTCTTTCAGAAGCGCTAGCACCTTATGATCGGGTAGACCGTACCACCTATATCCCCTACATCTTCTAGTGTACCACTGTAAGAGTTCGCACGACTTAGTCAACTATGCTAGAGCCCATAATAGCTTGTGGTTGCACACGGAAGTTTCTAGTATGAATAGTCTCATGATCCCTTTGACCCTGGGTGGCGGTCCAAAAGAGAACAGGTAAGTCCTGGAATACCCAGGTGCCTCAATCCACCCAGATGTGTGTTTAAGTTGCCACCTTAGATAAACCATTAATTAACAAGCTCACATCTGTCAATGGATATCACTCACCCAATCCACGTCTACTAGCATAACATGGCATAATAAGCAAACGTAGAAGTAACTCCCAAAGGTTTGATAATAAACAGGTAATAGGTTCCTACCTCATCAACTACCTCCCAATACCCACATGTTAATGACCTCCTAATCATGCAATGTTTGAGGATTGGAACTAATGCATAAAAATTGGGTATGAAAAAGGTATGATCAAAGTGTGAACTTGCCTGCAATGTTGATGAAGATGATTCACACTCAAAACTCTTGATAGTTCTACTCGTCACACTCCGGTCAATCTATCGTAATCAAGCAATAGTAACCACACATAAGCAATCATTCAAAAGATCAGAAAAAACGAAGAAGACGATTCGGAAAACATCAAAATCAAGCAAATGACTCTTGCAACATAAAACAATTTCTAACGGTACCAAAATTATGTGAATTTGGCCTTATCAGAAAATTAGGTCAAGAGCTTCGATTTGCAAAAGAATCAACTAAATTGGAGTTACGAAACTCAAGTTATGATCAAACAAAGTTCAAATTCAAATATGATCTAATTCAAATTTTAAACTTTTCAAAAAAAAAGTTTGAGTTGGATTACTGGATAGAGGATATCATAACGAACACGTGAGCGTTGGTTTCGTTGGATTTGGATAAACGGGTAAAAAGTTGTGACAGATTGAAGATCAGGGACTAAATTGTGAAGAAACTAATTACATATGGGTCCCTGGCTAATATTAACAGAAAAAGAAAAGACTAAATAATGAACGTTCGCTAACTAGTCCTAAGCAGAGAACGTTCTTAGAATAGATCTAACTAAAAAAACTAAACCGGGGTTTTTAAAATAAAACCGAGAAAAACCTAAACCCTAAAAGAAATAACCGGACCGGGCGGTTTACCGGTTCGGTCAAAATAAACCGGCGGCGGCGGTTGACGGTAGCAGCAGCTTCGGCGATGCGGCAGACTCCTGCGAGACGGGCGGCGGCGATGTGAAGCGGCTCTGGTGAGCGAGCGGCGCGGCGCGGATGCGGCAGAGGGCGACGGCAGCGGCGGCGAGCAGCGAGGCGGGGTGGCGGACTAGGCGGCGGGGCGGCTTGCTTGCGGCGGCGGTGGTTGGAGCAGGTGGCGGCGGCGGCGATCCGCGGGAAGGGCGGCGATGCGGCGAGGAGGAGAGGAGCGAGGGGGTCCCGGGCGGCGGCTTTATAGGAGGGGAGGCGAGGGCGGCTTGGGCGAGGGGCAATGGAGGCGGGGCGGCGCCGGATTCCGAGGAGAGTCCCGGTCGGGGACGACACGGAAGGCGGCAGGGAGCTGGGCCTTGGCCTGGCTTCGGCTGGGCCGGCCCAGTCGGGAATTAAAAAAAAACATTTCCAGACAAATAAAAATAATAAAAACGAAATAACTAAAATATTATATAGGCATATAATATATCAAAATTTCAGAAAAAGATTTTCTACACGGTGAACATTTTTCTAGCATTAAATAAAATACACACAAAATCAGATAAATCAAAGAGTGCTACTGGTCTATTAAAATCCAACAAAAATCATTTTAAATATACCAAAATTATTTCTCTCCAATTTTCTGATGTAGGGAATCATGTTACCCTATTTTTCACATATTTTATTTTTGGAGAAAAATAATTTGAATAAAACTCGAATAACTCCAAATTGAAAATAAATTCAAAAGAACTTTGAATTTAATTCTTTGAAACTCCCAACTCATATTTCATATAATTTGAAGAAGTCATTTTATCTCCTCTCGTTAAAATCATTGAGTTGCATAAAGTTTCAGAATTGGAAATATTTTCCAAATGAAATTCAAATATTTTCAACACCCCTTGTCATTTGAATAAATGGAAGAAGTCATGTCATCTTCTCTCCAGGGTTTTGTGATGAAAAGCATTTGAATTCATGGAGATCAGAAAGCAAATATGAAAGTTTGGGAGAGTCCTTTTATTCCCTCTCATTTAACTTTCAAAAAGGTTTCGAATTTCACTCAATTTCACACAATCAATAAAACAGTCAATCAAATCTATCTATTTATTATAACATTCCAAAATTTAGAATTTTGGGATGTTACAAACCTACCACCCTTAAAAGGAATCTCGTCCTCGAGATTCAGAGAGGCTAGCAAGAAATAGGTTAGGTTTGGGGTCTCCCCAAAATCCATCAATCATCACCGGGGTCTGGGGTGCTACCACCCTTAGGAACATCGTTATGGTCCCATCAATACTCATATACTCCATCCTTATTCTTGACAGGGCCGGTCCTCTCAGATCGTAAGGAAAATTCCTTCTCTGGGCTCTTTCGGTAGTGGCATAACCTTTTCCTCAATTCTTCTGTCCTTTCCTCTTGGTAAGGTTATTCCGTGATCGGGTCTTCTTAGCTGACGGGTCTGGCGCCAAAACTAAACAACTATCGATATCTCATGGCGGTCAACAATTTATGGTTCCTCCTGCAGGAAATGGGTCTGGGTTGATCCTCACCGTATAACCTACGGTTGGCAAAAGCTGCCTTGTACAAGGAAAAATTTCTTATACCATTCTAAGGCTTATACATGGTTTTGATCGTCGTCTCTCTACTATAGGTAAGTCACTTAGATTTACCATCCCATATAGCAAGGCGAATAATAAGAGTAAGTCGGTATGGTGATCAATCCATCCCGCACCCAAATCATTACCTTGTATACGGTTTAGCGAATCTCGCATTCTGACACTCGGTCATCCCCACAAGCATTGCAGAATTTCTCTTGTCGATGAACCATGTTCGGATAAATCCATTGATTCTGCAAGCCAAACAAACATCTATCGTTCCTTCACAACTCTCAGGTTTTGCGGTACTCCTATAAAATCGTCTGTTGACAAAGGTATATCCTCTTCCAGGGTTCTTCCTTCAGCAAGAATGTGCTTGCTTCTTGGCAGGTCCTGGGGCCTGTGGGTTATGGCCCATCTCATCACTTGTAGTCCTTGAACTTATCATCGGGCAACTGATTAGTGTTCCAACTTCCAACTTCCTAGTATTCTTAAATCCATCCAATTGTATTGTCTTCCTTCCTTGTATTGGCACCAAACTAGGACATGATTACTCAGGCTCATCATGGAGTTTCCATTGATCCATATTTCTGACATCATACCTCCTTTATATCCAATAGTAATTCATCTCTTCATCCTCGTGGGTTATACCATATACCGAGATAAACTTATACCTATGAAGTCCATATTCCACTTCGTGGAACATCATTATCCTTTCCAAGGTCAAGCTTCCTTTTAGGGGAATATTGGCCATCTCTGCATGGCACCTCTTCAACTGGGAAACGTGAAACACATCATGAACTCCTGACAGTCCTTCGGGTGACTCCAACTTGTTGGCCACTTCTCCCATATGCTCCAAAACTCGGTATGGTCCTACAAATCTCGGGGCCAACTGTCCCTTAACTCCAAATCGTTTAACTCCTCAGAGAGGGGGCGCACGAAGACATGCTCTATATTCAATTTCATAGACTACCTCCTTGCGTTTTTTTCTTTATAACTCTTGTTCCTGGACTGAGCTACCTTCAGTCTATCTCGAATCAACTTAACATTCTCTTTTAACTCCTTTGATCACATTTGGTCCAAACAACTGGCGGTCTCCAACTTCATCCCACATACTCTTGGGGTATCACTCATATCGAGACAAAACTCGTATTCATTTTGTTTGAAATCCACTCAGTGGAGTATCCTTATCTTTTCCAGGGGTCAACGGTTCTTACAGGGTACTACCACCCTTAAAATGCACAAACCTTCCATAGACCATATTTCTCATATCCTTAGAATGGCCAAAATTCTTCTTCATAGAGTAACAACTCATAAAATCCATATCAGTACCAACAATGCTAACTTTATTCATTCTCAGGTGATTACAATCTCTCGCTTTTCCATTACATGTCTCAAATCAACACCTCAATATAAAATAAAATGTTCTCACTTCTACTACTCCATTTCTTTTGTTACAAACTCAACTATGTAGCACAAGTTTCCTTCTCCTTGGGGCATTCTCTGGCAAAGTGCCCTGCTCCATTACAACTAAAACATATTACTTCTGACAAGTATCGAGGTTTCCTTTTTGGGCAATCGTTGAGGTAGTGCCCTGACTCCTTGCACCTGTAACAGGTGATATGACTCAGGTCCTTCCTGGAATCCAATCTGCTTCTCTTCCTGGACCTTTCCATGCCAATCATGGCTTCTATTTCTTGTGGGTCATACTCTACTTCCTCCATCGGGAATTCTACTAGATCCCCATTCATACAATTCTGGGAGATGTGTCCTTCTTCTCCACATGAATAGCATGACTTGGTGCAGGGTTTAATTGGTTCTTCTTTGGACGTGTCCTCCACCTCTTCCTTCATCATGGGTTCTTCTAAAATTTCCATGAGGGATCCTTCCATTACTTCTTCTTCTGCTGGATGGTTCATTGTACCATGGGGTAAATGTGACACTGAGCAGGATAGTGGGTAGTCCCTTCACACAAGAAACAAGTAATCTGCCTAATTTCTTCAACTGGGTGAATTCCTTCACAATTAGGGCATTCATCCTTGTGTTCTTTATGGGTGTGTCCTATTTCTCCACAAATCGTGCATGCATAAGGTTTCTTCATATCCTTTCCATAAGGCTTCAACTTCTGGGACACAAACTGAGACTTTGGCAAAGTCAACTTAAATTCTTTCCAAGTGGTTACTCCTTGCCATCCATTGATGGTTTGGTACATTCTCCACCAAGTAGCAGCACCTCTTTCAAAGCACTGAAGAGCATGCTGGGTCATATCCTTTCCAACTATAGGGTTATTTTCCATGTGATCCTCCATGTTCTGAATCCATTGGTCTGTCTCCAATTGACTCATCGGTCCAGAAAATATAAGCTCATCTTCATTCATCCTTTATTAGGTCCATGGGTTTGGGGTGAGGTAAGAGAGATAAAGAGGGATACACACAATACAAACAAATGTTTTGAAAAGACAGATTTTATTTGTGGTTGTCAGGAAAAACATCAAACAAATGACAGCTCACAAACATCACATCTAACGTAGGTATATAACAGGGGTTTGGTATTCTAAAGGTCAACAAATCTTCAACGCCTCCAATCTCTTCAAGCCTTGTTCATGTCTCCAATGGCTTCTTCCGATCATGCTTGTCTTTCTCAAGTTCTTTTGCCAGCTCATATCTGTTGTAGCAAAGTTTCTCGTGACGTCCTTTAATATTTCTGGAGTTGCATTCCAAACTTCCGGGTTTCAACATCCTTGACATGAACCATTATCCTGCTGTCCTTCAGTTCATAACGAATCTCCGGTATCTCGAGGTTTTGCTCCTCCTGCTTGGCTACTCTCATCTTCAGGGTCCTGAGTTCCTCATGAAATACTTCCTTGTCTAATACGACTTCCTACAAGTCCATCTTAAACTTCTTGATGTATTACTCCAGATCCTGGTGATACACCGGCTAAGGTTAAAACTTCATCTTTTGCTAATAGGTGCTCCATCAGCCTTCTACCATCCAATCCTTCCATGCATATATATGCTTAACCCAGCACGGTGATAATAGCGTAAGCGGAGATAACTCCATGGTTAGCCGTGTCTATGCCCATGTTACTGACATGAGCTTTCATTCCATAATAGATATCTCCTGACTTGGAGTTTTATTGAAAAAACTTTGAGTTCTACTTCTTCATGTTCTGGACTTCTCCTACACCTTGATCTTGGGTATTGACAGATTCCTTAGTCTGCCAAGTTCCATAAGGGGTGCCTTCCTAGGTCATACAAATCTGGAAAATTCTACAGGGCCTTCAAATTCTCCTAGTCTTCGGAGTCTTCAACCGTTGTAGTTTTCGTTATTATAATGTATGGTAAAATCCTCTTCATTCCGAATGGTCTCAGTTGTCCGATATCTTGTACTTCTTGGAGTGGTCTCATCAGTCAAATATTCGAGTGGTCAAAAGGGGAAAGGGGTATGGTCTCACTAAAGGGAATTTTTGAATAAGCTCAGAAGAGAAGAGAGGTAAAAGATCTTTTTGAAAGGGAAAGTTGTAGAGAAAATCTTTGCTATGGGCTTGCCAGTTTCTAGGGTCACGTCCTAAAGTCAACATGTGCTCTGATACCATCTTGTAGCGACCTGACCCGAATGGATCAAGTCTCTATGCTTAAGTGTCATCCCTGGATCGGTATGCTGACACACACAATACTCGAGGATTTATACCAGAGGTAAGTCACATGTATAAAGTAATGTAAATACTATTACCTCATCCAAATAGCGGAAGTAACAAGGTCGTGGATTCCCATCAACACCAATGGCAAAGTTAGGTGTAGAAATCATAACCCTAACGTATCACTTACTCGTCGTAAGATAATCCTGCAACATGAGACGTTGCAGCCACAGAGCGTCAGTACATTGAATGTACTGGAAAATTCACACCATAGAGAGAAATGATGAACAATGGCTATCACTACATGCATATATGGCTGGTGGAAAAGCTCTATGGTTATAAGATTTTTGCGAAAAGCCAATTTTTCCCTACTGCAAAGGAATAAAATTTTATTTAACTACCATGGTGGTTGTTGAACATTGAGAATGGTTGACAGCATTCTCAATCTCAATTAAATAACATCATTAAACCCAACAAACTTAATTTAAAATAACATGATGAGATTCACATGATAATCCAAGAACTAGATACTCAAGATGTCCATAACCGAGGACACGGCTAATCATGATTAGTTTATACACTCTTCAGAGGTTTGCGCACTTTTCCCCACAAGTCTCGATCGCCTCCGTTTGGTTTCTCGCACTACATGGTGTTTGAGAAACGGATGACCGAGACATAGTCTTTCTGAAGCGCTAGCACCTTACGATCGGGTAGACTGTACCACCTATATCCCCTACATCTGCTAGTCTACCACTATAACAGTTCGCACGAATTAGTTAACTATGCTAGAGCCCGTAATAGCTTGTGGTTGCACACGGAAGTTTCTAGTATGAATAGTCTCATGATCCCTTTGAGCCTGGGAGGCGGTCCAAAAGAAAACAGGAAAGTCCTGGAATACCCAGGTGCCTCAATCCACCCAGATGTGTGTTTAAGTTGCCACCTTAGATAAACCATTAATTAACAAACTCACATCTGTCAATGGATATCAGTCACCCAATCCACGTCTACTAGCATAACATGGCATAATAAGCAAACGTAGAAGTAACTCCCAAAGGTTTGATAATAAACAGGTAATAGGTTCCTACCTCATCAACTACCTCCCAATACCCACATGTTAATGACCTCCTAATCATGCAATGTTTGAGGATTAGAACTAATGCATAAAAACTGGGTATGAAAAAGGTATGATCAAAGTGTGAACTTGCCTGCAATGTTGATGAAGATGACTCGCACTCAAAACTCTTGATAGTTCTACTCGTCACACTCCGGTCAATCTATCGTAATCAAGCAATAGTAACCACACATAAGCAATCACTCAAAACATCAGAAAGAACGAAGAAGACGATTCTGAAAACATCAAAATCGAGCAAATGACTCTTGCAACATAAAACAATTTCTAATGGTACCAAAATTATGTGAATTTGGCCTTATCAGAAAATTAGGTCAAGAGCTTCGATTTGGAAAAGAATCAACTAAATCGGAGTTACGAAACTCGAGTTATGATCAAACAAAGTTCAAATTCAAATCTGATCTAATTCAAATTTTAAACTTTTCAAGAACATGTTTGAGTTGGATTACTGGATAGAGGATATCATAACGAAGACGTGAGCGTTGGTTTCGTTGGATTTGGATAAACGGGTTTCGTTGATAGATTGAAGATCAGGGACTAAATTGTGAAGAAACTAATTACATATGGGTCCCTGGCTAATATTAACAGAAAAAGAAAAGACTAAATAATGAACGTTCGCTAACTAGTCCTAAGCAGAGAACGTTCTTAGAATAGATCTAACTAAAAAAACTAAACTGGGGTTTTTAAAATAAAACTGAGAAAAACCTAAACCCTAAAAGAAATAACCGGACCGGGTAGTTTACGGTTCGGTCGAAATAAACCGGCGGCGGCGGTTGACGGCAGCAGCAGGTCTGGCGGTGCGGCGGACTCCGGCGAGACGGGCGGCGGAGATGTGAAGCGGCTCCGGCGAGCGAGCGGCGCGGCGCGGATGCGGCAGAGGGCGATGGCAGCGGCAGCGAGGCGGGGTGGCGGACTAGGCGGCAGGGCGGCTTGCTTACGGCGGCGGCGGTTGGAGCAGGCAGCGGCGGCGATCTGCGGGAAGGGCGGCGATGCGGCGAGGAGGAGAGGAGCGAGGGGGTCCCGGGCGGCGGCTTTATAGGAGGGGAGGCGAGGGCGGCTTGGGCGAAGGGCAATGGAGGCGGGGTGGCGCCGGACTCCGGGGAGAGTCCCGGTCGGGGAGGACGGGGAAGGCGGCACGGAGCTGGGCCTTGGCCTGGCTTCGGCTGGGCCGGCCCAGTCGGGAATTTTTTTTAAACATTTCCAGACAAATAAAAATAATAAAAACGAAATAACTAAAATATTATATAGGCATATAATATATCAAAATTTCTGAAAAAGATTTTCTACACGGTGAACATTTTTCTAGCATTAAATAAAATACACACAAAATCAGATAAATCAAAGAGTGCTACTGGTCTATTAAAATCCAACAAAAATCATTTTAAAAATACCAAAATTATTTCAAAATTATTTCTCTCCAATTTTCTGATGTAGGGAATCATGTTACCCTATTTTTCACATATTTTATTTTTGGAGAAAAATAATTTGAATAAAACTCGAATAACTCCCAATTGAAAATAAATTCAAAAGAACTTTGAATTTAATTCTTTGAAACTCCCAACTCATATTTCATATAATTTAAAGAAGTCATTTTATCTCTCATGAAAATCATTGAGTTGCTTAAAGTTCCAGAATTAGAAATAATTTCCAAATGAAATTCAAATATTTTCAACACCCCTTGTCATTTAAATAAATGGAAGAAGTCATGTCATCTTCTCTCTAGGGTTTTGTGATGAAAAGCGTTTAAATTCATGGAGATCAGAAAGCAAATATGAAAGTTTGGGAGAGTCCTTTTATTCCCTCTCATTTAACTTTCAAAAGGGTTTCGAATTTCACTCAATTTCACATAATCAATTAAACAGTCAATCAAATCTATCTATTTATTATAACATTCCAAAATTTAGAATTTTGGGATGTTACAGGACCTATACAAAGTGCGCCATTACTAACTTTGATCAAATCATACACATAGTAATGGCGCACTTTGTGAAGGTGCGCCATTACTAAATGCACATAAAAGGTTTTTTATATGAAAAATCATCTACTCAAAAAGTTACATCTGAATTCAACGGGGGGAACCCCGTTGAAGATTTTTAGAATCCCCAAAAACCTAACAGAATAAAAGATACAGGGCTTTTAAGATCTAGAGGGGGAAATGGAAAAAATTCAAACTTAGTAATGGCGCACCATTTGCTAGGTGCGCCACTAGTAACAAAAAAAAATGGTTTCAATTTTTTTTTCGAAAAAATGTACAAAATATGGTACGTAATATGACCAGGAAGTTTGAAATATTTTTTCTAAATTTCATCACTCATGAACATGAACAAAGTCCTAGACATCAACAAGGTTTAATAGGATTGATACGATAGATATATCAACAAGTGCGTGTTAAGTGAGCTGGTGCTGGGGTTGGATAGAACTGACAAGTTAAGCATGTTGGGGCTGGAGAAGTGTGAGGATGGTTGACCTTCCAGTAAGTTTGACCATGGAGTGCGATTTGACTTGAGATTAAGCATATTGACCCGAGATTAAGCCATAGTGACCCGAGATTAAGAAAAAAACGAAAATAAATTCTGAAAAAATTGAAAAAAATTGTTAGTAATGGCTCACTAATATGTGGTGTGCCATGACTAAGTCAGATACTAATGGCGCACTTCTAGGCATAGTAATCGTGCACTATAGGTGCGCCATTACTATCTTTGATAGTAATGGTGCACCAAATGTGCGCCATTACTATTTGTTACTAGTGGCGTGTTAACAGTGGCGCACCTATAGTGCACCATTAATAGCAAAAACTGGTGCGCCACTAACAACCTTTTTCTAGTAGTGTTACACCAAAGCTTGTGCCAATTCGGCCAAAAAATATACTGCAACATGTTGGTGCCATGTCATGACACCATGCCAAGTTCCATGATTTTCATCCATGTAGTGTGCCATTAATAGCAAAAACTGGTGCGCCACTAATAGCCTTTTTTCTAGTAGTGTTACACCAAAGCTTGTGCCAATTCGGCCAAAAAATATGCCGCAGCATGTTGGTGCCATGTCATGACACCATGCGAAATTTCATGATTTTCAGGCGTGTTTTGGATTTAAAGGAATTAAAAAATCAAGTTTCTCAATCTTTCTGGCCGAACCACGATGCCCAGATGTTTGAATTTCATTCCCATTTCTTGGATGGGACCTAGAAATTCACCCAAGGACACACATGTGATTTTTCAACCAACTTTGGTGCACTAGAGCATGTGCTTGTAGTTCAGATTTGAATTATTCACATTAAATGTGCAGAAACTAAATTAATGTATAAAAAAGGCCAAATGAACCCGGAATAATTACAAAATTTAGCACGATACTTCTATTTGGTCTAATCAGCCTATGTAAAAAAATTAAGGCGGGAGAAGGAAGTGTACGTATGTTGTTTCGCACAGGGAGGTGACACGTTGCCTCTCAGAACCACGAGCCTTCTTGAGGGAAGCTCTAGTTTGCAAGAAGCTTACACCAAAGCTTGTCCCAATTCTGCCAAAAATTTTACCGCAACATGTTGGTGCCATGTCATGACACCATGCCAAGTTTCAGGATTTTCAGGCGTGTTTTGGATTTACAGGAATTAAAAAACCAAGGTTCTCAATCTTTCCGGCTGAGCCACAACACCCGCATGTTTGAATTTCATTCACATTTCTTGCATGGGACCTAGACATTCACCCAAGGCCCCACATGTGATTTTCAACCAACTTTGGTGCACTGGAGCATGTGCTTGTAGTTCAAATTTTAATTATTCACATTAAATGCGTAGAAATTCAATTAATGTATAAAAAGGACAAACAAACCCGGAATAATTACAAAATTTAGCATGATACTTCTATTTGGTCTAATCTGCCCGTGTAAAAAAATTAAGGCTGGAGAAGGCAGTGTACGTATGTCGTTTCTAACACGGAGGTGACACGTTCCCTCTCGGAACCATGAGCCTTCTTGAGGGAAGCTCCAGTTTGCAAGAAGCTTATACCAAAGCTTGTCCCAATTCGGCCAAAAAATTTACCACAACATGTTGGTGCCATGTCATGACACCGTGCAAAGTTTCATGATTTTTAGGAATGTTTTGGATTTACAGGAATTAAAAAACCAAGTTTCTCAATCTTTCTGGCCGAGCCACGACGCCCGCATGTTTGAATTTCATTCCCATTTCTTGCATGGGACCTAGACATTCACCCAAGGACCCACATATATTTTTTTCAATCAACTCTGGTGCACTGGAGCATGTGCTTGTAGTTCGAATTTGAATTATTCACATTAAATGCGCAGAAACTCAATTAATGTATAAAAAAGCCCAAACAAACCCGGAATAATTCCAAAATTTAGCACCATACTTCTATTTGGTCTAATCTGCCTATGTGAAAATTTTAGGGCGGGAGAAGGCAGTGTACGTATGTCGTTTCGCACACGCAGGTGACACGTTCCCTCTCGGAACCAAGAGCCTTCTTGAGGGAAGCTTCGGTTTTCAAGAAGCTTACACGAAAGCTTGTCCCAATTCGAACAACAAATTTACCACAGCATGTTGCTGACGTGTCATGACACCATGCCAAGTTTCATGATTTTCAGGCGTGTTTTTGATTTACAGGAATTAAAAACCAAGATTCTCAAACTTTCCGGCCGAGCCACGATGCCCACATGTTTGAATTTCATTCCCATTTCTTACATGGGACCTAGAAATTTACCCAAGGATACACATGTGCTTGTAGTTCAAATTTGAATTATTCACATTAAATGCGTAGAAAATCAATTAATGTATAAAAAAGGCCAAACAAACCCGGAATAATTCTAAAATTTAGCATGATACTTCTATTTGGTCTAATTTACGTGTGCAAAAAAGTTAAGGCGGGAGAAGACAGTGTACGTATGTGTTTCAGACACGGAGGTGACACGTTCCCTCCAGGAACCACGAGCCTTCTTGAGGGAAGCTCCGGTTTGCACGAAGCTTACACCAAAGCTTGTCCCAATTCGGCCAAAAAAATTACCGCAACATGTTTCTGCCATGTCATGACACCATGCCAAGTATCATGAATTGCAGGCGTGTTTTGGATTTACAGGAATTAAAAAACCAAGTTTCTCAATCTTTCTGGCCAAACCACGACGCCAAGATGTTTGAATTTCATTCGCATTTCTTAGATGGGACCTAGAAATTCACCCAAGGACCCACATGTGATTTTTCAACCAACTTTGGTGCACTAGAGCATGTGCTTGTAGTTCAAATTTTAATTATTCACTTTCAATGCGCAGAAACTCAATTAATGTGTAAAAAGGCGAAACGAACCTGGAATAATTCCAAAATTTAGCATGATACTTTTATTTGGTCTAATCTGCCTGTGTAAAAAATATTAAGGCAAGAGAAGGCATTGAACATATGTCGTTTAGCACACGGAGGTGACACGTTCCCTCTCGAAACCACGAGCCTTCTTGAGGGAAGCTCCGGTTTGCAAGAAGCTTACTCCAAAGATTGTGCCAGTTTGGCCAAAAAAATTACCACAGCATGTTGGTGCAATGTCATGACACCATGCCCAGTTTCATGATTTCCATCGTGGTTCGGATTTACAGGAATTAAAAAACCATGTTTCTTAATCTTTCAGGCCGAGCCACGACGCCCAGATGTTTGAATTTCATTCCCATTTCTTGCATGGGACCTAGAAATTCCCGCAAGGACACACATGTGATTTTTCAACCAACTTTGGTGCACTGGAGCATGTGCTTGTAGTTCAAATTTGAATTATTCACATTAAATGCGTAGAAACTCAATTAATGTGTAAAAAGGCAAAACGAACCTAGAGTTATTCCGAAATTTAGCACCATACTTATATTTGGTCTAATCTGCCTGTGTAAAAAAATTAAGGCATGAGAAGGCAGTATACGTATGTTGTTTCGCACACGGAGGTGACATGTTCCCTCTCGGAACCACGAGCCTTCTTGAGCGAGGCTCCGGTTTGCAAGAAGCTTACTCCAAAGATTGTGCCAATTTGGCCAAAAAAATACCCCAACATGTTGGTGCCATGTCTGACACCATGCCAAGTTTCATGATTTTCAGGCATGCTTTGGATTTACAGGAATTAAAAAGCAAGTTTCTCAATCTTTCCGGCCGAGCCACGATGCCAAGATGTTTGAATTTAATTCGCATTTCTTGCATTGTCGGTGGGAACGACATCCCACCGACACCTATGGGATCACAAGAATCCCTACTATGCTTAGCGGGGCGCGGGGTCGTGAGAAGAGCGGATCTAACAGGTAGCACACGGTTCGTTTATACAGGTTCGGGCCACGAGGATGCGTAAAACCCTACTCCTGCTTTGGTGGATCGTATATCTGTGTTCTGGAGCTACTATGGGGCGTGAGGAGCTCCAAAAAGCCGAATCCTTCTCCTGGTCGCCTCGGGCCTCCTTTTATAGAAAAAAGGGGTTGCCACAGTGGCACACAGGAGGTGGAAAGGGTACAGTGTTGCGAGGTTATCCCTCGCATTACATGACAAGGCGCATTTAATGCGTCTTGCTTAGGTGTCCTTGCTTTATTGGGGACGGTGGAGAAACTTGTCTCGTCCGTCGCCGCTCCTTCTTGTGTCGACACGCGCCCTGGCCAGCGACGCCTGCGATGCCATGTAGGTAGGCAGGCAGCTGAGGTGGCACAGTGGTGGGTCTTCACGAAGATCCGCATGCCGCCACGCAGGTACCTGCCCAGCTGGTTGGGTCAGCAGTTGCGTGCATGCGGTGGTGGAGGTTTAGTTGGTGTGGGCCTGATGGTGGCCCTGTAGATGTCCTCGGTAAGGGCCTTGCTGGGGCCCCGGCAAGGGTCTTGCCGAGGCGCCTGCTGTCATCCCTGGCAAGGCGCTTGCCGGGGGCCTTGTGGTCTTCCTCGGCTGGGATCCCGCCAAGGGTTGTCGTCTCCTTAGTGCGTATCTGATCTTGAATGACTTCAGGAAGATCTGCATGCCGCCACGGGGATGTCTCCCGAATCCTTGCCCTTTGGGGCGGTGGACTCAAGGGCAATTTTCTCCGTAGGCGCTGGACGAGTCGCCGCAGCAAGGGTCTTGCCGAGGCTGCTAGAATTGTCTCTCGGCAAGGATCTTGCCGGGGGAGTCCACTTCGTCCCCTTTGCTCTTCGTGGTCTTGGCCTTGGCGTCGTAGTTCTCTTGAGCTTCGGTCTTACCCTAGCTCACCTCCCTTGCCTTGCTTGGTGTGGTGGTGCCCGTGGCTCAGACTGCCCATGCACAGTTATAGGGGTACAAAAAGTGTAGCCCTCTTTTTGTACACCGACAGGAGCCCCCGGGCCTGGGCCACACATAAGCACAACGCGTTGTTGGGCTAGGCCCAAAAATGGTGCGCAGGCAGGCGGGGTGGTTTTTACCGTAGTAAGATTCTTCGCGCGCTGCGCTTCCCACGACTCCCGCGCGTGGTGTGGTGTGGGGAGGCGCGTGTGACATGGGCAGCATGCGTGGGGTTGGTTCCCGCGGGCATGCGTCACACCACAGTTAATGTGAAAGGAGGCGGCCCGTGTTTTCCCCCATAAGAAAGGAATAACCGCAGGCGCGCTGTTCACGTTCTCCTCTTTCCTCGTGCCTTTTCCAATCTCAGAGCCGTCGTTTCCTCTCTTCCTTCATTCCTAAGCTTCCGCCGTCGCCCGCTGTCGTTGCTTCGCCATCCGCCTTCCTCAGCCATCTAAACTTTTTGGTCGCCATGGCGCCCAAACCCGTCAAGGGCAAGGGGGTGGCGAAGGGCGCTGGGACTGTGGAGTCGCCGGAGAGCGCACTGTCGGGGGACCAGACGAAGTCCGCCTTTTTCTTCCCCTCGACGGTTGATGTTCAAGAGCTCCGGGCCTCCTTCAGGCCCCTATGGGGAGCGAAGACGGGGGAGAGAATTCGGGACACCAGGCGACGCGCGTCATTCCTGCTGCTTGCGCCGATCCCGCTCCAAATCAGTATCCCTTTTTCGTCGATTATCTTTCTTGCGGGTTATGCCCCCCTTTCTCCGATTTCTTCTGCGACATTATGCACACCTTCGGCTTTCGCTTTTTGGATTTTACTCTGAATGCGGTGGCGTGCATGGCTTTCTTCGCGCATCTTTGCAAAGGCTTTCCCGGGGTGTAGCCCAACACAGCGCTCTTCCGCCAGTACTTCTTCCCTCGGATCCAGCCGGGAGGTGCCGTCTCTAGTTGCGTCACCTGGATCCCAAGATCCAAGGGGGCGTACCCAGACGGTGCCGTGAAGGAGAGGTGGGAGGAATGTCGTGGCCGGTGGTGCTGGATTGAGGATGAAAACCCGCCGGAATTCTGCAAGGTACGTCGAGTGCCGCCGGTCCGTGGCAGCGATTGAAGCGATGTCGACACCGCTGACGGGAGGCTCACTGTTGCCACTACTAGGATTCTTCGGCTCACCCGGGCCGGACTCACCCTTGAGATGATCGGGGCGGACTTCATTCGTCACCAGATCGCCCCGTTGCACAACAAGGGGAGGCCAGCTTGGCTCTTTACGAATCCGGCTGACATTACGCGACTCCACCGCGGCCTCGTTCACAACTTCACAGTGCTGGCACATGCCCACTTCTGCCAGCGGCTTTTCCAGCTTGATGTGGGTCGCGATGGCGAGGTCGAACGGACCGACAAGGCCGCGAGGGCTGCCGCAAAGGTTGGCAAGGCCCTCAAGGTGTCGTTTTTCAAGCTGCCAGCGGGGGTGGTCTCGTTGTGCAACAATTCACGTCGGTCCGAGATCATCGCTATGATCCCGGACTGTAACGCGCACGACCCTGTCCCGAGCTGGAAGGAGCCGGAGGATGCTGATGTGCAGCAATTCTTTGACACCCTGATTGAGGTATATGTCAATGCTGACGCCGAGCGGTGGTTTGTCATGGACACCACCCAGGCAGAGCTAGACTACATCGCCACTAGGGCGAGGGAGGCACAGCTTGCCATGGAGGCCGGCAGCGCCGGGGGTGTGGAGGACAAGGCCGCAACGGCTGCGGAGGAAGAGGAGCTCACCTGGTGGGCGGCGGCCTCCGGGGAGGTCAGCAGCACCGACACTGGAGCTCCGCTCATCGAAGACGCGGCCGACGAGTCATCGTCGAAGGAGGACGTGGCGGCGGGCTCGACGCCAACCAGGGGAAGAGGGTGAATCCTGCGGCGGGTTGGCTCCGGCGAGCCGGTCCGGCCCGGCAGGGCTACGCGGCCTCAATTGACCCTGGAGGGGTCTGGGCGTCACACGAGGGCCACGGCAGCCAAGAGGCTGATGAAGGCCGCTGAGAAGAAGAAGACAACAGCACCTTCTTCATCTGGGCGCGCACAAACCCCGCCGTCTTTGCCTCCTCCGGCAGATGTCGACTCGGGTGTTGACGCGGAGGTCACTTTTGATCTCGGGCCTCTCAGCCCGAAGAGGAAAAGGAAAGTGGTGGAAGAGGAGGAGGTGGATGACGAGTAAGTACTCCGTTCCTTACTACCATTTCCATTCCTTTAAATTAAGTCACTCATCTTGATCTGTTTTTGCTTTTGCAGGGATGCAGACACGTTGGCCCAGAGGGTGAAGAGGGTGAAGGCCTCGGCGAGCAGTCAGCACCCAGCTGGGGCTTCAAAGATGCCACTGGTGGTGTTGAGCAGCCCGGACAGCAGCCCCCGGCACAGCCCCCAGCGTAAGTTCGTCACCCTCCTCTTATTCGACATGTGGTAGGCGTTCGATGCTATGGTGTTGACCTTGTCGGGTTGGCAGGAGGGGAGCGGCAGCAGGAGGAGCCGCAGAGGGCTACCCCCAACACACCACCCCATCGACTATGCCACCGCGAGGGGCGTCCCCGGCAAGGGCATCAAGCACGGAGCCCACACCCATGGAGGAAGTGGGGAACTTGGGCGCCGGTGACTCTGGCACGGCGCCGGATGCTGGCGGGGAGGGGACTTCTGCTTCACAGCCTGGCTTAATTTCATGCAGTTGGCCACCATGGGGATGCCAAACGTGAGGTACGCCCCAGAGCGTAGCGGGCCCGTCAACACCAAGCTGACCCTGTTCTTCGAGGGCGTCCTTGGAGCCTTGGCTTATCTTCACTCGAACCGAGCGGCCACGTTGGCCGGGGAAGCCCGGCGACTTTGCCGGGGGGGTCATGACCAAGGTCCTCACCAAGATGGCGTACTGGAAT
Organism: Triticum urartu; assembly: GCF_003073215.2. Taxonomy (NCBI): domain Eukaryota; kingdom Viridiplantae; phylum Streptophyta; class Magnoliopsida; order Poales; family Poaceae; genus Triticum; species Triticum urartu. The sequence goes on along the minus strand of NC_053023.1, from coordinate 222,158,732 downwards.
CCCGACCTCGACTTCGATGCCGCGATGGATAGCTTGCCGGATGGTATTGACCTCACGGTGCTCAAGGAGCGCATCAAGCCCGTCATCAGCAGCATCGACGAAATCAAGAGGGTGGAAGGCCAGCGCCGGGATTAGGCATCCCGTTCTTCACCGCCGCTGCAGGTTCACGACCAAGACAAATTTCATCTTTAGTTAGAACCGCAGCAATGATGTGATGTAATATAACTTTGCAGTACTCTTAATTTCATGCATGTTATTTCCCCGTTCAATTCCTCTTTGTATGCGCGGCCTACGTCGATTGGGTAGGCTCGCCGGCGCGGAAGCCCCTAGTGGCATTTTGGGGACGGATCCCCATGGGCCTGCCAGGTACGCGTGCTGCCGGACGAGCCACCTTTCCGTTCTGAACGCGGCCGCTTGAACTGTCGAGCTTGACTCGAGTCAGAATCGAGAGCGTTGTTGGTCGCGGAAGGCTACTCTGCCATTCTCAACGCAACCGCTTGAGCTGTTGAGCGGACTCGAAACAGGGCAAGGGCCTTGCCGATCGTGGGAGAGCCCCCTGGTGTGCAGGTTTCTCATACAAAGGCGTGACATCTCCGGGGGGGGGGGGAATAACCTCATATAAGAAGGATAGAACAAATAAGGGTTCAGTACAACTTAGCTTCTGTTTGTAGTCGCTCGAGCGCTGATCTTCCGGCCTCCTTCCCTCTCCAAGAGCCACGAAGACGAAGGAGTGCTGGGCTGATTGCTAGAGCCGATTGTCACAACTGCGCCCCCGACCTGGCACGCCAGAGATGTCTGTGGGAACAACACCTATGGGATCACAAGAATCCCTACTATTGTTAGCGGGGCGCGGGGTCGTGAGAAGAGCGGATCTAACAGGTAGCACATGGTTCGTTTATCCAGGTTTGGGCCGCGAGGATGCGTAAAACCCTACTCCTTCTTTGGTGGATTGTATATATGTGTTCTTGAGCTAGCTATGGGGCGTGAGGAGCTCCAAAAAGCCGAAGCCTTCTCCTGGTCGCCTCGGGCCTCCTTTTATAGAAAAAGGGGTTGCCACAGTGGCACACCGGAGTTGGAAAAGGGTACAGTGATCCGAGGTTATCCCTCACATTACATCACAAGGCGCATTTAATGCGTCTTGCTTAGGTGTCCTTGCTTTATCGGGGACGGGGGAGAAACCTGTCTCGTCCGTCGCCGCTCCTTCTTATGTAGACACGCACCCTGGCCAGCGACGCCTGCTATGCCACGTAGGTAGGCAGGCAGCTGAGGTGGCGCAGTGGTGGGTCTTCACGAAGATCTGCATGCCGCCACGCAGGTGCCTGCCCAGCTGGTTGGGTCGGCAGCTGCGTGCATGCGGTGGTGGAGGTTTAGTCGGCGTGGGCCTGATGGTGGCCCTGCAGGTGTCCTCGGTAAGGGCCTTGCCGGGGCCCCGGCAAGGGTGTTGCCGAGGTGCCTGCTGTCATCCCCGGCAAGGCGCTTGCCGGGGGCCTTGTGGTCTTCCTCGGCTGGGATCCCGCCAAGGGTTGTCGTCTCCTTAGTGCGTATCTGATCTTGAATGTCTTCACGAAGATCTGCATGCCGCCATGGGGATGTCTCCCGAATCCTTGCCCTTTGGGGCGGTGGACTCAAGGGCGATTTGCTCCGTAGGCGCGGGACGAGTCGCCGTGGCAAGGGTCTTGCCGGGGCTGCTAGAACTATCTCCCGCCAAGGATCTTGCCGGGGGAGTCTGCTTCATCCCCTTTGCTCTTTGTGGTCTTGGCCTTGGCGCCGTAGTTCTCTTGAGCTTCGGTCTTACCCTGCCTCACCTCCCTTGCCTTGCTTGGTGTGGTGGTGCCCGTGGCTCAGGCTGCCCGTGCATAGTAATAGGGGTACAAAAAGTGTACCCCTCTTTTTGTACACCGACATGCATGGGACCTAGAAATTCACCCAAGGACACACATCTGATTTCTCAACCAACTTTGGTGCACTGGAGCATGTGCTTGTAGTTCAAATTTGAATTATTCACATTAAGTGCGCAGAAACTCAATTAATGTATAAAAAAGGCCAACCAAACCCGTAATAATTCCAAAATTTAGGATGATACTTCTATTTGGTCTAATCTGCCTATGTAAAAAAATTAAGGCGGGAGAAGGCAGTTTACGTATGTCGTTTCGCACACGGAGGTGACACGTTCCCTCTCGGAACCACGAGCCTTCTTGAGGGAAGCTCCTGTTTGCAAGAAGCTTACACCAAAGCTTCTCCCAATTTGGCCAAAAATTTACTACAACATGTTGGTGCCATGTCTTGACACCATGCCAAGTTTCATGATTTTTAGGCGTATTTTGGACTTACAGAAATAAAAAACAAAGTTTCTCAATCTTTCCGGCCGAGCCACGACACCCAGATGTGTGAATTTCATTCCCATTTCTTGCAAGGGACTTATAAATTCACCCAAAGATACACATGTGATTTTTCAACAAACTTTGGGGCATTGGAGCATGTGCTTCTAGTTAAAATTTGAATTATGCACATTAAATGCCCAGAAACTCAATCAAGGCTTAAAAATTCCAAACCAATCCGGAATAATTCCAAATTTAAACACGACACTCATGTTCTAGTTGCATGTTCATTGTACGTAAATGTTCTAGCAATTCAAACACCATCCTTTCCCTCCGTAAAACCATTTTATCTTTCAAAACATAATGAAAAAAATCAGCTATACCACAAACAATTTACTAGAAAGAATCATGCATGATGCGATATAAAATATCTTGGCGCACTATCTTGTCTGACTTATGGAGGAAGCTTCATCGTCTAGAGTCCACCGCCCCGCTTGAATCACACTTGCGCGTCAGTTTCTCGCGGCACCGAGCGAAATTTTTTGCCACCTCGGAAATATTTATCTCCCCGCCCCCTCCCTGCCACCAAAAGCCACATTTCCGTTGTTCCTCCTTGCTTTCCAAGTTCGAACCTTCACTGTTGCTTAGTGGCATCTTAGCCTCCTCGCCGGTGACCCTTCTTCTTGCAGCGCCACCTCCTCGCCAGCTACCCTTCTTCTTGCACCACCGCCTCCTCACCGACGACCCTTCTTCGTGCAACGCCGCCTCCTCTCCGACGACCCTTCTTCTTGCTGCGCGGCCTCCTCGCTGCCCACCCTTCTTCTTTCTGCGCGGCCTCGTCGATATGGTCAGGTAATCCACACCCCACCCGCATCATCCTCCTCCTTTCCGATCCCAGATGCCCCGACCGATGGCGTGACACCTTCCACCGAAATCACTGCCCCCTCCTCCAATTAAGCAACGCCCACAACCATTTTGCGTGCAGTATAACGTGTATCTCAGTAGCATTCGGCCGCACGTGCGCACGAGGTCACTATGGCTGCCATGCGTGTCGACCACCAGTTCTTGGAGGAGCACCTCGTCTTCGAGGCCACCGTCGACAATGCCACGCGGTTGTCTACTTTAAAATATAGTTCGTACTGTTTTCTCGCGGCCACCGCCAATGCCTTCTAGTGATTTGTCCTCTGTAATGTTAATATGCAATCTGATGTTCAGTTAACAGTATGGTCCTTTGAAATGTAATGTTCAGTTAACACTTTGGGCCAACAATTGCTACATTTCGTAGTACTGTTCTCAAGCATTCTTTGTTTTGTTAATTGTCTTATCTTCTAGTACATGTTTCCATTCTGCAATGTCTAGCTCAGTTAACTATTTTGGTTCATTGGGTCTGCTGTCCATTTAACTGTTTGGTTTAGTTCTGCAATTTCATTTTCATTTGTTGTGGGTACAATTTTGTATTGTTATGCATGTGACACCAATCGAATTTGGCTGTACTCAATACATATTCTACGGATAGTATGGCAACTCTCAGTTAACCTGATCAAGATCTTCCTTATGTATTTTGCAGGGAAACAATGGGAGACACTGCGGTTTACCATCGAGGTTTGTTCAAGCAGGGTACTTTGGCTAATAGCACATTATTGTGTAGTTGCAGGAATCATTCTAATATTTAGGTTTCTTACAACTTGGTCTTGCACATGTAGGTCCTACTGTCAGAGGCTGAGACCCACTATTCGACCCATTTTGCATATGAGGAAATGAGATGTCCATGAATATCAGTCAAGTCAAGAAACTCAGAAAGATTGTTAGGATGAAGAAACATAAGACGAATAACAGCAAGATCTTTGTTTGCACAATGAAGAAGACATCAGTCAACTATAGGATGGTACTAAATCTTTTACCTTGTTTTTACCCCTTGCACCATTTCAAAATTTATAACAATGATTTATGCATAGCTTTGTTTTCAGTACTTTTCAAAGCAGTTCACCGATGCTTACCTCTCAAACCACCTGCAAGGTCAAGAGGCGAGGAAGGTATTCATTCAACACCCACAGTACAATATTGAAGTCTTGCTGACGAGGACAAAGGTTGGGCGGGCAATTGTCCATAGCCACGGGGCTAAAGTTGCAAGGACATTCAACATCACTAAAGCTAGATATTTGCCTTCCAGTTCTGCAGTTTCCGAGATGAGATTCATCTGTCTATTTACCGTGTATGATGCTACTTTCCAAAGGTTTTTGATGTTGCATGTGAAACTTGGTGCTGTTGTGTAATGGCGTAACTGAGTGCCGAAGCTATCTGATATAATTCGATTATGAAATCTTGGTTGCTGTTATACGGAGATAAAATATCTGGTGTGTTTCATAAGAAATATCAATTTGATTAATACATGGATTATCAATAATAGGATAATTACCCTGCTTATTGGGGTTTTCTCTTGTAGACGGTTACTCAGACAACACCGTGGGTGATGAACTCAAACAACCCTCATGGTTTCTAGAAAGTAGGTGTGTTCAATCAACTAACAGTCACACATGGCTTTCGGCAGCGAACTGTTTTTGTTAGGCCACCTTGCACAAACGTTTCCACACAAAGTACTGTGTGTGATATACATACGAACGGAAATGTTTTTTCTGGGATTCACCGTGTGGGATGTACATACCTACAGAAATGTTTTTCTTGGATTATCGTGTGGGATGTACATACCTACGGAAGTGATTCGGTTTTGATGCCTCGCCCGATCACACACGGCCCAAGCTTGTGTCCTAGGAGGGCCTATCCCCGACGATTTCTGAGTCGTGTGGGAAGGACACCCCTATCGCCCACACTCACTTGGCGACGGTTCCAAATGCCGTCTTGGAAAGGGGTTAAAAATTGTTTGTATAGCATGTCGTTGTACCAGTGTTCACATCTAGTACTACAACACAAGCCACCCACATGAGTCCCATCTGACACCAATTTTCTTGGATTCCGTGCTACAACCATCTATTCTCCCTCCTGTTTTCTCAGCCATCGCGCGGTGGGTGGGGTGGGGTTTGCCGATAGTCGGTTTGCTCAATTGCGGTCCCACTTGTAAGTGAAAATGCAACATAGCACGCATTTCCACTTGAGTGGTGTGCCGGACCAACCGTGTGGGGGTGCGACGGGAACACGGCAGCCCTTTCCTTTTGAACTTGGAACTTGTATAATTTGGTTCTGCTCCATGGCGCGACCGATAGATAGAAATAATGATTTTGCCTAGAGTAATGAGAAGTTTGGTTCTGGCGCGGTTCATGCATGGAGTAACTACGAAAATTATGAAGTTGATGCAAAAGGTAAGATAATTACTATTACAATATACTACTACATGGATTTGATGGAAAGATAAAGATACATACAGAGCCATCAACGACATCCTCACGCCCTAGTGCGCGAGGTCACCAACCGACGTGTGAGGAGCAGCGGCTTTGGTGGTGAGCTCAACGTGCTTCTGAACAATGTCGTCCAAGGTTGCCCCGCGTTCCAAGAAGACAATCGCCCTATCGTCCTCCTCTTGCACGTAGTAGTCCCTGTGGAAAATTTGCACGTACACCTGGGTGATTATGTCGATGATGTATTGCTGTGCCAGGCGCTGCGCAGCGAGCGCGACCTCGAGGTGGACATTCTACGGCGTGACGGCGGGCAGTCACAGGGACACCAGTCCGTTGAAGAGGTTGTCACCATAGAGGCCATTGAGGGTGGCGGGCATCGCAGAGCCTGGGCGCATGGGCTGGAGGCGTCAGTCAAGGTCGTCCATGAGCTTCTTGATGATGGTGAACTTGTCGAGGAAGGACCTCGTCAAACAAGGAGACGAAGCAGTCGTCCAAGAGGCATCTTGCCCTGGCCGCCTCAAGCATGACCTGGAGACGTTCCTCTATGCCGGGCCGTAGGCCAGCGTCGTGGACCATCTGGCACAGCCGACTGATGCTCGCGCTCATCGCCTCCATGGGTCTAGCTTCTAGTCAACTGATCTTGCGATTGGAGTAATCACTCTTGACCTCGGTTTGGGTGCGTAGGTATGTAGGATTTCATAGATTGGACTGGCGGGGAGACTTTATATGAGAAGTGCATACCGCGTTGCATTCACGTGTGTGTTTCCCATCTACTCCTCGGCCCTCCCTCCATGCCGGTGCAGTATAGTCATCTCACCAAGACCAAGTTGGGGCAAAATGAGAGAATTTTGATGTTTACTGGTTTATTGTCCCCTTTGCATTTTGCGCCAAGTTTTGACCTTTGATTTAACTAATAAAATGTTTGTGCATGTAACCAGAAAGGTTGTGCTATGCAGTCTCAAGTCATTGAATGCAGACGCACCCCACGTCTCCTATTGGGTTATTTCTTTTTTCGTGACAAAAAACAGGGAACGAGGTGGGTAGCTAATGCACCGTGCCTAAAAGTTTTGGGATTTCGTAACGTGACTAATGCACCAGTATGGACGGAGTACAATAGTAGTCATTGATTGCAATTTTTGCTGGTAGATTACCAAGCTGAGCGCTTCGTGAGTACAATAGTAGTCTGATTGATGAGACTTCAGATTTGAGCCATCTACCAGAAGGGAGAGTGTATAATATCATGGGCAACTACGTTCAAAACAGAATAAAACAATACTCCATGTATTTATTTATAGACGGAGTAGTATATTTTTTGTGACATTCATTAATAGTTTACAAGTCAAATACTTAATCCAGATGGACGTGGTAGTACTACTAAACCCAGACGGTGGTGCTAGACTAGTAGTAGTACTACCAATGTAGTACTAGTACTATACCATCCATTGGTCAAATTACTCCTCACAGTGAAGTGACAAGACCCTGCACCAGAGATGACACCTGAGTGTAGGCGCCATGTTCGGCATACCAAAGTTAGCCTCACAGTGTGCAGTCACTATCATCATGGCTGTAGAGCTAGCCTGCTTACAAGTAGTCGTGTTCGAAATAATTTCCCATGCATTTCCATGAGTATCTCTACTCTTTTCTTATACGAGTAAGATGCCCGTGCACTGCACGAAACACCAAGATTGGGGGTGGACGGCGCCGGCAGCGGCCATTGCACCAGATTGTTCCATGGCCTTCTAGATGTGGTGGGGAGGAGAAAAGGATGATTTTGAGAAACAAGGAGTTGTTTGTAAATAGGGAACAAGTGCGGGCATCTTTTTGCAAAATTGTAGAAGTTTGCTTTGTATGTGTTAGATCTAGATCCTACGGCTATTGGGGAAAGATGGCAGGCACACCATCATCACCAACTCAGGGCCTCTTTGATTCACAGGATTTTGAAAACGCGGGAATAGGACACGGCAATATTACAAGTTTCAAACTGATATTACAAATGTTAGGAGTAATGTTGCACCTACGAAGATGGAATCATTAGGAAGTTTATGTACGAACTTTCGTTACTTTTGGTGGATGCAGCATTATCGTACAAACTACAATCCACCGCCCTGACAAGTCACTAATGGGCAAATAATGTTTTGATTCTCTGGAAACATGATGTTTCAAAAACAAATTCAGCTTCTGCGGAGACTTTCTCATTTAGGCTTAGACGCTTGAGGTGATCAGCACGCCATTCATTGTTGCACCGGAGAACGTCAAACCTCATTACCTTGAGCACACTTGCCTCCAGAACAAAGAACCTAAATAATTTAATCTCAGATGTGCTGCCGCGGTAGTCGATCAAATCAACTTATGTAAGATGGAGATCAAGAGATTCGATGATATTTTTATAGTGCATCACATTTTTCACTTTCCGGTCTTTTTTAACTGCAAAAGAAGAGAACATATTAGAGCAATTGGCTTTATAAGATTGCCGTGTCATCAAGAGGTACCAATATCATTCGCTCATACTATAGGGTTAGCTCTAAGGCTAGTGATATTTTGTTCACTCTCTCTCTCTCTTTCTCTTTCCTCTCATTTACCTAGGAGCACGTGAAGAGCTTGGGAATTTGTTGCCTTCCACTATGTGGCCGATGCCATATTTTTCAAATGTATGCCACATAATACGAATCGATGTCAAATCAAAAGATTTTGGCACCGCTCTAGCGATGTGAGAGAGTTGGCACCGATGTGCCCACAGATCCACATGTATAAACAAATCAATCAAACCAACTACACCAGCGTCTGACTCTCCCAAACAAGTGTTTTTATTGCCTCAGTCCTCTTCCTCCGCCATTCAAGTGTTTTTTCATTCCATGAGTTAATTTGGCACCGGAGCAAAGTAGGTGATCTAGATTGGGGCACCAGGTGAGCAATGGAGGGGCATCGATGCTAAATGCATCACACGTGAATTTGGCACGTGTTTTGGCCTACATAGTGGAGGGCCATTATAGCCCACTTTTGTACTACCACGTATTTAGTGTAAAACTTTGACCATAGATTTACCTAAGAAAATGCCAATGCATGTCACAAAAAATTATACCACTTTGCAATTATGTTCAAATACGAACCCAATGATATAATTTTTAGTGGCATACATTAACATTTTGTCAGTTAAATCTATGGTCAAATTTTGATACTACAAAATAGGAAGAGTAAACCAGGACGGAGGTAGTACTTGCTCTTAGGGTGCCATAGAATTACTAGACTAAGTTACTTTCCACTATGACTAGCGTAGGCTACTAGTAGTACAACAAAACAACGATGAACGTGATCACGTGAGAACAAATACTAAAATCATTTCCTTCGGTGCAGTGCGTAGATGCAGTTTTAACACTACACTTGTCATCTTAATTTGGGAAAATTGCAAAAAATTGAGCTACGTTGTGATTATCGTTTACTAATAGGAAAGAAGTTTCACCTTGATGAGTAGCTTCTCCGTGCATGGAAAGCATGTAAGGAATCCAACAACTTGATCCAGATTGGGGCCGATAGATTTTATTGCCAAGATCTTCACTGTGCGCACAAACTGGGTCAAGCTTGTGGAAATCATTTTCTGGATGATAGTCGTAAATACATCAAGAAGAAATTTAAAAATGTGAATTTCAAGAATATAGATAAGAAGATGAGTGTTGTACCTAAGCCATTACGGATCCAATAGAGTTTGGAGAATTTGGCAGACGAGTATAACAATGCTGTCAATTTCAGCGCATCAATGACCCTGATTTTTGTTGGACCTTCTAGATCAGATACAAGCAATCTCTCAAGGAATGGCCCATGCTCAATGACCATAACATGGAATAGCTGGAGTGATCTCTTCCCAATTGATATCTTGTTGCGGGGCCAGCAAGACACATAAATCCATCATAGTTTCGTCGAGGCGATGTGGAGGCTAATGAACCCATGGATCTACCGTAGACGAAGTTACTCGAGTGTTGTACATCTATGGAGGAGGTGCTCCATAGCCTTCTTCGAGATGCCAATGTCAAAGAGGCCGAGTTGCTTGAGTTGAGGGAGAAGAAGGGCGGGCACGGCATTAATCTGGGGAAATAGCAAGAGCTAAACCTGGCGCGGCGCAGGATTGGTGTGAGGCGGAGCGCAGACGGCAGTAGAGAGCGACATCATCCAGCTTTAAACCGCAGCTCCTCGAGTTGATATGGGCTGGGGGATAAGAACCACTCGTCAAACTTGGCTTGGACATTGCAGTTGGTACTGAACATGCGGATGTCAAGGCGTCTGGTTGGCCCATTGTGTGATGAAAGGATCTTGGACACTACGGCCATGTGTTTTCAATCCCCCTCGCAGAGGCAGTAGTCGACGGTGAGATTGAGGGGGACACGGCGCCAGAGGGGGCGCCATTGCCGGGAGAGCAGGGTGGTCCGCACGACAGATTTGGTGGGGAGGAGGCCGATTATGATGAGCAGCATGTCATCGGGGAGGCTACTGATGAAGTCCATGCTCGTCGGATGCGGTTTTGGCTCGAGCTGCCTCTACTTGTTGGCTGCCCCGCCATCCATCTCAGCCGGCGGCGGCACCGGTGTACATGTGTGCTGGTGTGTATTGTGTGTTGGGTGTGCGCGAGTGCGTCCTTGTGTGCATGCCGCCGCAGAGTGGTGAAGTGTGCGCGAGTGCGTGCTTCACAAGGAAGAAGTGCGCCCTCAATTTACTAGCCTGCAGGGTGTTACCCCGAGTGGTTTCAACATTGTTTACTTCACTGTGTGTCAGATGGGCGTCTAGTTTACTTATTTTCACCCAGTGCAACATGGGCCAGCACACAAAGATAGAGAACACGGCCGACAAGGAAGCATGTGGACTGGTTGATCGGTCAACTAAACAATATAAGGAGCTATACGCTGACACATTGACCATATAATCCCTTGGTATAGAGAGTTCAAGTGAGAGGGGAGGCCCATGAGAGATAGTAGAGAGAGAGAAAGAGCTATTCCCTCCGTTCGATAACGTAGTGCCTATATTATTTTTAAAGTCAAACTTTTGAAACTTTGACCAAGTTTATAAAGAAATTACTTATATCTACAATACCAAAGATAAATGATCGTATGAAGTAAGTACATGTTGTGATGAATCTAATTATTGTTCCAGATGTAAATAATTTCTCCACATATACCTGGTCAAACTTTTCTGAGGTTTGAATTTTCAAAACATCCATATGCTTATGGACGTGAGAGAGTAACTAACTAGAGAGAGAGTGTGTGTGTGAAATAGACAGACAGAGTGAAAAAAGTGTGTGTGTGTGTGTGTGCAAGAGACATGGACAACACATGATAAAGTAGAGAAAAAGCGTCTGTGTCTTATGCAAACATATGACACATGCATCTTCAATAGAGGAAGCGAGGTGAGGAGATAGGGTGTGGTTGTTTGCAACCGAGAGAGAAAAATTCCTAGCACGTGGCCAAAAGAGGTCTGACAAACAAGGGAGAGAGGTCGAGAGAGACGTTTGGAGAAAATGCAGACACTAAAAGCAGAGAGTGTATGTTTGTGACAGAGAGATCCCCCGGAGATCGTGATGGAACTACATGGGTGGGAGATCGAGTGGCAAGGTGTGTGCGTGATAGAAGATACCCCGAGAGATATCGAGATAGACGTATGGATGGAATGAGACAATATGTGTGTTCCTCATGGCTAGTGAGAGATGGTCATACTTAGGGGGGAGTGCGTGCGCCTATGATTGAGTGAGGAATTATGGTACTTAGGAGTGGTGCGTGTCACATAGAGAGAGAGAACAAGGGCGGAGAGTATTAGATGGGTCTTTGTAGCGCGAGCGAGATATGCGTATGTGTGAACCAGGGAGATATAAACTCTGAGAGAGATAGAGGAGCCCCGATACGGCTGAGTGGTGCATCAGATATCTGAGAGGGGGAAAGAGATATTCCATCCACTCAATAATGCAGTGCATAAAAGAATTTAGAAGTCGAACTTTGGAAACTTTGACAAGGTTTATGCAAATATTATTTATAACTACAATACCAAAGAGGCATCATACGAAACTACATCTCATGATGAATCTAATGATATATGTTTGCCATTCTAGATGTAAATATTTTTCGCCACGTACATGGTCAAACTTTGTGATGTTTGACTTTTCATTAAATCTATATGCTATGGACTGATGAGAGTGCCTAATTCGAGAGAGATCTAGTGCATGTGAAGGATAATGAGTGAGTGTGCAAAAAGAGTGTGTGTGTGAAAGAGAAAGGGACAACAAATGATAAATTAGATAGAGAGTGTGTCTTCGTTTCTTATGCAAACAATTCACACATGCATCACCGAGATAGAAAAGCGAGGTGAGGAGATACACAAAGATAGCTAGTGCGTGATTGTTTGCAACGGAGAGAGACACCACTATAGCACACGTCCAATATAGGTCTGGCCAACAAGGGATAAAGCTCGAGAGGGACGCATGGGGAAGATGGACGCATGGGGAGGGAGAGAGGGTGTATTTGTGATAGAGAGAACCCCTCGAGATCGTGAGGGGACTATATGGGTGGGAGATCAAGGGACGAGGTGCGTGTGTGATAGCAAGATGCCCCAAGAGAAACCGACATAGACCAAGCACATGTTTGTGATGGAGTCTAAGAATTAGCTACTCATATACATATAGGGGGGACTGCGTGTGCCAACAATTGAGTGAGAGACCATCATACTTGGCTAGGTGTGAGATTGTGTTTGTGTACGTGTGAGATGGAGAGATAGAGATTTTTAGATGGGTCTATCGAGTGCGAGTGAGATATGCATGTGTATGTGTGACCCAGGGAGATGGAGAGTTTGAGAGAGAGGGAAGACCTCCGAGACGACAGAGTGGTGCATGAGAGAGTTACGGGCAACGCGCCGGGGAATTTATGTGCGTATGATGAGTGCACCCAAGATATTTATGTTGGACTCGAGAATCATACGTAGTGTGCGAGAGAGACCTATACATGGAGTGTGCATGCGAACTAGAAAGACCCCCCACACATAGAGAGAGAGAGAGATAGAGAGAGAGATAAAGAGAGAGGGAGAGGGACCAACAAGGTTTGTGTTTGGATGCGTGAGATAGAATTGAAGATTGTCGGCGAGAGAGAGTGCAGGAGTCTGCGAGAGGGGGAGGTAGCATTTTATGCATCAAAGACTGATATAAACCATGTTTAGATATAAACTTGCTTTCAAATATTTGAATTGGAGAACATATGGTCTGCAATCCACACACGAACGGAGATATGCGCATCAAATAAGTTCATTAATTTGACTTCGAAAATGTTCATGGAGTAATAAAATATTGTACAACATGCTACTCGACTGAGGTGTTCAATTTTGGATTTAGTTCACTATTTTGAACTGGTGAACGAGCTATTTCATTGAATCGAGATATTTCATTTTGGGTATGATTCCCGTTTTTGAGGGGGTCAACTATTTGTCATATAGTAAATTGTTAATAACGAGCATGTAAAAACGCATTAGTCCCGAGCATCATCTTTCCATCTAAAAAGAACTAGCAACCTAATATTTCAAAATTTCATTCGAATCGACTTGTTAAGGTAGACGTGGAAGCTAGTTCTCCCAAAATTTGAAGGAACCGCTAAACACCCTCTGGTCGGTGGAATTCGCCCAAGCAAATAAATGGGATACGCAAAATTAGCGGCCTATGTGGGACACTCATCAATTGGCCCATTGTACATCGAGGGTAGGTTCGTAACTTCATCTAAGCGTGCCTTCTCGTCGGCCTAAATGACATGTGCCTAATAATTCATAAACCATGGGCGGCAAAGCACCCTCTCCTCGCCCTAAATCGCTCGCGCCGACTATTTCAAAACATGCCCTCCTCGCCCGAAATCGCATATGCCCACTATTTCAAAACACGCCCTCCTCGCCCAAAATCGCTCGCGCCGACTATTTGGGAGAAGCAAAGTTACTCTACTACCCCTGACCCTTAGTACACAGACCCTAGCTCAGAAGCCTAAAGGGAGGGGTAGAACTATAACTCCCCCCACATTTCAGACAAATGCGTCTGTAAGACATGGTTCCCCCTCCCAATTCCCCATTCATATCTTGTGGGCGCCAAATCACATTCTCCGTGGAAGCTCCCGTCTCCCCTATCGTGAAACCTCAACCCCTCCTCCATGGCGCCCCCACCACACCAAATTCACCGCCACCCTCCTCCCCAATGTCGGAGACACTGTCCGTTTGACGTCGTGCACTGGGCCGTGTGCCTCTCACTCTGTGATGCCATAGCTGCCTCGTCGATGGCCGTGTGAACCGTACCGGAGCCGACTCACTCCCGTCGTTGTGCATGACACCAAAGCGGCTACAACTTCGGAAGCGTCCAGGGCCCTGGCGCTTCTTCCCCGTAGCCGTCGACTGTCGCAACATCTCTGCTTTCCTGCCACCGGTAACCACTGCAACCGTGCGCCTCACCGACTCGGCAGATGGAGCTGCCTACTTCACCAGGCCGCAAGATAGGTCGTACACTCATCTCAAATCACTTTATTTAGGCTTCAGTTGTCTGAATTTTTATTCTAGGCCAATCAATTCCCAATGGGAAGCAGCACCCCTCGAGGCAATTGAGCTCCTAGGCTGTCGGTTGGCTTGTGTCTAATGTAAGGGTGCGGGGGTGCAAGATTTCCGCGGAAGCAGCGCTTAGATGGTTATCTTAGAGGTGCGTGGGTTGAAGGTACTGTCGCCGCTGGAACTGGATGACGACGAGTCTTTGTGGATTAACCGGGGGCTTTACAACCACAATAGTGTGGTGTGGCGGGGAGCGGGGTTTTGGTCGGAGCTCTCGCAGAGGCAGGCTGCTCTGCCGATGGTCGTTGGCTCTTCGAGAAGATTCTGAACAATGTTAGCGGGGAGGCACAAGATGGCCATCAAGCCATCTGGCGTAGATCGGACAGTACCAAAATAAAATAAAATCGTGTGACCCCAATTTAGTCTTCAGTCGACAGACGTGTGACCACTCTCGTACCTTACTGTTGATCTCTTAGGGCATTTCTCCAAATCATAGATAGGTGTCGTTCTTAATATTGTGTGTTTTCCGCATCTTCAGCCATACCGTCTTCCTTCTCACTTCAGCTGCTCAAACAAGGTAAGCATACACCAGAAGGGAGCTATAGTCCCCACTCAACAGTTCCCTGCATCAAATGTGTGAGCCCGACATGGACAGCCACAACAACTACAGGGCCATCAACAAGTCAGCACATGATGCTCACTCCTATGGATGGCGGCCAGATAGGTTGTACCCTCATCTTACTTGTGTGCAACATTTATGGCTTTGTTATTCATCTAAGCATGGAAAATAGATTATCATATTTCACTGTATATTCATGCTGATCTCTTACAGGTCTTGTTCAGGAGTTAACGTTGTTCCATAGTTCAGCTAAGAGACTTGTTCTTTAGGTAACACTATTCCATAGTTATCATCCATCAACCAATGCTATCCCACAGGCTAGTGATTATATTATTATACTACTTCTAGTATTACCTATGCTGTTCTTTAATACTTCTGTGCGCCATCTAGTTAATCTCGAGTACAAATGATACATATTCTGTAGTTTTCATCTGTTTTCTCCCTTTAGTTTTTGAGACATGTTGCTGCTAGTTAACCAAAGTCCTACTATTTATGTCATCTCCTACAGGCACTCATTACATATATCTAACTACTAGTTGTCTTCCATGCATGTCAGATATAATTGCACACACTGATATATCCATAAGAACCTCATGGAGCAATGTAACGGGCAACAAACTTGCCGTCAATGATACCCAATATGATGGAACATGTAAAGGCAGTTCTTCAAAAGACTTGCAGAAAGATGATGAATCCGATTCACCCCAAAAGGTCCTTGCTCTAACTTGGCCCGTGATATGGGTACACCATGCCTATAATGTCCTGGAGTGCAACTACTCTGTGGCAATGCCATGTGCTTAGCCTGCTGATCATGCATGTAAATATGTCATGCCTTCATGTTTTTAGTACCTATTCCATTCATGATAACATGTTTTCAAACTCAAGTACTGTCATTCTACTCTATCGCAATGCCATCTACTTATTTGGACATGATGCTTCTGAATATCTTATGCATTGTTATTCATCAGTATGTACTTCATATCACTACCATACCATGTTTTTTACATTGAAGTGCTATTCTAGTGGTCTGTTGCAATGCCATCTTAGTTTCCCAATCATACACACATATGTTGCCTTAGTGTTTTTCTGTATGTATTTTGCTAGCATATAGTTTTACATTCAACTAGTGTTTTTTTACTCTTTTGTCCTACCGTATCCCTAGCTCTTACATCATACTCCATCCGTCCAGATTACATGTCGCAGAAATGGATAAAAATGGATGTATCTAGAACAGAAATACACCTAGACCCATCCATTTATTTCTGGATGGAGGGAATACATGTCAATATGTCATGCCTTTCTATTCTTCAGTACCTACTGCATCTCTCTACTGTAGCATGTTTTATAATTGAAGCATCATTCTTCTATATAATGCATGCAATGGGAAGAAGGCTATGTTAGAATCTGAAGGGTTACAAACAAGGTCTTTGCAAAAGATCCAAATGCCAGAAGATAGTAAACCAACTCCAGTGTTCATAGACACTGCTCCAATACAGAGAAACCCAACTCCTACTGATAATAAGCAGATTCCAATGGCCAAAGAACTAGTCCACTCCAGTCCAACAAAAATATGTCAACTCCATTCTAAGAAGCGTGTGCGTATCCTCGCATCATGAAAATTTATAGCATTCTGATCATATTTTCTACATGTTTCTTACCCATCTCTCTTTTAGAAAATAAGCTTAAAGGATAGAAGACTTTCTGCAGTGGGATCGTATTCGAGGAAAGTATCTTGCTGGAATTCTCTGTGCTCTAATGTTGATGTAAGTACCTGTTGTATATCACTATATTTTTACATCAACATGTATTTTGTTAATCGGCGTGAATCCAACCTTTATTTGATCTAAGTTTAGTTGTAGCAAAATGTATAACTAAAGGCGACAATGTTGGTTTTTGTAAGGAAAACTGCCTGGTAGTTTCACATACCGTGCTGCATGAGTGTACTATCTCATATCATGCACATTATTGAATTGTAGTTCTGTTTTGGTTGCCCGTTCATTCATTGTGTCAATGTTCCTTTCATATTACCTTACCCGGCTGATGATAGCTGTGCCATATTGTGTTAATTTGGTGTAGGCTGGTGTGGTCTGGTTTCCCAAACATTCGTTGTGTCAACGTTGCTTTCCTATTATCTGACCTGGCAAATGACAGAAATGCTTGTTTGTTAATTTGGTCCAGGCTACAGAAGATATGAAGACAAACTCTAAAAATAGCAAGGCAACCCCATTGTTACTTTCCAATAAATCTAGGCCTGGTAATATGGCACTAACTCTTGATTAATCTGTTCGGTCCCCACCTAATTTATGTTATGATGCAGTGGTCGAGACACTCTCCACTATCAATAATACAAGCCTCCCAAAAACGCCATCTAAATCTATTCAATTTCCTCTATCTCGAATGCAATGGAAAAAATGTATGTTTTTGAACCAATTACTGGCTGAAACAATGATGGAAATCATGGAGGTATCAGAGGTGCACATTCTTCTGCAACAACGACTGGTCAATGTTTTTAGAGATAGTGTAGCAAAGAAGGAAGAACTTGCTCACATTCTCATGGGTGTCATCCGCGCTGAGGTTGCAGATTGTGATGTTGTATATCGTTAGGTTCTGTTCATTTATTTGCACTGGCATCAATCTTTGATTGGGCGGTGTATGTAATTTCCTGTAATATATGCTGCATGTGCAACATTTTTCCTTGTATGTAATACCTTTTCTTACCATGCCTCGCATTCCAGCTACCTGGTCGCTAGGAAGCTAAAAAAGAAATGAAATTATTAGTTAGCACGAACAGTCAGGGGCCCTATATGAAGGAAGCAGCCCACTGCCCTTAATGGGCTTCCCTAATGGGCTCACAAGGGCAAAAATTCTCATAGGCCTTTGATTGATCGGTTTTGGTCCTGTGCATAATTGCTCGTCATAATGGGCTCAAATTATCTAACTAGGCCTACACACATGTTCGAACTTTACTGGGCCCATTAAGTTAATGGGCCGTAACTAGGCCGAAAGCTCTTTGATTTCATGGGCCGTTAACAGGCCGATACTAAGATCGAGCTACATAAGGCCCAACGATACTGTGAGACTTTAGCAGGCCGAAAGAGACAACGGGCTCGTACTAGACCATGAAGAGCATGGGCCGCTAAGAGACCGAAAGTCAAGTCATACCTTATATGGCCCAACTGGGTTGTAGGCCTTTAACAGGCTGGAAGAGAAACCGGGCTGGTATTGGACCATGAAAAGCATGGGCCATTAAAAGGCTAAAACTCAGGTCTGACTGCAAATGGCCCAACGCATTAATGGGCCGTTAACACAATGAAAGACACACTGGTCCAGAAATTGGCCCAAAACTTAAATGGGTTGCTAAAAGGCCGAAAGATGTACATCTTGGAAATTGGCCCATCCCTTGAATGGGCTGTTAACAGGCCGAAACCACATCGGGCCAATATTGAGCCCAAATATATAACAGGCTGTTAATGGGCTTGATCTGACGATGGGTTGCAGTGGTGTCAAATCGTTAACGGGTCGTAGACGTGCCGAATTGGCACATCTCGTATGTGCCATGGGCTTAAATGGACCTGACACAAGTAGGCCTTATATGGGCCGACCTACTAATTTTTACAGGGCCGGCCTTTTTCATCGGAATGAGCCACTGTTGGGCCTTGCCACATGCCGACGTATCATAGGCGCCTCCCGTACTATGAGTGGATGACATCTGTCCCAATGCTGAGCCGACACGTGGATCCTTCGGCGAATGAGAATTTTACACGTGGAAAATACCCATTAGTCGAGGCTATTAATGGGTTATCGGATCCAAACCGGAACCCGATTGTTGAACAACGACCCATTACGGTGGATGCCACGTGTCGGTTACCCTTGACGAAACCACTTCTATGATGCGCCACCTATCGTCATGAAATTGGACACTTCCATGATGCTAATTTTGATATTGTCATGGAACACTTCTACACAACACACGTATGACTATCTTGATTCTATCATAAAATCGTCATGGATGTACATGCATGACAGAAAACATGACCTACTGTGACAAACACGTATCATCACTAAAGTGTATTTTTTTGTAGTGGTGGTTTTGGGGTACTACTCAAGTCTCAAATATGATTCATCAGCATTGACCTTTCTCTCAATAGCAATACCCTCTCTCCTAGGGTTCATATTCAAAATCTGCTTCTTGAACACATCACAAAGAGTTTGGTGCCATTTGAGGCTTTTGTACATGCGTGTGACATACAATTCCTTTACTCCTGCATGTTCGTTAGTAACACTTGTGGTTTCCTCAGATGAGGACATTGAAATCATAGAAACATTTAAAGATATAGCAGTAGCTAAAGCATTTGAACATTCAGCTTAAGAATTAGCATTTTCGTGTTCAAGGCATTTTAAGCATGGAGCAACAAATTCTTCCTGACCGGTGCTGGTCTTTTATGCTAGTAATGAATTGTTCTCTTTCTGAAGATCATAATGGGACGCTCTCAGTTTCTCAAGATCTTGCTTCCTTTCAAGAAATTCATTGGACAACTTCTCATGTTCATCTGGGAGGGCCACATGAGGACTTTCAAGTTCATCATGGTTTGACTTGAGACATCTAAGGTCTTTTGACAAAGCTTGACCTCGATCCATTTCCTCATCTAATAGATCATCACTTTTGCCTAGTAGTTTTTGCATCTTTTCCATGGCAGTTTGTTGTTCAGTTGCAATTTTAGCCAGTTTCTTATAGCTAGGTTTTTCTTCACACTCAGAGTCATCATCACTTGAAGTATTAAAGTTAGCTTCTCATGCGGTGGCCTTGGCACCTCTTTCCATGAAGCAATAGGTGGGTATGTAGTCATTTTTCGGTGTCCTGGGAACGGGGGTACCCAGACTTGCCTACCTGTGGTCCACGGCGTGGCTCCATCAGCGGCTCAGTACGACCCAATTTAAGCAGCAATGACGCAAGACCCTCGCGAGGGACCAAGCCTTGCGAGTCGGACGACACCAAGACTTCCCTGGGGGGCAGACTCACTAGGCTAGCTCCCGACGAGTGGAGATATCAATGCAAGGTGTACCTCGCGAGGTTCACACGACGTGAGCCATGACAACCAAAGCCAGGCGGGCGCCAGCGGGCGTAGTGTACCAGTTTCTCCTTTGGTGCCAAGGAGGAAAGCGCAGGAGTGGAGTCCCGAGGAATCAGGCAAAGGTTTCCATATTGGTGCAATGAGACCAAGACCGCCAGGATGATAGGATGGAGGTTATCGCGGAGCCCATTACAGCGTCACCACCAGAGCCTTTGCAGGAGAAGACTACTTTTGTCAGGATAACTTGTACTAGTTGTCTCCCTTGGAATTTGGCCGTTGTGGGATCCATTCCCGCCTACATTTGGGAAGAGGACTAAGGCCACTATAAATAGGACTTAGCCACCTCCCGAGAGATCGAATTGGATCAGATCATTCAGACCATCCTCACACCCACTAGCTCATCGAGCTCAAGAACACCTCACCTCTTGAGGCTGTTCAACCACTGTACTAGTTCATCCTCAGCCCCTTGAGGCAATCCACCACAAAGCTGGAGTAGGATATTACACAGCAAGGTGGCCCGAACTAGGATAAACTGTTGTGTCTCTTGTCCCTTGGGTTTGTTGAGCTAGGCTATGGAATCGTTGGGCCGACAGATTGGGAAGAGGGAGTTCTTTGTACGCACCCCAGTGTTTGAATCTCTCAAGGGTCTGCGGAGCCCAGGATCCGATATTTGGCGCTCTAGGTAGGGGTGCATCGAAGCTTCTCTCCCGACAATCTAATCGCTACTGCTCAACCGTCCCCATGGATGATGCTCCCTGACCCCGTGTTGAGCATCGAGTCACTCTCGCCGCGCGCGTCGCCTAGATGGCGCCTGTTGGAAGGCCTCCCCGTCGTTCTCCATCACCTACCGCCAATGCCGTCACCGGCCCGACGGGACACGAGCAGCAAGCTTCATCACAACACCCCTCCGTGTGGCGGGACGAACACACTGCCACACCATCGCTGACTCCGACCGGCTCGTCTTCCCACGCTTGCCCTAGTCTGGTTGGACCTCATCACCGAGCTAGTCAACGCGGCTGGGGGCTCGCCTAGACAGTCCCTCTCATTACCTCGTCCGCCGCCTGCTGCGGGAGTCGTAGCCCATGGAGCGCCTCAACCACCAACCCATCAGGACGTCGCCCTCGGTCCAAGACGCGCGGCCCCGCGGCGTGACCCACCATGTTGGGCACCCACACGCGAAGAGGGAAGCTGCCAGGAAGTCCAGCGGCCGCAAGAAGATGCTCCAGCGCTCCCTCCACTGCCAGGTGGCGCACGAGCACCAAGATCAGGCTCCACCTCCACGACGAGCTCCGGTGAGCACCGCGAGCTGCCGCACCTTCACCCCTAAGCTACGCAGCGTCGCTTGGCCAGGCAAGTTCAAGCCTGACTTGCCTCCATGTTACGACGACACCACCGACCCTACGGAGTTCCTGCAGCTCTACGAGCTGAGCATTGAGGCGGCCAGTGCCGATGAAAAGGTCATGGCAAACTGGTTCCCCATGGCCCTCAAGGATGGCGCGCGCTCGTGGCTCCTGAATCTGCCCGCGAGAGCGATCTCCTCCTGGGGCGAGATGCGCGAGCATTTTGTCGCCAACTTCCAGGGCACTCGCGGGTGACCTGTGGCGCATCAAGAAGCAGCCAGGGGAGACCCTACAGAAGTATATCCAGCACTTAAACAACGTTTGCCTCAAGATCCCCAAGGATTCTGACTAAGCCATCATCTCGGCGTTCTCCGATGGCGTATGTGATGTCAAGATGAAGGAGGAGCTTGCCATCCATGAGGACCTGTGCATGGCTCTAGAGATGTTCAACATGGCTACCAGGTGCGCAAGAGCTGAGGAAGGGCGCCTCTCCCTCCTCTAGCTCTTGGCGGCCGACCCAAAAGACAATAAGGCCAAGGCCAAGGACGTGAAGCACAAGGGGGCTGTCGTTCTTGCGGCTGAGCTAGCAATGAAGCACGACTACGACCACCCAGAGTCGTCCAAGGGCAGTCATCCATTTTGCATCTTCCACAACGTGCATAGCCACAACACCAAGCTAAAGTGCCATCCGCGATGGGCACCTCGGTCGATGCCTCGAGCGCAACGATCAAGGCTACGACCACGGACGAGGCAGTAGTGGAGGACATTGGGACGATCGCGGCCCCCGCCAGGAGTGGAGCGACTAGCCTCGTGAGGATCGCTGGCAAGTCCTGCCTCGCGGGGCGCCTGGAGAGACCAGCCTCGTGAGAACCGTCCTCAGGGCAATGCTGGCCTCCCTCCGCTGCCACCACCACTAAGAAGGGACGACAACCAGCACCAGGACGAGGGGGGTGGGGGCTTCCAGGAGCCTAGCGCCATCGCCTGCATCTTGGGTGGTGCGCATGCCCCAGCCTCCCACCGCATCTTCAAGTAGTTCACTCATGAGGTGAATGCGGCCCTCCCCAGGCTCGAGGCCACACGTCCGCTCAGGTGGTCCAAGTGCACCATCACCTTCAGCTCATCTGAGAAGCTAAAGTGCGCGTCAACTACCGGCGCCCTCCTGATGCTTTGCTCGCCCATCATCAACAATGTCCATGTCACCAAGACCGTCATCGATGGTGGTGCGCGTCTCAATGTTCTTTCTATTGAGACGTTCGACGACTTCCAAGTGTCGTATGATCAGCTGCAGCCCACCAAGCCCTTCTCAGGAATGACCGACGGCTCCACCACCCTGATAGGGCCGATCTGCCTCCCTGTCAACTTCGACCAGCGCGGCAACTACCACACCGAGCTCATCGACTTCGACGTTGCTCACATCAGCCTCCCGTACAACGCCATCCTTGGGTATCCGACCCTGGCCAAGTTCATGGTAGTGACCCACCATGGCTACAACGTCCTCGAGATGTGAGGGAACCGCGACATCATCATTATCGCCTGCGAGGAGAAGGACGCAATGTGCTCCTTCGAGCGCGCCTATCAAGCGGTGGCGATTGAAGAACCAGACAACACAGGTGCCATCTACCCTCCTATGGTTGTCCCCAATAAGAAGAAGTAGCAACCCCGCCAAGAGCCTTAGGAGAGCGGTGTCTCCAGCGGCACCACCTCAGGATCTGCGCCCACGGATGGGGTGTCACCCTCTTGTTCATAGGAAGGCGTGCCTGGCACCCTCCTCAGGCTCAGCTCGGGGGCTCTCTTCTGGAGGGCCTCTGACTTAGCCAAGGTCATGAGGGTGGCGCTCGGGCACCACATGGAGGCATGCTTTCTCGCACGCTTCCCTCACGAGGCCACAAGGCACAGGATGCCAGGTGCTCAGGAATTCATCACCAGCACGATCGAGGAGCTTCAAGGGGCGAGAGCCATGCGTGCCGACCATCGCCTACCACCTGGCGCAGCCCCTTGTCCTGTTGAGGACAACGAGATGCGCGTCTGCATCAACATCCCAGGGCTCAACAGAGCCGCATCTTAGGAGCTCTTCTAGCCTTTGCACGCTGGTCGGTGTGAGGGCCCACCTCACGGGTATGTTCACATGCCTTTTGGGTTGCCGAACGCGGCAGGTGCCTTCCAGCATTGCCTGCAAAGCATCGTGGCTGCTCAGGAGGCCAGGCACCACGCGGTCCTGGCAGAGGTGGCAATGCTTCTTCGCGAGCCCCCCGAGCTTCAGGACCCAGGCAGCTCGTGAGGAGTAACCTTTTCAGCGTGCATCTTCAGCTACTTCAACGTCTCTTCAACAATGGCACCAGGGGACATTTTCTAGTTTATTCAGTTTGGGGCGCCCCTCGGGCTACATTATCCCCAGGTCGCATGGGCATGTCCCACCGACACATATCCTTTTGTATCTTTGATTTACCTTATCGGGGGCGCTCCTCGAGCTGCATCATACGCACACCGCGCAGGGTCCGTCCCTGCGGCATGTATCATTCTTGCATCTATCTTAACTAAACTTACCTCCTTCCATGAGTTACTTTAAGATTATTACATGCCTGTCCAGTACTTCGATACCAAGAATGTCGTACGCCCTTGCAAACCCACCCCGACCGCCTTCTCATGTGATCACCTTAGGAGATTCATTCTCTGTAGGTTGCCTAACCATCTCATAGGGGCATCACAACTATCAAGAATCAAATTCATGCACAACCCGCCTTGAGGTAGGGCCTCGTGAGTCCCGCGCTGGCTCACGAGTGCCCAGACACACCTCGTCTAGCCCTGCCGTGCAAGCCACGTGTCAGGGCGGGGCTGCACACGCCCCGGGGGCTCCACTCAGATGAAGCCCTCCCCAATGCACCAGCGGAAGCACCATGCTCCGCGATGGCAGTCGATACGATCGACGAGCGGCTATGCCCGTGCAAGTGCAGAAGCGCCATGCTCCACACTGGGGATAAAAAACTTAGGGCGGCCCCATGGTCGCATCGACCTCAGGGTTCCACCAGGCACAGTGTCTAGCCTCATCGCAACACTTTCCCCTCGGGAGAGCCGCGCGAGGGGGCTTTGCACGGGGGGTATGCTCAGGTCACGCCTACCGTATGCCACCCTGCTAGGTCCCTCGCACCTGGTCGTCGCGCGCCCCTCCCAAGCGAGACCTCGGTGAGAAAAGGTATGGAGGTCTGTTTGTACGTGAATGGGGGCTCCCGAGCATCGCGACTCAGGAGCCTAACTTGTCATGTAGCCCATCACCCCTTGGTCTCGTCTTGGTGATCCGAACGACCCAACGGCAGCTGAGGTACACGCGGGGCCGTGCCCTACCAATGCAGAACGCTAAGGCCTACTCTCGCCTCTCCTTTCCGCAGGCTGTTTGTACGTCAAGGGGGACTCCTGAGCATCATGACTCCGGAGCCTAGCTAGGCACGTAGCCCCTCACCCCTTGGTCTCATCCCGGTGATTCAGAGGACTCAACGGCGGCTGAGGTATATGCGGGGCGGGCCCTGCCGACGCAGTACATCAGGCAAGCGGAAAGGAAATCGCAAAATCCTAGAAAATTATTAAAAAAACATTGTCTCTTAAAAGGATGGACACATAAAGTTTTAATGATTCCACGAAGCACGATGCATGTTGCAGGAAATGAAAATGGAGGGAAGCGCTGCCACCGCCCGCGAGGAATACCCCCATTGTCAACAACATCACCGTCACCTATACCATCGGTTGTGGCTGTAGGTTTGGCGGTGCCGTCAGTCGGGGGCGCAGGGTCGATGGCCATGAACTTCCACAACATAGCCTCCACTTGGTCCTTCACGGCTTCGGCGGCAGCGGTGCATTGCACCTCATCCACAGGCTCAAGCAGCGCTCCGAAGTCGGTGCGGGGGTCACAAAGATGGAGGTGGCTTAAGAACCGTGTCATAGCTGAAGCGGAGAGCGCGCGGGCTTCCCCCTCCACCATGGGGCCGACTCCGTGAGCAACGCCCTTCAGCGCCTCGACAAGCTGGGGGAGCAGCTCGACAGGGCCTTCCTCAGCAGTCACCATTGGCTTCTTCAAACCCCTCCCGTAGAGATCTCGCAGCGCCTTGCGGGACCTCTCCTCAAGACAATCGAAGGCGACATGATTGTTGGCAAGGATTTTCACCTTAGCCTCTAGCCGGACCTTCACCTCCTCCACCCCCTTCTTCAGCTTCTCTAGGCAATCGTGCTTTGGGGCCTGCTCCCGCGTTGACTACTCCAGCTCGGTGTCATGGCCAGCGACCGCATCTTTCCGAGCCTTCAGCTCCTCCTCCCATGCCTCGCGCAGCCTTAGCATCCTTCAACGCCATGTCGCGGGCGGCCACGGCCAGGCCGGGAACCTGCTTACCTTCCTCAGAGGCCGCTAAGGCATGGCTGCATGCCGCCCTGACGGCCACGTCGGATCGCAGCCACCCCGAGATCAACTCCAAGCGACCTTCCGCCAGGCGACGGTCGGCGCTGATACGTCTCCAACGTATCTATAATTTTTGATTGTTCCATGCTATATTATATACTGTTTTGGACATTATTAGGCTTTATCATACACTTTTATATTATTTTTGGGACTAACCTATTAACCGGTGGCCCAGCCCAGAATTGTTGTTTTTTGCCTATTTGGAAGTTTTGCAGAAAAAGAATATCAAATGAAGTCCAAACGGAATGAAACCGTCGGGAACGTGATTTTTGGAACGAACAAGATCCAGAGGACTTGGACCCTACGTCAAGCAATCAACCAGGAAGGCACGAGGTAGGGGGCGCGCCTACCCCCCCCCCCCCCCCCCCCCCCAGGCGCGCCCTCCACCCTCGTGGGGCCCATGTTGCTCCAGTGACGTACTCCTTCTTCATATATATACCTATGTACCCCCAAACTACCAGATACGGAGACAAGACCCTAATTCCACCGCCGTAACTTTTTGTATCCACGAGATCCCATCTTGGGGCCTTTTCCGGAGCTCCGCCGGAGGGGTTATCGATCACGGAGGGCTTCTACATCAACACCATAGCCTCTCCGTTGAAGTGTGAGTAGTTTACTTCAGACCTACGGGTCCATAGTTATTAGCTAGATGGATTCTTCCCTCTTTTTGGATCTCAATACAAAGTTCTCTCCCTCTCTTGTGGAGATCTAGCTATTCGATGTAATCTTCTTTTGCGGTGTGTTTGTTGAGACCGATGAATTGTGGTTTTATGATCAAGTTCATCTATGAACAATATTTGAGTCTTCTCTGAATTCTTTTATGTTTCATTGGTTATCTTTGCAAGTCTCTTTGAATTATTAGTTTGGTTTGTCCTACTAGATTGATCTTTCTTGCAATGGGAGAAGTGCTTATATTTGGGTTCAATCTTACGGTGTCTTTTCCCAGTGATAGTAGGGGCAGCAAGGCACGTATTGTATTGTTGCCATCGATGATAACAAGATGGGGTTTATATCATATTGCATGAGTTTATCCCTGTACATCATGTCATCTTACTTAAAGCGTTACTCTGTTCTCTTGAATTTAATACTCTAGATGCATGATGGATAGCAGTCAATGTGTGGAGTAATACTACTAGATGCAGGCAGGAATCGGACTACTTGTCTCGGATGAGATGCCTATATACATGATCATACCTAGATATTCTCATAACTATGCTTAGTTCTATCAATTGCTCAACAGTAATTTGTTCACCCACCGTAATACTTATGCTCTCGAGAGAAGCCTCTAGTGAAACCTTTGGCCCCCGGGTCTATTTTCCATCATATTAATCTTCCAATACTTAGTTATTTCATTTGCCACTTATTTTACTTGCACCTTTATTTCTCTTTATCATAAAAATACCAAAAATATTATCTTAGCATATCTATCAGATCTCACTCTCGTAGGTGACCGTGAAGGGATTGACAACCCCTTTATCGTGTTGGTTGCGAGGAGTTTATTTGTTTGTGTAGGTGCGACGGACTTGTGCGTGGCCACCTACTGGATTGATACCTTGGTTCTCAAAAATTGGGGGAAATACTTATGCTGCTCTACTGCATCACCCTTTCCTCTTCAAGGGAAAACCAACGCAGTGCTCAAGAGCTAGCAAGAAGGATTTCTAGTGCCGTTGCCGGGGAGTCTACAGAAAAGTCAACATACCAAGTACCCATCACAAACCCTTATCTCCCGCATTACATTATTTGCCATTTGCCTCTCGTTTTCCTCTCCCCCACTTCACCTTTGCCGTTTTATTCGCCCTCTCTCTCTCTCTCCATCCTCCCTCTCTTTCTCTATTCGCCTCTTTTTGCTTGTCTCTTGTTTGCTTGTGTGTTGGATTGCTTGTTTGTAATGATGGCTCAAGATAATACCAAATTGTGTCACTTTACCAATACCAACAACAATGATTTTATTAGCACTCCGATTGCTCCTCCTACCGATGCTGAATCTTGTGAAATTAATAGTTCTTTGTTGAATCTTGTCATGAAAGATCCGTTTTCCGGCCTTCCTAGTGAAGATGCCGCTACCCATCTAAACAACTTCATTGATTTGTGTGATATGCAAAAGAAGAAAGATGTGGACAATGATATTGTTAAATTGAAGCTATTTCCTTTTTCGCTTAGAGATCGTGCTAACGCTTGGTTTTCGTCTTTGCCTAAAATTAGTATTGATTCATGGAATAAGTGCAAATATGCTTTTATCTCTAAGTATTTTCCTCCCGCTAAGATCATCTCTCTTAGAAACGATATTATGAATTTTAAGCAACTTGATCATGAACATGTTGCAAAAGCTTGGGAGAGGTTGAAATTCATGATACGTAATTGCCATACACATGGTTTAAATTTGTGGATGATTATACAAAATGTTTATGCCGGATTGAATTTTGCTTCTAGAAATCTTTTAGATTCGGCCGAGGGAGGCACTTTTATGGAAATCACTTTAGGAGAAGCTACTAAACTCCTAGATAATATTATGGTTAATTATTCTCAATGGCACACTGAAAGATCTACTAATAAGAAAGTGCATGCGATAGAAGAAATTAATGTTTTGAGTGGTAAGATGGATGAACTTATGAAATTATTTGCTAATAAAAGTGTTTCTTCTGATCCTAATGATATGCCTTTGTCTACTTTGATTGAGAATAATAATGAATCTTTGGATGTGAATTTTTTTGGTAGGAATAATTTTGGTAACAACGCGTATAGAGGAAACTTTAATCCTAGGCCGTACCCTAGTAATTCATCTAATAATTATGGTAATTCCTTCAACAATTCTTATGGAAATTTTAATAATATACCCTCTGATTTTGAATCTAATATTAAAGAATTTATTACCTCGCAAAAGAATTTCAATGCTTTGATTGAAAGAAAATTGCTTAAGATTGATGAGTTGGCTAGGAATGTTGATATAATTTCTCTTGATGTTGATTCTTTGAAACTTAGATCTATTCCTCCTAAGCATGATATCAATGAGTCTCTCAAATCCATGAGAATTTCCATTGATGAGTGCAAAGAAAGAACCGCTAGGATGCATGCTAAGAAAGATTGCTTTATAAAAGCGTGTTCTTCTAGTTTCCATGATAATAAAGATGAAGATCTAAAAGTTATTGATGTGTCCCCTATTAAATCTTTCTTTTGTAATATGAATCTTGATAATGATGGGACTGAATATGATCCACCTTTACCTAGAAGGTGTTCCAAAAATTCGGAGTCTTTAGATCTTGATGCTAAAATTGTTAAAAGTGGGATTGAAGAAGTCAAAACTTTGAATATTAATGAACCCACTATTTTGGATTTCATAGAATTTAATTATGATAATTGCTCTTCGATTGATTGTATTTCCTTGTTGCAATCCGTGCTAAATTCTCCTCATGCTTATAGTCAAAACAAAGCCTTTAGCAAACATATCGTTGATGCTTTGATGCAATCTTATGAAGAAAAACTTGAGTTGGAAGTTTCTATCCCTAGACAACTTTATGATGAGTGGGAACCTACTATTAAAATAAAGATTAAAGATCATGATTGCTATGATTTGTGTGATTTGGGTGCTAGTGTTTCCACGATTCCAAAGACTTTGTGTGATTTGCTAGGTTTCCGTGATTTTGATGATTGCTCTTTAAACTTGCACCTTGCGGATTCCACTATTAAGAAACCTATGGGAAGAATTAATGATGTTCTTATTGTTGCAAATAGAAATTATGTGCCCCTGGATTTTATTGTTCTTGACATAAATTGCAATCCTTCATGTCCTATTATTCTTGGTACACCTTTCCTTAGAACGATTGGTGCAATTATTGATATGAAGGAAGGGAATATTAGATTCCAATTTCTGTTAAGGAAAGGCATGGAACACTTCCCTAGAAAGAAAACTAAATTACCTTATGAATCTATTATGAGAGCCACTTATGGATTGCATTCCAAAGATGGCAATACCTAGATCTATCCTTGCTTTTATGCCTAGATAAGGGCGTTAAATGATAGTGCTTGCTGGGAGGCAACCCAATTTTATTTTTATTCCTTGATTTTTTTTCTCCTGTTTAGTAATAAATAATTTATCTAGTTTCTGTTTTGATTGTGATTTTTGTGTTTAATTAGTGTTTGTGCCAAGTAGAACTGTTGGGAAGACTTGGGGAAAGTCTTTTTAATCTTGCTGTAAAAAACAGAAACTTTAGCACTCACGAGAACTCCTGCAATTTTTATTTGGAAAGTGATATTTAGTTAATTCGTTTTTCAGATGGTTAATAGGTAAATTTCTCAAGTCCTTCAATTTATTTTAGAATTTTTGGGGTTCCAGATCTTGCGTTAGCTACAGATTACTAGAGACTGTTCTCTTTTTGACAGATTCTGTTTTTCGTGTGTTGTTTCCTTATTTTGATGAATCTATGGCTAGCAAAATAGTTTATAAACCATAGAGAAGTTTTAATACAGTAGGTTTAACACCAATATAAATAAAGAATGAGTTTATTACAGTAACTTGAAGTGGTGTTTTGTTTTCTTTCGCTAACGGAGCTCACGAGATTTTCTACTTTAAGTTTTGTGTTGTGAAGTTTTCAAGTTTTGGGTAAAAGATTTGATGGATTATGGAACAAGGAGTGGAAAGAGACTAGGCTTGGGCATGATCATGGCACCCCAAGATAATCTAAGTACACCAAAACACTAAAGCTTGGGGATGCCCCGGAAGTCATCCCCTGTTTCGTCTACTTCTATCGGTAACTTTACTTGGAGCTATATTTTTATTTACCACATGATATGTGTTTTGCTTGGAGCGTCTTATATTATTTGAGTCTTTATTTGTTAGTTTTCCACAATCATCGTTGCTGCACACACGTTTTTGAGACAGACACTCATGATTCGGAAATTGTTAGAATACTCTATGTGCTTCACTTATATCTTTTGAGTTATATAGTTTTTGCTCTAGTGCTTCACTTATATCTTTTAGAGCACGTTGGTAGATTTGTTGTATAGAAACCATTGTTCTCTCATGCTTCACTTAGATTATTTTGAGAGTCCTACAAAACAGCATGGTAATTTGCTTTAATTATGTTAGGCATTCAAGATTAATAATAGAATTTTCTTACGAGTGTGTTGAATACTATGAGAAGTTTGAAACTTGATAATTGTTTTGAGATATGGAGATGGTGATATTAGAGTCGTGCTATTTGAGTAGTTGTGAATTTGAGAAATGCTTGTGTTGAAGTTTGTGATTCCTATAGCATCCACGTATGGTGAACCGTTATGTTAAGAAGTCGGAGCATGATGTATTTATTGATTGTCCTCCTTAT
Organism: Triticum urartu; assembly: GCF_003073215.2. Classification (NCBI taxonomy): domain Eukaryota; kingdom Viridiplantae; phylum Streptophyta; class Magnoliopsida; order Poales; family Poaceae; genus Triticum; species Triticum urartu. Next base: position 222,127,739 of record NC_053023.1, on the reverse strand, counting down.
GAGTGGCGGTCGGGGACGAGCGATGGTCTTTTCCTACCAATCTATCCCCCTAGGAGCATGCGCGTAGAACTTTGCTTCGATAAATAATAGATTTTTGCAATAAGTATGTGATTTCTTTATGACTAATGTTGAGTCCATGGATTATACGCACTCTCACCCTTCCACCATTGCTAGCCTCTCTAATACCGCGCACCTTTTGTCGGTATCATACACCCACCATATACCTTCCTCAAAACAGCCACCATACCTACCTATCATGGCATTTCCATAGCCATTCCAAGAGATATTGCCATGCAACTTTCCACCTTTCCGTTTACTATGACACGCTCCATCATTTTCATATTGCTTCACATGAACATGTAGTTGACATTAGTTGTGGCAAAGCCACCGTTCATAATTCTTTCATATAAGTCACTCATGCATCATTGCTATCCCGGTATACCGCCGGAGGCATTCATGTAGAGTCATACTTTGTTCTAGTATCGAGTTGTAATCATTGAGTTGTAAACAAATAGAAGTGTACTTGACATTTTAGTTGTGGCAAAGCCACCGTTCATAATTCTTTCATATAAGTCACTCATGCATCATTGCTATCCCGGTATACCGCCGGAGGCATTCATGTAGAGTCATACTTTGTTCTAGTATCGAGTTGTAATCATTGAGTTGTAAACAAATAGAAGTGTACTTGACATTTTAGTTGTGGCAAAGCCACCGTTCATAATTCTTTCATATAAGTCACTCATGCATCATTGCTATCCCGGTATACCGCCGGAGGCATTCATGTAGAGTCATACTTTGTTCTAGTATCGAGTTGTAATCATTGAGTTGTAAACAAATAGAAGTGTACTTGACATTTTAGTTGTGGCAAAGCCACCGTTCATAATTCTTTCATATAAGTCACTCATGCATCATTGCTATCCCGGTATACCGCCGGAGGCATTCATGTAGAGTCATACTTTGTTCTAGTATCGAGTTGTAATCATTGAGTTGTAAACAAATAGAAGTGTGATGATCATCGATCATAGAGTATTGTCCCAATAAAAAAGAGAAGGCCAAAAAGAGAAGGCAAAAAAGGAGTAAATAAATAAAAAGGGGCAATACTACTATCCTTTTTCCACACTTGTGGTTCAAAGTATCACCATGATCTTCATGATAGAGAGTCTCCTATGCTATCACTTCGATATACTATTAGGAATTTTTAATTATAGAACTTGGCTTGTATATTCCAACGATGGCTTCCTCAAATGCCCTAGGTCTTCGTGAGCAAGCAAGTTGGATGCACACCCACTTAGTTTCTTTTGTTGAGCTTTCATACATTTATAGCTCTAGTGCATCCGTTGCATGGCAATCCCTACTCACTCACATTGATATCTATTAATGGGAATCTCCATAGCTTGTTGATACGCCTAGTTGATGTGAGACTATCTTCTAACTTTTTGCCTTCTCCACAACCACCATTCTATTCCACATAGTGCTATGTCCATGGCTCACGCTCATGTATTGCGTGAAGATTAAAAAAGTTTGAGAACACCAAAAGTATGAAACAATTGCTTGTCTTGTCATCGGGGTTGTGCATGATTTGAATACTTTGTGTGGTGAAGATGGATCATAGCCAGACTATACGATTTTGTAGGGATAATTTTCTTTGGCCAGGTTATTTTGAAGAGACAGAATTGCTTAGTTAGTATGCTTGAAGTATTATAATTTCTATGTCAATACTGAACTTTTGTCTTGAATCTTTCGGATCTAAATATTCATACCACTGAAGGAAATATTCCCTAGAGGCAATAATAAAGTTACTATTTATTTCCTTATATCATGATAAATGTTTATTATTCATGCTAGAATTGTATTAACCAGGAAACATAATACATGTGTGAATACATAGACAAACAGAGTGTCACTAGTATGCCTCTACTTGACTAGCTCGTTAATCAAAGATGGTTATGTTTCCTAACCATGAACAAAGAGTTGTTATTTGATTAACGGGATCAAATCATTAGATGAATGATCTGATTGACATGACCCATTCCGTTAGCTTAGCACCCGATCGTTTAGTATGTTGCTATTGCTTTCTTCATGACTTATACATGTTCCTATGACTATGAGATTATGCAACTCCCATTTGCCGGAGGAACACTTTGTGTGCGACCAAACGTCACAACGTAACTGGGTGATTATAAAGGTGCTCTACAGGTGTCTCCAAAGGTACATGTTGGGTTGGCGTATTTCGAGATTAGGATTTGTCACTCCAATTGTCGGAGAGGTATCTCTGGGCCCTCTCGGTAATGCACATGACATAAGCCTTGCAAGCATTACAACTAATGAGTTAGTTGCGAGATGATGTATTACGGAACGAGTAAAGAGACATGCCGGTAACGAGATTGAACTAGGTATTGGATACCGACGATCGAATCTCGGGCAAGTAACATACCGATGACAAAGGGAACAAACGTATGTTGTTATGCGGTCTGACCGATAAAGATCTTCGTAGAATATGTAGGAGCCAATATGGGCATCCAGGACCCGCTATTGGTTATTGACCAGAGACGTGTCTCAGTCATGTCTACATTGTTCTCGAACCGTAGGGTCCGCACGCCTAAGGTTTCGATGACAATTATATTATGAGTTTATGAGTTTTGGTGTACCGAAGGAGTTCGGAGTCCCGGATGGGATCGGGGACATGACAAGGAGTCTCGAAATGGTCGAGACGTAAAGATCGATATATTGGACGACTATATTCGGACATCGGAAAGGTTCCGAGTGATTCGGGTATTTTTCGGAGTACCGGAGAGTTACGGGAATTCGCCGGGGAGTATATGGGCCTTATTGGGACATACGGTAATAGAGGAGAGAGGCCAAAAGGAAGGAGGCATGCGCCCGCCCTCTGGTCCGAATTGGAAAAGGGGCGCAGCCCCCTTTTCCTTCTTTCTCTCCCCCTCTTTCCCCTTCTCCTACTCCAACAAGGAAGCAGGGAGTCCTACTCCCGATGGGAGTCGGACTCCCCTTGGCGCGCCCCTCCTAGGCCGGCCGCCCCCTCCCCCTTGCTCCTTTATATACGGGGGCAGGGGGGCACCCCATGACACACAAGTTGATCTTCGTGATCGTTCCTTAACCGTGTGCCGTGCCCCCCTCCATGATATTACACCTCGGTCATATTGTAGCGGTGCTTAGGCGAAGCCCTGCGACGGTTGAACATCAAGATCGTCACCACGCCCTCGTGCTGACGGAACTCATCCCCGAAGCTTTGCTGGATCGGAGCCCGGGGATCGTCATCGAGCTGAACGTGTGCCAAGAACTCGGAGGTGCCGGAGTAACGGTGCTTGGATCAGTCGGGCCGTGAAGACGTACGACTACATCAACCACGTCGTGCTAACGCTTCCATTGTTGATCTAAAAGGGTACGTAGATCACACTCTCCCCTCTCGTTGCTGTGCATCACCATGATCTTGCGTGTGCGTAGGAAATTTTTTGAAATTACTACGAAACCCAACAACCACAATTAAGAGAATTACATTGAAATTATGCCAAGTAGCATTCCACATCAAAAAATCTGTTTTTATCATTTACCTACTCGAGGACGAGCAGGAATTAAGCTTGGGGATGCTTGATACGTCTCCAATGTATCTATAATTTTTGATTGTTCCATGATATATTATATCCTATTTTGGACATTATTGGGCTTTATTATACACTTTTATATTATTTTTGGGTCTAACCTATTAATCGGAGGCCCAGCCCATAATTGTTGTTTTTGCCTATTTCAGAGTTTCCTGGAAAAAAAGAATATCAAACGAAGTCCAAATGGAATGAAACCTTCGGGAACGTGATTTTCGGAACGAACCTGATCTAGAGGACTTGGACCCTACGTCAGGCAATCAACCAGGAAGGCACGAGGTAGGGGGGCGGGCCTACCCCCCAGGCACGCCCTCCACCCTCGTGGGGCCCACGTTGCTCCACCGACGTACTCCTTCCTCCTATATATACCTACGTACCCCCAAACTACCAAATACGGAGCCAAAACCCTAATTCCACCGCCGTAACTTTCTGTATCCACGAGATCCCATCTTGGGACCTTTTCCGGAGCTCCGAGGGGGTATCGATCACAGAGGGCTTCTACATCAACACCATAGCCTCTCCGATGAAGTGTGAGTAGTTTACTTCTGACCTACGGGTCCATAGTTAATAGCTAGATGGCTTCTTGTCTCTTTTTGGATCTCAATACAAAGTTCTCCCTCTCTCTTGTGGAGATCTATTCGATGTAATCTTCTTTTGCGGTGTGTTTGTTGAGACCGATGAATTGTGGGTTTATGATCAAGTTTATCTATGAACAATATTTGAATCTTCTCTGAATTCTTTTATGTATGATTGGTTATCTTTGCAAGTCTCTTCAAATTATCAATTTGGTTTGGCCTACTAGATTGATCTTTCTTGCAATGGGAGAAGTGCTTAGCTTTGGGTTCAATCTTGCGATGTCTTTTCCAAGTGACAGTAGGGGCAGGAAGGCACGTATTGTATTGTTGCCATCGAGGATAACAAGATGGGGTTTATATCATATTGCATGAGTTTATCCCTCTACATCATGTCATCTTGCTTAAAGCGTCACTCTGTTCTCTTGAACTTAACACTCCAGATTCATGCTGGATAGCGGTCTATTTGTGGAGTAATAGTAGTAGATGCAAGGAGGAATCGGTCTACTTGTCTCCGACGTGATGCCCATATACATGATCATTGGCACCACATTGGGGAATCCACGCCGACCGGCTCTTCTTCGGGACCCCCGGCGCCGGCTTCTTCGGAGGGGTGCCCCCGGATCTTATGGTGACCCCGGCGCCGTGCAGGGGCTCCTGAGCAGGGTGCTCGCCGGCATCACCATCATTAGCAGAAGGATGAGGAGTGGGCCGGGTTGGCGCAGGGGGGAGGTCTCCCTTGTACCTTCCACAGTCTCCTCCGAGTCCGACCCCCTCCCCGTCAGATTCACTAGAAGCCGCCACCGCCGGGGAGATCGAGGGCCCGGTGGGTGCCGGCGGTACGATCCCACGCTCATTGAAGACAAGAATGGAAGCGACAATCTTCGCCCCATCAGGGCAATGGTACAGCGGAAGATGAGTACCTGGCGGGCGGCCCTGGTCTTTCCCGGCCAGGAGGCACAGGTCCTTGTCCAGTCGCTCGTTGGACAAGGCGTCCAGGCGCAGGCGGAGGTCCCTTCCCTCGTCGATGAGCTTACATAGGGGGCGCGAGCGTGCCTAGAGCGGAGCCAGTCGCTGCGTCAGGAACTCCTTCAGAATCATGGCCCCCATCAGCTTCTCCTCCCTTGGGTCGTTGGGCTTCAGGTCAGCTACCATATTCTCCATCATCTTCTCCGCTCGTGGATCGGTGAGCTTCGCGTGGTTCCATCCCTCGTGAGGCACTGGCATCCTAGTCAGCAGCTCCAGCCGAGGATTGTAGCGCTTGGCCTCCATTAGGATCCACTTGTTCCTGAGGTCGTCCACCTTCTTCCCGGCTCGCGAGATCGCGTTGCTACCATTGGCCACAATAAAGTTGGCACACCCCAAGAACGGGCCCTCCTTGAGCCGGAGGCAGAAGAAATGGCGAAGCAGCGCCACGGACGGCATCACCCCCACGAACAACTCATAGTAGAAGGCAAAGATCGACAGGAGGAGGACGGAGTTGGGATGAAGATGGTGTGCGTGAAGATTGTAGTTACGAAGGACGGCATAGAAGAAGCCGGAGAAGGGGTGGACCAGCCCCACAAAAACACTGTGCAAGAGGAAGGGATAGAAGGTACCGCCCAATGCTTCGGGCTTGGCGGAGCCCGCCCGGAGCGCAGTCTCTCCCCCCTCATTGCTGCTGCCCGCAGTCACCAGGAGCGTGCGGCGAGGTTCTTCTCTAAGACCGTGGACGCGCTTAGGGCAGGCTCAAACCACAAGGGCGAACGCGCGTCATTCCCCTTGTCGGCAGCCATCAGCTGTGGGCTTGGGGAAGAGTTTCGGTGGATCTAGAGCTCTCTAGGCAAGGAGGAGAAAGGGGATCTGGAGCAGGATGAAAGGAAGGAAATGAAAGCTCTACAGCAGGCGCCGGCCTTTTTGACAGCCAGGGACGGTTGTCGAGGTGGCATGGGGAAACGGAGGAGCCCACATCCCATCTATCGCCACCCATCGACCAAGGACGCGGGTGGTTGGGGCCCATGGCGCTCCGCACTTGCCCTTTGGCTTCACCTCGAAGCCAAGCTCGAGCGCGCCTTGGGCCTAGGGGCTACTGTCAGCATCCTGAGAATGGGGTACCCAGACTTGCCTGCCTGCGGCCCACATCATGGCTCCATCAGCGGCCCGGTATGGCCCAGTTTCAGCAGCAACGACGCAAGACCCTCGTGAGGGACCAAGCCTCGCGAGGCGGACGACACCAAGACCTCCCTTGGTTGGCGTCCTCACTAGGCTGGCTCCCGAGGAGTGGAGATATCAATGCAAGGTGTTCCTCGCGAGGTTCACATGACATGAGCCATGACGACCAAGGCCAGGCATGCGCCAGCGGCCGCAATGTACCAGTTTCACCTTTGGTGCCAAGGAGGCAAGCGCAGGTGCGGAGTCCCAAGGAATCAGGCAAATGTTTCCATATTGGTCCAACGAGACCAAGACCGCTAGGACGACAGGAAGAAGGTCATCACGGAGCCCACTATAGCATCACCACCAAAGCCTTTGCGGGCGAAGACTACTTTGTTAGGATAACTTGTACTAGTTGTCTCCCTTGGAATTTGGCCGTTGTGGGATCCCTTCCCGCGTACATTTGGGATGAGGATCAAGGCCACTATAAATAGGACTTAGCCACCACCCGAGAGATCGTATCGGATCATTCAGACCATCCTCATACCCACTAGCTCGTCGAGCTCAAGAACACCTCACCTATTGAGGCTGTTCAATCACTGTACTAGTTGATCCTCAACCACTCGAGGGAATCCACCAAAAAGCTGGAGTAGGGTATTACACCGCAAGGTGGCCCGAACTAGGATAAACTGCTGTGTCTCTTGTCCCTTGGGTTCGTCGAGCTAGGCTATGAAATCGTTGGGCCAGCAGGTTGGGAAGAGGGAGTTCTTCGTATGCACCCCAGTGTTCGAACCTCTCAAGGGTCTGTGGAGCCCAAGATCTGACATCATCAGCGCAGTCCTCAGAGTTGGTGGAGTCACCATTGTATTCATGGTTGAATATGGACTTGCTGATGAACTCAATAGCGAGGGCTAAGCTCGCCACACTAGTGTTGGATCATATTCTTCCTCTTGATCATATTCTTCCTCAGAATCCATTTCCTTCCCAATGAAAGCACGAGCTCTACTAGAACTGCCTTTCCTGCGTGATGAAGATTTTGATGAGGACTTTGAGGATTTCTTCCTTTTGTCATCAGAGTCATCATCTCTGCTAGATTTCTTCTTCTTTGAGCCCTTTTGCCTGAGAGGGCAGCCATCAATGTAGTGGCCTTGTTTCTTGTATTTGTAGCAAGTTCTCTTATTTTATTCTCGAGCAAAAGCTTCTTCAGTGTTCTTCGAGTCATACTTTGAAGACTATCCAAAGACATTCCTCTTGGAAAACTTCTAGAAATTCCTCACAAGCACAGCTATCTCTCAGCCAATTTCCTAAGCACCATCAGAACTGCAGTCACATTCTTATTCTTTAGATGAAGAAATTGCCTTGCTTTTGCTCTCGCTTTTGCCTTCAGAGAGTGGGGTCGTCCATAGCTGGGACCATACACATGAGTATTGAGCCTTACCCGCCGCTATTTTCTTCATCGCGCCAATCTCCTAGAGGGCCTTGTGGGCTTTGGCCTTGGCACTCTTTGCGCTCTCAAGGGCTGCGGCGAGTTCAGACTCTCGCGTCTTCAAGTCAAGCTCCAACGCCTCGAGCTTCGTCACGAGAGTATGGAGCTCATGCTGCACCTCGCCCACCCGTGCCTCATGCTTTTTCCGCTCGGTGCGCTCCTTGGCCGCTTTGTTTTCGGCCTCGGATAGCGCTTGCTTCAGGGTCGCCACCTCGGTCGTGGCCCCTGGCAAATTTACGATGATCCTGTCATTTTGCAATCGCATTATTTTTATACATATCCATACACTAGGTACTACTTACCTTTGTTCTCCTCGAGCTGCCTCTTGGCAAGGCCGAGCTCGTCCTTGGACCCTTTACGGTCCTGCTTCAGTGCGGCGACCTCCGCAGTCAGCGCGGCAGATGCCAGCAGCGAAGCCTGCATACGCATATTGACATACTTATATTAGAATCCTGCGATATTGTTTGATCCTCTATTCGGCTTTTCTTTGTGAACACCAAACAAAGCATCAGGGGCTACTGTCTATGCGGTAATATTTTTCCCATATTTCAAAAACTTACCTCAAAGCCTGTTAGAAGGCTGGCACAGGCTTCAGTCAGTCCGCTCTTGGCGGACTGAACCTTATGGACCACCGCACTCATAATAGTGCGGTGGTCCTCGTCGATGGAAGCGCTGCGAAGCGCTCCTAGCAGATTGTCCAGTGCCTCTGGATGGATAGAGGTCACCGGCACAGGCGTCTTGCCCCTCTTGGAAGGAGGCCGCCTTCCCGAGTCCGGAACCACTGGACGTTCCGGCACGGTGTTCGGCTGAGGGCCCAACTCGGAGCCCTGGGGGGCCTTGTTCCCTCTGCTCTCGGAGTCCGGAAGGTCGCCTTGAGGCGCCTCCGGGACTGTCTCCCCTCGACCCGGTGCCTCTTGAGACAATACCTCGGCGTTGTCCGTAGGGCAAGGGGAGGTGGCGGTCGGAAGTGGATCGCTATCCATATCCGACGAACCCAGGGAGCCGTCCGATGATACGTCGATACGGGCTCGTGGCGGTCTGCATAATCATAATTCGGCGTTAGGAGAAGCGGTGCGACAAAGGTATGCTATGAACTACTCTGGCATCCGGATACTTACGACTTCGCCAGGGGCTTGGCCCTGAGCAGCCACTCGTCTTCGCCTTCGGCGACGGTAGTGGAGTAGTCCGGAAGGAGGGTCCTTCCCTTCTTGGACCCTTCCCCCCCCTGGTTGGGGCGGCCTTCCTTTTCTTGTCTCCCCCAACTGAAGGGGGAGCATCTTCTTCTTCCTCCTCGTCTTCAGGGGAGGAGTGTATCGCAGAGTTATCGGACGATGAGTGAGGGAGTCCTGGATTAGGGGGTGTTCGGGTAGCCGGACTATACCTTCAGCCGGACTCCAGGACTATGAAGATACAAGATTGAAGACTTCGTCCCGTGTCCGGATGGGACTTTCCTTGGCGTGGAAGGCAAGCTTGGCGATGCGGATATTCAAGATCTCCTACCATTGTAACCGACTCTGTGTAACCCTAACCCTATCCGGTGTCTATATAAACTGGAGGGTTCTAGTCCGTTGGACAACTCCATCATACAACAATCATACATAGGCTAGCTTCTAGGGATTAGCCTCCTTGATCTCGTGGTAGATCTACTCTTGTACTACCCATATCATGAATATTAATCAAGTAGGAGTAGGGTTTTACCTCCATCGAGAGGGCCCGAACCTGGGTAAAAACATCGTGTCCCTTGTCTCCTGTTACCATCCGCCTAGACGCACAGTTCGGGACCCCCTACCCGAGATCCACCGGTTTTGACACCATCATTGGTGCTTTCATTGAGAGTTCCTCTGTGTCGTCACTTTTGGCTCGATGGCTCCTTTGATCATCAACGACGATGCGTTCCAGGGTGAGACTTTTCTCCCCGGATAGATCTTCGTCTTCGGCGGCTTCGCACTGCGGGCCAATTCACTTGGCCACCTGGAGCAGATCGAAAGCTACACCCCTGGCCATCAGGTCAGGTTTGGAAGCTTAAGCTACATGGCAGACACCCACGGGGATTCGATCTTCGACGGATTCAAGCCACAGCTGAGCGCGCCGCACTGTGTCGAGAGGCATGATCTAGCTCTGCCGCCGAACAGTGCCCTGGAGGCCGCACAAGCACCGGTTCCGACCCTTTATTCGGAGCCTATTGCGCCAATCGAGGATGAGCGGTTGGACGTCACATCGGGGGCTACGATCTGAAAGGCGATCGAGCCGAACGTCAGCCCCGCGTTTCGCACGGCCCGTGACTCCAAGGAGCCGCATTCCTCTCCGAACTCCGAACCCCCCGCGCCCCTGCCGATCGAATCCAATTGGACGCTGATAATGGAGTTCACCGCCGCAGACATCTTTCAGCACTCGCCTTTTGGCAACATCCTGAATTCTCTAAAGTCCCTCTCTTTATCAGGAGAGCCTTGGCCGGACTACGGTCAGCGAGGATGGTATACGGACGATGAAGAAATTCAAAGCCCACCCACCACCCACTTGGTAGCCACTGTCGACAATTTAAACGACGTGCTCAACTTCGACTCCGCAGACATCGACAGCATGGACGACGATGCAGGATATACAGATGAGCCAACGCCCATAGGGCATTGGACAACCACCCCATCTCACGATGTGTACATGGTGGATACCCCTAAAGGAAACGACAACGAGGAAAAAGGGGATGGAACGGGGGACCGATCCCTCGAAAAGCAATCAAAGCGTCGGCGTAAACGCCGACCCAAGCCCAGCCTCGATAAAGACCCAACCATAGAGCAGGATGAGCCGGTAGACGACGAGCAGGCCTTAGAGCAACCATCCGAACAGGGCAACACGGATAGAGAAACCGAACATCCCTCCCCCGGCGAAAACGGCACTCCGAACGACCTTATGCCGGATAAACCCACGAAGCAGAAGAAACTCCACAAGAGGCTCGTTGCAACAGCACGCAGCCTGAAAAAGCAAAAGCAGAAGCTAAAAACGGCGGAAGTTGCACTCAGGATCCGATGGAGCAAAGTAATCAATACCGTAGATAAATAGAGCGACATTCGCCGCACTAAAAGCTTTCCGAAGAGAAAGCTACTGCCCGAATTCGATGAAGAGGCCCTAGAGCCCTCGCATTCAAAAAATAAGAAAGCCACACGGTCGGATAGATGACCCCATCGCCAGCATAAAGCGGCAAGCGGCGCCGCACTTAAATCGGCATGCGACCCACTTAAGGATTCGCATCAGGGCCCAGTCAGGTCCATTTACGGGCCAAGAAAGCAAGCTCTCGTAAGCAATGCAATAAAGCCATCATCAGAATCCGGCACACCAAAATACAGGGGCGCCGCACACCCCCTATGTTTCACCAATGAGGTCCTGGACTATGAATTTCCAGAGGGATTCAAACCCGTAAACATAGAGGCATATGATGGAACAAAAGACCCTGGAGTCTGGATCGAGGATTATATCCTCCACATACATATGGCTAGAGGAGATGACCTCCACGCCATAAAATACTTACCCCTTAAGCTTAAAGGGCCAGCCCGGCATTGGCTTAAAAGCCTTCCTGAAAACCCTATCGGAAGTTCGGAAGAACTCGAGAATGCTTTCCGAGCAAATTTTCATGGGACCTATGTCCGCCCTCCGGATGTAGACGATCTTAGTCACATAACTCAATAGCCCGGAGAATCAGCTCGGCAATTCTGGAATAGATTCCTCACTAAAAAGAATCAGATAGTCGACTGTCCGGACGCCGAAGCCTTAGCAGCTTTCAGGCATAACGTCCGAGATGAACGGCTCGCCAGACACCTCGGCCAAGAAAAGCCAAGAACAATGGCCGCACTAACAAGCCTCATGACCCACTTTTGTGCAGGAGACGACAGCTGGTTGGCAAGATGCAGCCCCAGCGACCCAAGTACATCCGAAACTAGGGATGGAAATGGAAAACCGTGATGCAACAAGGACCGTCGCCGGACTAAGGAAAAAAGTCCGAAGAGCACGGCAGTCAACGCCGGATTCAAAAGCTCATGACAGAATCAGACAAAGCCACCCCTCCAGGATAACAGGGATGATCCATCCAACTTAAACAAAATCCTGGACAGGATATGTCAAATACACAGTACTCCTGGTAAGCCTGCTAACCATACCCACAGAGATTGTTGGGTTTTCAAGCAATCCGGCAGACTCAACGCCGAACACAAGGGGCTCGACACACCAAGCGAAGACGAGGACGAACCCCAAAAGTAGAGCACCAGGAAACAAAAGAACTTCCCACAAGAAGTAAAAATAGTAAACTTACTTCACATAACAAAACGTGCGGCGCCCATAAAGGTACGCACCACACGACCTATCCCAAAGGGGTTCCGCCATTGGTTGTCAAAACCAATCATCTTCGGTCAGCTATATTATTCTAGAAGTATCAGGAACGCAGGCTTGACTGCCTTGGTACTCGATCCAATAATTGGTGGACTCCAGTTTTCAAATGTCCTGATGGACGGCGGCAGTGGACTAAACCTAATATATCAGGACACAATCCGCCACATGGGGATAGACCTAGCAAGAATCTGCCGTAGCAAAACCTCCTTTCAAGGGGTCACGCCTGGTCCGGACACCCATTGCATGGGCTTTCTCTGGCTCGAAGTTATATTCGGCTCTACGGATAACTTCTGCCGCGAAAAGATGACCTTCCACATCGTCCCATTCTCAAGTCGCTATCAAGCACTACTGGGACGCGAAGCTTTCGCCCGCTTTAACGCAATACCGCATTATGCATCTCTAACGCTTAAGATGCCCGGTCCACGAGGCATCATCTCTTTGAAGGGGAAGCATTGATGTGCCCCTTCCCCAAGCGGAGGACTGTGCGGCCACTTTGACAGCCCCACAGTAAAATGGCTTCACTGGCCAAAAATTTCGGAATAGGTCATTAAAGACCACGAACGTGGATAGACGAGTTCGGTACAAAATCATCATTGATGCAGGCTTAGTAGCCATATACCCCCGCACTAGGGGCTCCATACATATACAATAAGAGACAATAAAGCTCAGTTCTATATATTTTACTTTATACTTTGCTTATTTTAAACTTTTGTTCGGCACGACCCATTTTCAGCTCAGTTCCTCTCTTTCGCAGATGAACGTCGTGCGGCGCCCATCCAGGATACGGCACAACAGAGACACAGGCGCAGACGTGCAGTAGGGACCCGTCCTATGGATTCTTTTTAGATTAAGACCCTGCGTAAACCTTTTTTACTGTCTCTTGTTGCTACATATCCCCTGGTTTTCTCTGATATAACCAAGGAGGAGGCTGGCGTCTTGGCATGTGGCCACGTCAGAATTTTTGTGCATACCTGGACACTAGGGGCATTTTAATAAAGAGTGTTGTTTTGCCCGCACTCATAAAGACCGAACACCTTAGGGAGTGTTCGGCGTCGCGGGTTTTGGCATTATATGCATCAGCTCCGAATCATGTCTTTGGTCAAATGTTGGGTTGCCTGGCTCCTGAGTTCGGCTACCTTACGTTCCGCTCTATCGGCTAAGGTAGCACCAGGAGAACTATTGCGATTGTGCCCCGGTTAGGCCAGGCGAGCGCCTTAGTAGAGAAAGCCGAAAACTGACTGTCATGATGTAGCGTGAGACTGGTCAGCCACCCGATGACCTATCGGAATCTATAGGATTCCTTCGTTTTAACGAAGGGCCGTTTCCCGGCCAGGCACATACGCGCCCCGAACTCGGGCGAGCACAGTCGCCACCAAGGGGCTACCTAAATAGTCCCACTGTCAAGCTCCTATGGCTAAGTGAAAGTGTTAAAGCATTATAGTCCGGTTGCCTGGCCCACTGCGCTATCACCTCCTTTGTAGGACCAAGACATTGGGTTAAGCGTGAAAATGCATCTTCTGCGAGCACCCCCGCACTATGTGCGTGGGGGCTGAAGCCAACGACTGCCATCTTTCAGATTATATATATATATATATCTTAAAACGGTCGCACAGGAGGTGTTCCCAATACTTGAAGGCACAAGTATAAAAGTCCACTACAATTTATCAAAATATTGCTTTATAATTACATACTCTATCATAACATAGCATCCTTCGAGCACTGCATCTCTATTACACGAGCGCCTTCAAGGACTTCCTGAAAATAGTGCTCGGAGGGTACTCGGCTTTTGTCCGAATCTCGGGATGCAACAACGGTGGTCTCCATCTCTGCCCAGTATGTCTTGACACGGGCAAGAGCCATCCGTGCGCCCTCTATGCATGCTGACCTCTTCATCGCATTGATACGCGGCACCACGTCAAGGAATTGCTGCACCAAGCTGAAATAAATCTTCGGCTCCGATCTCCTAGGCCACAGATGACCCATGACGTACTTCATGGCGAGTCCGGACAATCTATTCAGTTCGGCCCATTGAGCCAGGCGATCATCCACTGCCAGTGGACGCTCTGGATTGTGGAACTGTGACCAGAAAAGCTTTTCCACTTCGCGATCTTTTAGATCTCGAAAGTGTTCGGTCGCATCAGCAGCACTTGCTGCCAAATCCAGATAGGTGTCCTCCACACTCCACATCCGGTTCAACGGAGCAAACTTCGGATCACAAAACTTCCTCCACAGCATAAAGGGCTTTCCAGCTGCAATCTGTTCGGCCTGACGCAGCTCCTCCTTCGCAGCTCTCATTGCAGAGCGAGCGTCCTTGGCATCGGCAAGGGCCTTCTCTAAGTCCGTCTGTCTCGCCCGGTCTTCTTTCTCAAGAAGTTTGAAACGGTCTGCAGCGCTCTTTAACTTCTCAGCCATCTCGGCCATCTCTTCTTTGCTTCGGTAGTGAGCAGCCTATTCGGCTCTCAGCTCTTCAAGGGCCTTCTCGGCAGCCGCATCGCTTTTTCTGGCTTGCTCCTTAGCTCGGGCAAGTTCTGCCCTAAGATCCTCCACGGTGTCTGCGTCAAGCACACACATTGTAAGACACTAGCATGAAGCTCCTCTTACCTGATGCCGCTTGAGGAATTACATACCTTGAGCCTCATCAAGCCGCTTGTTGACAAGCGCGATGTCGGCATCTGCCATGTCCAGTTGCCGCTTTAGTTCGGCTTGATTCCGGACACCTCGCCACCTACATTCAAAGGCGACATCTTAGACCTGGGATCATGATCCTCTGCGTGCCATCATTTCTTGACAACGCGCAGAGTCTCAGGGGCTACTATCTACACAGGGCGCATCTTACTTATGCGCAACTGACAAAAGTGTACATTATCTAACGTACCTCAAAACCCGTCAGTAAACTTTTGACGGCCTCATGCAATCCGCTTTCTGCGGATGAAATCCTTTCAATCACCATGCCCATCAATGCATAGTACTCCTCCGAGATAGAAGCTCGCCCCAGCAGAATCTTTAGCTCCTCCGGCCGAGCACCAGACGGTGCCGGACTTGTCCTAAGGCCTCTTTCGAAGGCCGGACGCGGAGAACCTTGGGGGGCCACAAAGCTATCTTCTGCCCCTGCCGGATTCAGAGAAACCCTCTGCGACGACACCTCAGGGTCGCCCGCCTCGCTAGGCGGTACGGCAGGGGGAGGCGTCCCGCTCTCCATCATCTTCGGAAGAAGATCCCCCGAAGACGAGCTCTGCTGAGAAGGGCTGAGGTCCGAGCTACAAGGTAAAATTTCGGTTAATCTTCTCAGATATAAATCAAGGATTTCTGTCATCCCTCAAAAGGAAAACCTCTTTCTACTTATGGCTCGCTGGAGGGCTGATCCCTTTGAGGGCGTAGTTCGGCCGAGGAACTCCCCGGCGTCGGACCCTTTGACGTGGATTTTCTCCCCCGCTTCGAGGCCATGGTCTCCGGGTCGTCAGTGGCGGCCCTCTTCTTCCCCTTACGAGAGGAATTGTCGGTTCCTCCCTTCGGAGCAGCCTCCTTCGAGGAGGCCATAGTTCCCTTGTCCTTCCACTTACTTCCCTCCAAAGGCATTATCTTCAACATCCTGACAAGACCAGGATCCGGCTTAGTTTCGAGAAAGGGAGCCGGACACCTGATCAGCTTTGCCTTCGCTATCCACTCCTGTTTAAAAGGATAACTCTTTTAGGGGCAAGTTTATGACGATTATATGGATAGTAGGTCCGGGCACAAGGTTACTTACTTGGGTATCCGAGCGATTGCAGATTAGGCCTGCGTCCTCGGTCAAATCCGGACACATCATTTGTGATCCGAAGAACAGTTTATACATCTCCATGGGCGTTGCGCCCATGAAATTCTGGAGAGCGCGCGGTCCCTCTGGATTAAACTCCCACAGGCGAAGGGAGCGACGTTTGCCGGGCAGTATCCGGTGAATCAACATGACCTGCGTCACCTTGACCAGGCTGAGGTCTCCTTCTAAGAGATCCCTAATGCGGCCTTGCAACAAGGGCACGTCTTTGGGTAACCCCCAATCTAACCCTTTGCTGACCCATGACGTTAGCCGTGGTGGGGGACCCGAGCGAAAGGCAGGAAGCGCCACCCACTTGGTGCCCCTCGGAGCGGTGATATAGAACCACTCTCGTTGCCACAAGCCAAGCTCCTCGTGAAAAGAGCCCTCGGGCCATGGAGCATCATCATTCTTGCTTATAACAGCGCCTCCGCACTCTGCGTGCCGTCCCTCGATCATTTTTGGCTCCACTTTAAAAGTCTTGAGCCATAATCCGAAGTGAGGGGTAACATGGAGGAATGCCTCACACACGACGATGAATGAGGAAATATGGAGGATGGACTCCGGAGCTAAGTCATGGAATTCCAGCCCGTAATAAAACAGCAGCCCCCTCACAAAGGGATCCATTGGGAAGCCTAACCCCCGAAGGAAGTGAGACATGAACACCACGCTCTCACCGGGCTGGGGACTGGGAATGGCCTGCCCTTGAGCAGGCAACCTATGCGAAATTTCACCAGTCAGGAACTTAGCCTCTCTCAACTTTAGCACGTCCTCCTCCGTGACGGAGGAGGGCGTCCATCGGCCTTGAGGGTCAGAGCCGGACATTGTCGAAGGTCCGAAGCGCTTGGAATCTGGAGCCTAGGGTGTTGGAACTCGAGGTGACGGGCGAACTCGTTTGAGATTGGAAAAAGGAGTAAGGCCTTGATCTCTTTATAAGAGGTTGAATACCAAGAGCCCCTCCCGTAACCGTTTGGGACTCGCCTTTAATCGAGGAAATGTGCTAACGGGCACGATTGGGTTACCCACGTCCGTATTGATGAGAATCCCATAAAAGGGGGGACACGATCTCTGCTTTGACAAGACGTGCCAAGGACACCGCCTCGCAAAACGTGTTGAGGTGGAAAAGTAAAAGCGATTCAAGTAAAGGACTTGGCCGTAGTGTGATGTCACGCTGCGGAATACATCAGCAGATTAGATTTGTGTTAATATTATTCTCTCTATGGCAATATGTGGAAACTTATTTTGCAGAGCCGGACACTATCCTTGTTTAAAATCTTCTTGAAGGACTTGGAGGAGGAACCCGCCTAGCAATGCCGAAGACAATCTGCGTGCCGGACTCGTCGTCATTGCAGCCTGGTTTAGGGGCTACTGAGGGAGTCCTGGATTAGGGGGTGTTCGGATAGCCGGACTATACCTTCAGCCGGACTCCGGGACTATGAAGATACAAGATTGAAGACTTCGTCCTGTGTCCGGATGGGACTTTCCTTGGCGTGGAAAGCAAGCTTGGCGATGCGGATATTCAAGATCTCCTACCATTGTAACCAACTCTGTGTAACCCTAACCCTATCCGGTGTCTATATAAACCGGAGGGTTCTAGTCCGTAGGACAACTCCATCATACAACAATCATACCATAGGCTAGCTTCTAGGGTTTAGCCTCCTTGATCTCGTGGTAGATCTACTCTTGTACTACCCATATCATCAATATTAATCAAGCAGGAGTAGGGTTTTACCTCCATCGAGAGGGCCCGAACCTGGGTAAAAACATCGTGTCCCTTGTCTCCTGTTACCATCCGCCTAGACGCACAGTTTGGGACCCCCTACCCGAGATCCTCCGATTTTGACACCAATAATGAGTCTGATAACACCTGGCGTCAGGAACTCTTTCGGGTTCCCTTGGTCTTCTTGGTCTTCTCCGGCACCTTATAAGGGGCCGGAGTCAGCATCTCCGTAAGGAGAGCGTCTGTAGTATCTTCGGGCAGAGGGGCCGGATAGTTACTCTGCCCCGACGTCTCCACCCACTCCTGTCAAAGGCATGGTGATTAGACCCCGCACATGATTAAGCTAGGGGAAATAAAATATCCTACCGGATGTATAGAACTCACCGAATGCGCTCGGCGCTTCGCGCTTAGCCCGCGGTCCTCGGTGAGGGAGGGAGGGACCTCGGCGCCCTTGAACAGCACCTTCCAGTCGTCCTTGTGCATCATGTCGAAGAGCTCCCTTAGATTCTGGTGCTGGGCCAGGCCGAACTCCCACAAGTTGAAGTCCCATTGTTGGCACGGGAGGATCTGGCGGATGAGCATGACCTGGACTATGTTGACAAGCTTAAGGTTATTGCCTGCCATATTCCAGATACATTTCTGGAGTCTGTTTAGCTCCACCGATGGGCCCCAGGACAGGCCCTTCTCTTTCCAGGAAGTGAGCCGCGTGGGGACTCCGGATCGAAACTTAGGGGCGGCCACCCATTTGGCGTCGCGCGACTCGGTGATGTAGAACCACGCCGATTGCCACCCCTTTATGGTCTCCACGAATGAGCATTCAAGCCATATAGCGTTGGGCATCTTTCCCACCATGGCTCCGCCGCATTCTACTTGTTTGCCGCCCACCACCTTCGGGTTGATATTGAAGGTCTTTAACCACAGGCTGAAGTGGGGCCGGATGCGCAGGAAAGCCTCACACACAACGATGAACGCTGAAATGTTGAGGACGAAGTTCGGGTCCAGATCATGGAAGTCCAGCCCGTAGTAGAACATGAGACCACAGACGAATGGATGGAGGGGAAACCCCAGTCCGCGGAGGAAGTGGTGGAGGAAAACTACCCTCTCGTGAGGTTCCAGGGTAGGGACGATCTGCCCCGCAGCGGGCAGCCGATGCGCGACATTCGCGGCCAAGTATCCGGCTCCGCGCAGCTTCTTGATATGTCCCTCCGTAACGGAGGAAGCCATCCATTTGCCTCCCGCTCCGGATATGATTGGAGAAGGTTGAGGGGAAGGATGTGGACTTGGGCGTTGGATCTCGAGTGCGCAAGAGTGGATGAGCAAGGAGGAAGAAGGCGTGGGTAGAAAAAGGTTAAACCTTGTCCCTTTATAAGGGCGGCCAAAACTATGCGCCCCCACTAGCCTGGTAAAACTCGCTTATCCCCCAAGCGCTGTAATCGATGGCGCGGTTGGGTTACCCACGCCCGTATTGATGAGAATCCCGTAATAAGGGGGACACGATCTCTGCTTTGACAAGACGTGTCAAAAAACTGCCTCGCGTTATGTGCGGGGCTAGTTAAAGGAAACGGTTCGAATAATCACCGGCCCATGGCATACTATCGTGTTGCCAAAACAAGTCAGCAAATTAGATCTGTGGAAATATTATTCTCTCTACGGTGGTATGTGGAACTTATTTTGCAGGGTCGGACACTATCCTTGTATTCAAATTCTTCCGTGGTGTATTCGGAGGAGGAAGCCGCCTTGCAATGCCGAAGACAATACTGTGCACCGGACTCATCGTCATTGAAGCCTGGATCAGGGGCTACTGAGGGAGCCCTGGATTAGGGGGTCTCCGGACAACCGGGACTATATCCTTTGGCTGGACTATTGGACTATGAAGATACAAGATTGAAGACTTCATGTCGTGTCCGGATGGGACTCTACTTGGCGTGGAAGGCAAGCTAGGCAATACAGATATGTATATCTCCTCCTTTGTAACCGACCTTGTGTAACCCTAGCCCTTTCCGGTGTCTATATAAACTAGAGGGTTTTAGTCCGTAGGACAACATACAATCATACCATAGGCTAGCTTCTAGGGTTTAGCCTCTCCGATCTCGTGGTAGATCAACTCTTGTAATACCCATATCATCAAGAATAAATCAAGCAGGACGTAGGGTTTTACCTCCATCAAGAGGGCCCGAACCTGGGTAAAACATCGTGTCCCCTGCCTCCTGTTACCATCCGCCTTAGACGCACAGTTCGGGACCCCCTACCCGAGATCCGCCGGTTTTGACACCGACAAGCTCATGATAGGGACTAGCATGCCATGCCATTTGACGCCATGTTCTAGTAATGTAACATCTTTTTTCATGCCTCCAACATGCCATCATTTTAACCCCGATGTCATATATGCTCAGTTCTTCTCCAAGTCCAAATCTGTAATAGAACATTGCATTTCGCATGGATTATAGTCAATTAACCATGATGCTTATGAACTTGAATCTTAAACAGAAATTAAAGTATGTTATCTCTACTTCAAGCGCATATCAAGTTTGTGTCCTATTGTTCATGTAGCATCATGTTTTGTTGCTCCCAAGGAGGCATCATACTATTTTGGGCAGATTGTCATCATAATTTGTGTTGATTGTAATTGTTGAACCGTTGCCCCATTTTGATTATGTCCTATATGAAACTTGCTTAGAATTGTGTGTACTTTCATATTGTCATCTTGAATCCATGTGTTTGAGTCTTTGTGGTCGATGTTTCCATGCCTTTTGCATCTATTCCATGTTAAATTTGTTTAGCTTATATCTCCTAGACCGTAGCTCCGGATTAAATGTTCTACATATGTAACCTAACTAGAAAAATGTGTAGGTCGTCATGTTGCACTTTAACATGCTGTTTATCAAATGTAACATTGTGTTTAATCAAAACGGTAGCAAATTCGAAAATGGCATATGAGGATTTTCTGGAGTTTTTGTTCGTTGTTTTCGGGATCATTTAAACTTGCCTAGCTAGGCAGTTCATGTATGCTTCAACTCTTGCCATGGTAACCAACACTTAATATTGATAAGTAGCATAAACAAGAGTGAACTAAATAATTGAATGTGGTGTTTCGTCAATATACAAATCATTGCATATTTGACTCCACTTAAATTGTAGTATTTTTCGTTGCGTTTTGCCATGCCATGCCTCATTAAAATGGGCATGCATCATACTTTATTGTGCATCATGTCATGTTTATGCTTGTTTGTTTCCATGTTCTTTGCTTCTTTCCGGTTGTGCTTCTTCTTTATAGTTCCGGTTATATTATGATTGTGAGGATCTGTTCGACTATGTTGGTTCGTCCACTTCATGGACTCAATCTTCTTCCTAGCGGGATTTTAGGGAAGTTGACCATTACCTTGGATATCATTACTCTCTTTCCTTTGCTAGTTGTCTTGATGGTATCGCTATGTATCACTATCTACCACTTGTTTGTCAGCCTCCAAAATTTCCCTGAAACAACCTGTAACCCTCCACCATCCTAGGAAACTATTGTATGGCTTTGCTACCGCTTTGCTCAGCCCCTCTTATAGCCTTGCTAGTTGCAGGTGCATTGCGGGTTGTTCCATGTTGGGACATGGATATCATGGGATATCACAATATCTCTTATTTAATTGATGCATCTATATACTTGATAAAGGGTGGAAGGCTTGGCCTTTTCCCTGGTGTTTTTTCCAATCTTGTCACCCTAGTTTCCGTCCGATCGATGTTACATTCCTTAGTGAGCGCTCCTAACATGTATGGGATTTTATGGGGACCTCCTGACCATTCGCTTGGGATAAAACACTTCTAGCAAGGCCCAACTTTGATTTTAAAATTTGCCAATAGAATAATCCTGATTAATTAAATTAATGCATAGGGAGCCAATGCTACCCGAGGATTCTTAATCCCACATAAGTAGGTGGGCTAGTGCCAATGGTGTTAGTCCAAAATGTGCAGACTATGGGGCCACTCGAGGATTGGTTTCACTCATAGGCTGACATGTCTGGTCGTGTCTTGAGAATGAGATACGTGTGGTCCCTATCAGGCTCCTCGACACACTAGGCGGTCTTGCGGGTTTAGTTTTACCTTTGACTAGTGGCTTTTCCACCGGGATACCTTATCGTAAGCATCATGTTATCACGGTGTGAGGATGTTCCATCGAATGTGTGTGGTAATTTATAATGGACTACTTGGAGCACCCCTGCAAGGTTAAATCCTTTTGGAAGCTATGCCTGCGGTTATGTGGACACTATTGGAAATTTATAATACCCGGCTTTGGAGAACTTGACACTAAACTTCACATAAAATACACCAACCATGTGCGTAACTTTGACCGTCTCTTTTCGATGGAGTTCGGGTACAAAAGATGATGGGGTTATATTTGACTCATAAGTAGTTCTCGGTGACTTCTTGATCATTACTAGTTTGCGACCGTTATGCGTAGTTTACTCTTCTTATTCTTGTAATCGTAAGTTAGCCACCATAAAAATGCTTAGTGCTTGCTGCAAACCTCACCACTTAACCATTCCAACCATTAAGCTTTGCTAGTCCTGGTACCCATGATAATGGGATTGTTGAGTCCTCGTGGCTCACAGATTACTACAACAATAGTTGCAGGTATAGGTAATGTGATGATCCGATGTGAGAGCAATGCTTTCTTATTTTTGGAGTTTTTCTTCTACTTCTTCTTTTTTGATCAAGGGATAGGTTCCCGGACAGCAGCCTGGGCTAGCAGGGTGCATGTCATTTGTGTTTTCGTTTGATTTCATCCATAGTCGGATTCTAATCTTCATGTGGCGATTGTTTGCCTTTGTATGTATCCCCATTTGCGTTGTACATCATAAGATGTAATGATATCCACCTTGAAAACTGTCTTCAATATGCTCTGCTATCCTTGGAGATACCTCCAAGTTCCTCGAGGATAGGATCACATATTGTGCGTGACAGCTCTTGCATCATCAGGGCCAAGGTGTCAAAGGAACTGTCAAGGGTCCTCAACAATTTCTTCACGACCTTGTGGTCAGTGATGTCAGCAGCACCGAGAGCCTGAAGCCCATTGGATATTGGTGAGGTGGTCAAAGTTTTGAGGAACATTTTTATTGTCAAGCCTCTTGAAGCGGTTGAAGAGATTGCGAAGAACATCAACTCTAGAGCCACGTTGAGTGGAAACACCTTCATTGACCTTGGAAAGCCTATCCCGGATAAGCTTTGATTTTTCTAGTGCACTCACTCTGCCATACTATCATTTTTTCAGATGCCCACATATGATATTCTATGCTTGAGAGTCGAATTTCTTGAATCTCTTCACATCTGCAGCATTGATGCTAGGATCAACAATGAGTACGCCATTCTCAGCAACAAACCAAAGATCGTTGTCAATTAACTCAAGATGCATGCACATCTTGTTCCTCCAGTAGGGATAGTCTATGCCATCGAAGATGGGTCAAGCAGCAGATCCCTTAATAATACCTGCGGTCGGCATAACTAAATCACACATAACAAGGAGTACCTTGCTTTGGTACCAATTCAAATCATAGTTTTACTCCCAGAGGGGGCTGAATGGGAGATTTTTAGAAATTTGGTAAAATATGATGAATTTGACAAAGATCAGAGTGAAGAAATATAAACTCAAGGAAACTAATTCAGCACAATAGAAGAAAGCATGCATACAAGATACATATAGATCAATAACATGCAATCATACAAGCATAAAAACATTAGGAAGATGAACTGAATAAATGAAAAATAGCATGATGAAAGTCTTCAGTTCAAATACTTCAGAATGTAGATCACAAGTTCTTCAGCGGCAGAATAACGTAGAGGTAAAGGTGAGGAATTTGAAACCAGGTAGGCTCAGTGAAGACACAGTGATTCGGTAGAACAATTTGAGTTGTTGTATCAACTGCATTTCTGGTTGAGGTGGCTGAGATGAACTCAGAGGACACTTAGTCCTAACCGTATTCCTCTTGAGCCAAGGTCACTTAGACCTCGCCCAATCACTCGTGCAGAGTCTTCAAGGTAGATTTCCAAAACATTCATAGACTTGTTCAACAACACACCACAATGACTCTTGGGTGCTGAGAACATGACACCTAACTATCTAGAAGAATGTCAGTCTTCAGAGTTAATAGGCACGGATCACACAAATCAATCTCTTCAGTGATGCTAAATCACTTTGTCTCTTGTTGGTTTTTTCTCACTTAGGATTCTCTCGAGTCCTTAGAGGATGGGTTGTGTCGGTGTACTAAAGTTTGCGTCCTTTAGTACCCCAGACTTGTGCACAGGCATTATTAGCCTTCGCGACAGTAGGGCTTGCCGGGGGCAGCTGAGAACAAGCACAAGACTAGTTGATAAAGTCATCAAGAAGACATCTAAGGAGGTTATCGAGAAGTATTGAGGATAACAGAGAAGATCAAGGATGGAGTTGCCGGCAAGCTCCTTGTTTGCAAGAAAATGAATACCCAGCAAGATCCCACTACCTTGCTATTGCTCTACCTCAGTGACCAGCTTGTCACTTGTCAAGTAGGTGTCGAGCGGGCAGGAACTTAGGTGAGCTATGTCTAGGAGCGTGCTAAGATAATACGAGGTAGTTGGGCGAATGGCAAAGAAGGAGAGACGATCCTTGTCGGTGAAGTTCACCAACGTGACACCTCACGGCGCATTTAATGCATTTGTCCTAACCCGGCAGAGTTAGTTATTCTGCACTGTAGCCACTATTAGCCTTATGTAAAGACCATTTTGCCACTATGTTGACCCCTTTCCCTATAAAAGCAGGTCCATGGCTACATTTACAAAGGTGGGAACTTTGCTCATTAACACGTGTAGCTGCACTTCCCGTGCAACTTTGCCAGTAAGTTGCGCTCCTTGTACTTGAGCTTCATACACTCAATACAACAAAGAAGGAGTAGGGTTTTAAATTTCACAGCGGCCCAAACATAGGTAAATCTCAGTGTTGATTGCTAGATCTGCTCTTTGTGCATTTTGATATCCCAAGTCGAACCACAAACGGACCTGCCGGTCCCATAGATCATCGTAGGCACGACAAGTTGCTATCAAATGACAACTATCAAGTTCTCTCAGGAGCAGCCCACCAACATGTGATTGTGGAGGCGGCTACTTATAGCCAGGAGGCAACCCGACATGAAATGTCATAAATGCCCTTCTCGGACATGCCCGTTGTCAGGATAAGGATCCGCTTGATAGCTGGCATGCAGCGTAGCAACGTCGGAAATTTTAGCTCTCAGTTTCATTGGGGCACTCAATTTCCTCGTGATAGGGAGATCGCACTGGCGATATCCTAACTCCTCAGCCTGGCCAAATTTGTCAACGACCCGATGAACTTCATCATTGTCTCTAGCAAATTCCTCAGCTATTCTGGGGATTTCCAAACACTTCACTCGAAGCGGCTTGTGTATGTAAAGGTTTGAGCATCATTTTCGAAATGTGAACTTTGATTCACCTAGACCCCCTTTAAGAATACGATTTTTCCAATGACTCAAAAATAAGAAGAAAGAAACGATGCACAACAAAGTATTCAAGCTTCAAAGTCTTCACATCAATTTCTTCAAACGTCGTACCAATTTCTTCACCCGAAAGACATACATCTTTAGGGATTATCTTCCACGGGTTAAAAAAACTTCAGGGACTATAACACCTATGTACACTCACGAACACATCAGTCCCTCAACCCATTTATCTTCAATACTCAAAAACAATTAAGGGGAACTTGATGCACTTAAAATTCACGTGGTATATGTTTTGGTAATCAACTTGTGGATTCCCTTGGTGACACTTGGGTAATCTAGGCACATAGATTGATACATGTTTCCATCCTACTTTCTCCGGTAGAAACTTTGGGGTACTCTTTGAAGTTCTTTGTGTTGGATTGAATATTATGAATCAGAAATTGTTTGATGCATGTCAAATAATTTAACTCACATGTACCTATGGTGACATTTGAGTATCTAGGTGACATTAGAGTTGATTGATGGGTATCATATGGTATTATTTTAGTATGAAATCTAGGGCTGTTTGTGACACTTATAGCTCTCAATAGATTGCTCGAAAAGGTTACTTTATGGTGGTTCACTACCTACAACAATTTTGTCTTATGTTCTCTACTATTGATAGGAACTTTGGACTGATTCTTTGTCGCACGTTGATGGATTGTTATATGATTCAGTTATGTTAGCACTGTTGAGAGATTGCATTAGTGAAAGTATGAACCCTTGGCACTATAAAAAACACTTCCATGACGATACAACTTTGTCACAGTAGGTCATATTTTCTATCATGCATGTACATCTATGATGATCTTATGACAGAATCAAGATAGTCATACCTGTGTTGTCATAGAAGTGTTTCATGACAATACTGAAATTATCATTGGGAAGTGTCCACTTCCATGACGATAAATGACGCGTCATGGAAGTGTTTTTGTTAAGGGTAAACGACACGTGGCATCCACCATAACGTGCCGTCGTTAACCTATTGGGTCCGGTTTTGGATGCGGTAACACGCTAATAGCCCGGACCAATTGTGATTTTCCACGTGTAAATTTCTCATTCGTGAGAGGATCCATGTGTCAACTCAAAGTTGGGATAGATGTCTGATACGCCTCCAATGTATCTAATTTTTGTTGTTGTTCCATGCTATTATATTATCTATTTTGGATGTTTTGCATGCATTAGTATGCTATTTTATGTTATTTTTGCGACTAACTTATTAACCTAGTGCCCAATGCTAGTTGCTGTGTTTTCCTTGTTTTTGACTTCTACAGAAAATCAATACCAAATGGAAAAAAACTTTACGATGATTTTTCTTGGACCAGGAGACTTGGAGAGGAGGCCAGAAGACCAACGAGGTGGGTGCAAGCCCTAGGGGCATGCCGGAGGGGCGCCCCCAGGCTTGTGGGCCCCCCGTGGACTGTCTAACTCTAATTCTTGCTCCATATATACCCAAATATTCCACCTATACCAGAGCTCACACGAAAAATACTTTTTCGCCGCCGCAAGCTGCTATTCTCATGAGATCCAATCTTGGGGCCTTTTCCGGCACTAAGCTGGACGGGGATTCTATCACAGAGGACCTCTACATCAACCTTGCTACCCTTCCGATGAAGTGTGAGTATTTTACCATGGACCTAAGGGTCCATAGCTAGTAGATAGATGGGTTCTTCTCACTCTTTGATCTTCAATACAATGTTCTTCTTGATGTTCTTGGAGATCTCTTTGATGTAATCTTCTTTTGTGGTGCGTTCGTTGATATCAGATGAATTGTGGATTTATGATCAGATTATCTATGAATATTATTTGAGTCTTCTCTGAACTCATTTATGCACTTTTTAGGTAGCTTAGTATTTCTATTCGATTTTTTGATTTGGTTTGGCCTACAAGATTGGTTTTTGTTGTAATGGGTTCAATCTTGTTGTGTCCTCACCCAATGACATTAGGGGTAGTGAGGAACGTATTGTATTGTTGAGATTAAGGATAAAAAATGGTATTTATATCATATTGCTTGAGTTTATCGCTCTACATCATGTCATCTTGCTTAAGGCGTTACTCTGTTCTTATGAACTTAATACTCTAGATGCAGGCAGGAGTCGGTCGATGTGTGGAGTAATAGTAGTAGATGTAGGTAGGAGTCAGTCTACTTGTCACGGATGTGATGCATATATTCATGGTCATTACCTTAGACATCGTCGTAACTTTGGGCTTTTCTATCAATTTCTCAATAGTAATTTGTTTACCCATCATATGTTTTATTGAAGAGAGAAGCATCTAGTGAAACCTATGGCTCCCGGGTGTATTTTCTATCATCTATTTTCATATCTATAAAACTAAAAACCTAAAAATACATTTCTGAAATTTATTCATATTTTTCCTTTTAATTATCTTGCAAGTGACTGTGAAGGGATTGACAACCCATTTTTTCATGTCGAGTGCAAGTGTTCTATAGTTTGTGCAGGTGCATATATTGGGGACCTGCTTATGCCTCCTACTGGAATGATAGCTTGGTTCTTAACTGATGGAAATACTTATCTCTACTTTACTGCATCACTCTTTCCTCATCAAGGGAAAAATCAATGCAATCCCAAGAAGTAGTAGGAAGAATTTCTGGTGCCGTTGCCGGGAAGGTTATACATCAAGCTTACCAATTACCTATCGTAAACTATCATCTCTTGCACTTACATTATTTGTCGTTTGCCTCTCGTTTTCTTCTCCCCCACTTCTAAAACGTTTTCAGAAAAATACAAAAATATTTTCCTTTTTATTTGGCTTCTTTTTGTTTGTCTTTTTGTTTGCTTTTTGTGTGCTTGTGTGATAGATTACTTGCTTTGTCACGATGTCTCAAGAAAATACCAAGTTGTGTGAATTTTCCAACACTAATAATAATGACTTTATTAGTACTCCGATTCCTCCTGCCACTAGTGCGGAATCTTGTGAAATTAATGCCGCTTTGTTGAATCTTGTTATGAAAGAACACTTTTCCGGAAGTCCTAATGAAGATGTTGCATCCCATCTAAATAATTTCATTGAGTTGTGTGACATGCAAAAGAAATAAGGCATGGATTGAAGCTATTTCCATCCTCACTATGCGATCGTGCTAAAACTTGGTTTTCATCTTTGCCTAAAAATAGTATTAATTCGTGGAATAAGTGTAAAGATGCTTTTATTTCCAAGTATTTTCCTCCCACTAAGATCATATCCCTTAGGAATGATATATTGAATTTTAAGCAACTTGATCATGAACATGTTGCACAATCTTGGGACAGGATGAAATTGTTGACAAGCAATTGCCCTACTCATGGTTTAAATTTATGGCTGATCATACAAAATTTTTATGCCGGATTGAATTTTGCATATAGAAATATTTAAGATTCCGCCGCGGGAGGTTATTTTATGGGAATTGCTACGTCTTGAGCTTGCGTTGGTTTTCCCCGAAGAGGAAGGGATGATGCAGCAGAGTAGCGTAAGTATTTCCCTCCGTTTTTGAGAACCAAGGTATCAATCCAGTAGGAGCCCATGCTCAAGTCCCTCGTACCTGCACAAAACGATAGCTACTCGCAACCAATGCGATTAGGGGTTGTCAAGCCCTGCACGGTCACTTACGAGAGTGAGATCTAATAGATAGAATATTTTTGGTATTTTTGATATAAAGATGCAAAGTAAAAAGTAAGGCAAAGTAAATAGCAAAACAATATAAAAGTGATGGAGATTGATATGATGAGAATAGACCCGGGGGCCATAGATTTCACTAGTGGCTTCTCTCAAGAGCATAAGTATTCTACGGTGGGTGAACAAATTACTGTTGAGCTATTGATAGAATTGTGTATAATTATGAGAATATCTAGGCATGATCATGTATATAGGCATCACGTCCGTGACAAGTAGATCGAAATGATTCTGCATCTACTACTATTACTCCACTCATCGACCGCTATCCAGCATGCATATACAGTATTAAGTTAAAAACAGAGTAACGCCTTAAGCAAGATGACATGATGTAGAGAGATAAATTCATGCAATATGAAATAAACCCCATCTTGGTATCCTCGATGGCAACGATACAATACGTGCCTTGCTGCCCCTTCTGTCACTGGGTAAGGACACCGCAAGATCGAACCCAAAGCTAAGCACTTCTCTCATGGCAAGAACTACCAATCTAGTTGGCCAAACCAAACGGATAATTCGAAGAGACTTGCAAAGATAACTAATCACGCATAAAAGAATTCGGAGAAGATTCAAATATTATTCATAGATAGACTTGATCATAAACCCATAATTCATCGGTCTCAACAAACACACCGCAAAAAGAAGATTACATTGAATAGATCTCCACGAGAGAGGGGGAGAACTTTGTATTGAGATTCAAAGAGAGAGAAGAAGCCATCTAGCTACTAACTATGGACCCGAAGGTCTGAGGTAAACTACTCACACTTCGTTGGAGGGGCTAGGATGATGTAGAAGCCCTCCGTGATGACGGCCCTCTTCCGGCGGAGCTCCGGAACAGGCCCCAAGATGGGATCTCGTGGATATAGAAATTTGCGGCTGTGGAATTAGGTTTTTGGCTCCTATTCTGATCGTTTGGGGGTACGTGTGCATATATAGGAGGAAGGAGTACGTCGGTGGAGCACCGAGGGGCCCACGAGGCAGGGGGCGTGCCCTAGGGGGGCGCGCCGCCCACCCTCGTGACCACCTCTTTGATCCCTTGCAGTAGGGTCCAAGTCTCCTGGATCACGTTCGGCGAGAAAATCACGTTTCCGAAGATTTTATTCCGTTTGGACTCTGTTTGATATTCTGTTTATCCGAAACACTGAAATAGGCAAAAACAGCAATTCTGGGTTGGGCCTCAGGTTAATAGGTTAGTCCCAAAAATAATATAAAAGTGGAAAATAAAGCCCAATATAGTCCAAAATAGTAGATAATATAGCATGGAGCAATCAAAAATTATAGATACGTTGGAGACATATCAGGCTTCCCTAAGCTTAATTCCTGCTCGTCCTCGAGTTGGTAAATGATAAAAAGAGAATTTTTGATGCAGAGTGCTACTTGGCATAAATTCAATGTGAATCTTCTTAATTGTGGTATGAATATTCAGATTAGGAAGATTCAATACAAAAGTTTATATTGACATAGAAAATAATAATACTTCAAGCATACTAACAAAGCAATTATGTCTTCTCAAAATAACATGGCCAAAGAAAGTTATCCCTACAAAATCATATAGTCTGGCTATGCTCCATCTTCCCCGCACAAAGTATTTAAATCATGCACAACCCCAATGACAAGCCAAGCAATTGTTTCATACTCTAACTTTTTCAAAACTTTTTCAATCTTCACGCAATACATGAGTGTGAACCATGGATATAGCACTATAGGTGGAATAGAATGGTGGTTGTGGAGAAGACAAAAAGCAGAAGATAGTCTCACATCGACTAGGCGTATTAATGGGCTATGGAGATGCCCATCAATAGATATCAATGTGAGTGAGTAGGGATTGCCATGCAATGGATGCACTAGAGCTATAAATGTATGAATGCTCAACAAAAGAATCTAGTGGGTGTGCATCCAACTTGCTTGCTCACGAAGACCTAGGGCAATTTGAGGAAGCCCATCATTGGAATATAAAAGCCAAGTTCTATAACATAAATTCCCACTAATATATGAAAGTGACAACATATGAGACTCTCTATATGAAGAACATGGTGCTACTTTGAAGCACAAGTGTGGAAAAAAGGATAGTAGCATTGCCCCTTTTTTTTGGGCCTTCTTTTTTTTCTTTGGCCTTGCTTTTTTTGGGGAAAATGCTCTATTGAATGATGATCATCACACTTCTATTTATTTACAACTCAATGATTACAAATCGATACTAAAACAAAGTATGACTCTATATGAATGCCTCTAGCGGTGTACCGTGATATGCAATGAATCACGAGTGACAAGTATGAAAGAATTATGAATGGTGGATTTGCCACAAATACTATGTCAACTACATGATCATGCTAAGCAATATGACAATGATGGATGTGTCATGATGAACTAGATGGTGGAAAGTTGCATGGCAATATATGTTGGAATGGCTATGGAAATGCCATAATAGGTAGGTATGGTGGCTATTTTGAGGAAGGTATATGGTAGGTGTATGATACCGGCGAAAGTTGCGCGGTATTAGAGAGGCCAACAAGGGTGGAAGGGTGAGAGTGAGTATAATCCATGGACTCAACATTAGTCACAAAGAACTCATATACTTACTGCAAAAATTTAGAAGTTATCAAAGCAAATATTACGCGCATGCTCCTAGGGGATAGATTGGTAGGAAAAGACCATCGCTCGTCCCCGACCACCACTCATAAGGAAGACAATCAATAAATAAATCATGCTCCGACTTCATCACGTAACGGTTCACCATACGTGCATGCTACGAGAATCACAAACTTCAACACAAGTATTCTTTAAATTCACAACTACTCAACTAGCATGACTTTAATATTATCACCTCCATATCTCAAAACAATTATCATGCTTCAATCTTTTCTTAGTATTCAACACACTCAAAAGAAAGTTTCACAAATCTTGAATACCAAGCATATTATTATTAGGCAAATTACCATGCTGTTAAGAGACTCTCAAATTAATTTAAGTGAAGCATGAGAGATCAATGGTTTCTTTAAAACGAATCCACCACCGTGCTCTAAAAGATCTAAGTGAAGCACATAGAGCAAAATTATCTAGCTCAAAAGATATAAGTGAAGCACATAGAGCAAAATTATCTAGCTCAAAAGATATAAGTGAAGCACATAGAGCAAAATTATCTAGCTCAAAAGATATAAGTGAAGCACATAGAGCAAAATTATCTAGCTCAAAAGATATAAGTGAAGCACATAGAGCAAAATTATCTAGCTCAAAAGATATAAGTGAAGCACATAGAGCAAAATTATCTAGCTCAAAAGATATAAGTGAAGCACATAGAGCAAAATTATCTAGCTCAAAAGATATAAGTGAAGCACATAGAGCAAAATTATCTAGCTCAAAAACATATAAGTGAAGCACATAGAGTATTCTATCAAATTTTAATTCATGTATGGCTCTCTCAAAAGGTGTGTACAGCAAAGATTATTGTGGCATACTAACAAACAAAGACACAAATAATACAAGACGCTCCAAGAAAAACACATATCATGTTGGTGAATAAAAATATAGCTCCAAGTAAATTACCAATGGAAGTGGACGAATGAGGGGATGCCTTCCGGGAGCATCCCCAAGCTTTGACTTTTTGGTGTACTTGGATTATATTGGGGGTGCCATGGGCATCCCCAAGCTCAGGCTCTTGCCACTCCTTGTTCCATGATCCATCAAAAGAATTCACCCAAAACTTGAAAACTTCACAACACAAAACTCCAAATAAAAAACTCGTGAGCTCTGTTAGCGAAAGAAAACAAAAGGCCACTTCAAGGTACTGTAATGAACTCATTATTTATTTATATTGGTGTTAAGCCTACTGTATTACAACTTATATATGGATTATAAACTATTTTACTAGCCATAGATTCATCAAAATAAGCAAACAACACACGAAAAACAGAATCTGTCAAAAACAGAACAGTCTGTAGTAATGTGTAGCTAGCGCAAGATCTGGAACCCCAAAAATTCTAAAATAAATTTCTGGACGTGAGGAATTTATCTATTAATCATCTGAAAAAAGAATTAACTAAATAACACTCTTCAAATAAAAATGACTACAGTTCTCGTGAGCGCTAAAGTTTCTCTTTTTTACAGCAAGTTCAACAAGACTTTCCCCAAGTCTTCCCAATGGTTCTACTAGGCACAAACACTAATTAAACACAAAAAACACAACGAAAACAGAGGCTAAATAATTTATTTATTACTAAACAGGAGCAAAAAGCAAGGAATAAAAATAAAATTGGGTTGCCCCCCAACAAGCGCTATCGTTTAACGCCCTAGCTAGGCATAACAAACAAGGATAGATCTAGGTATTGCCATCTTTGGTAGGCAATCCATCAGTGGCTCTCATGATAGTTTAATATGGTAATTTTATTTTCTTTCTTGGAAAGTGTTCCATGCCCTTTTTTAATGGAAATTGAAATGTAATATTCCCTTCCTTCATATCAATAATCGCACCAACCGTTCTAAGGAAAGGTCTACCAAGAATAATAGGGCAAGAAGGATTGCAATCTATATCAAGAACAATGAAATCTACGGGCACATAATTCCTATTTGCAACAATAAGAACATCATTAATTCTTCCCATAGGTTACGAAAGATGCAAGTTTAGAGAGCAATCATCAAAATTACGGAAATCTAGTAAATCACACAAAGTCTTGGGAATAGTAGAGACACTAGCACCCAAATCACAGAAAGCATAAAACTCATAATCTTTAATTTTAATTTTAATAGTTGGTTCCCACTCATCATAGAGTTTTCTAGGGATAGAAACTTTCAACTCAAGTTTTTCTTCATAAGATTGCATCAAGGCATCAACAATATGTTCGGTGAAGGCTTTATTTCGACTATAAGCATGTGGAGAATTTAGCACAGATTGCAACAAGGAAATACAATCAATCAAAGAGCAATTTTCAAAATTAAATTCCTTGAAATCCAATATAGTGGGTTTAGCAACATCTATATTTTTATTTCTTTCAATCCCACTTTCATCAATTTCATCATTAAGATCTAAACACTCTGAATTTTTAGAACGCCTTCTAGGTAAAGGAAGATCACATTCAGTTTCATCAAGATTCATATTGCAAAATAAAGATTTAATAGGAGACACATCAATAACTTTTAGATCTTCATCTTGATTTTCATAGGAATTGGAAGAACGTGCTTTAATAAAAGCATCTTTGGAAGCACGCATCCTAGCGGTTCTTTCTTTACACTCATCAATTGAAATTCTCATGGCTTTTAGGGACTCATTAATATCATGCTTAGGTGGAATAGATCTAAGTTTCAAAGCATCAACATCAAGAGCAATTCTATCAACGTTCCTAGCCAAATCATCAATCTTAAGCAATTTTTCTTCAATCATAGCATTAAAATTCTTTTTCGAAGAAATAAATTCTTTAATATTAGATTCAAAATCAGAGGACATCTTATTATAATTTCCATAAGAGTTGTTGTAGGAATTCTCATAATTATTAGAAGGAATACTAGGATATGGCCTAGGATTAAAATTCCCTCTATAAGCGTTGTTACCAAAATTATTCCTAGCAACAAAATTCACATCCATAGATTCATTATTATTCTCAATCAAAGTAGACAAAGGCATATCATTAGGATCAGAAGAAACTCTCTTAGTAGCAAATAATTTCATAAGTTCATCCATCTTTCCACTCGACACATTAATTTCTTTCGGTATGCCATTGAGAATAATTAACCATAATATTATCTAGGAGTTTAGTAGCATGTCCTAAAGTGATTTCCATAAAAGTGTCTCCCGCGGCCGAATCTAAAAGATTTCTAGAAGAAAAATACAATCTAGCATAAAAATTTGGTATAATCATCCACAGATTCAAACCATGACTAGGGCAATTACGTATCATTAATTTCATTCTCTCCCAAGCTTGTGCAACATGTTCATGATCAAGTTGTTTAAAGTTCATTATATCGTTTCTAAGCAAGATGATCTTAGCGGGAGGAAAATACTTAGAGATAAAAGCATCTTTGCACTTGTTCCATGAATCAATACTATTCTTAGGCAAAGACGAAAACCAAGCTTTAGCATGATCTCTAAGCGAAAAAGGAAATAGCTTCAATTTAACGACATCATTATTGACATCTTTTTTTTTTGCATATCACATAAATCAACGAAGCTATTCAGATGAGTAGCGACATCTTCACTAGGAAGGCCGGCGAATTGATCTTTCATAACAAGATTCAACAAAGCAGTATTAATTTCACAAGATTCAACATTGGTAAGAGGAGCAATCAGAGTGCTAAGGAAATCATTATTATTGGTATTGGTGAAGTCACACAGTTTGGTAGCATCTTGAGCCATCGCGACAGACAAGCAATCTAACACACGGGCAAACATAAAGCAAGCGGACAAAAAGAGGCAAATAGAGAGGGAGGATAGAGAGAGAGGGCGAATAAAACGGCAAGGGTGAATTGGGGGAGAGGAAAACGAGAGGAAAATGGCAAATAATGTAATGTGAGAGATAGCGATTGTGATGGGTACTTGGTATGTTGACTTTTTGCGTAGACTCCCCGGCAACGGCGCCAGAAATCCTTCTTGCTACGTCTTGAGCTTGCGTTGGTTTTCCCCAAAGAGGAAAGGATGATGCAGCAGAGTAGCATAAGTATTTCCCTCAGTTTTTGAGAACCAAGGTATCAATCCAGTAGGAGCCCACGCTCAACTCCCTCGTACCTGCACAAAACGATAGCTACTCGCAACCAACGCGATTAGGGGTTGTCAAGCCCTTCACGGTCACTTACGAGAGTGAGATCTGATAGATAGAATATTTTGGTATTTTTGATATAAAGATGCAAAGTAAAAAGTAAGGCAAAGTAAATAGCAAAACAATATAAAAGTGATGGAGATTGATATGATGAGAATAGACCCGGGGGCCATAGGTTTCACTAGTGGCTTCTCTCAAGAGCATAAGTATTCTACGGTGGGTGAACAAATTACTGTTGAGCAACTGATAGAATTGTGCATAATGATGAGAATATCTAGGCATGATCATGTATATAGGCATCACGTCCGTGACAAGTAGATCGAAACGATTCTGCATCTACTACTATTACTCCACTCATTGACCGCTATCCAGCATGCACCTAGATTATTAAGTTAAAAACAGAGTAACGCCTTAAGCAAGATGACATGATGTAGAGAGATAAATTCATGCAATATGAAATAAACCCCATCTTGTTATCCTCGATGGCAATGATACAATACGTGCCTTGCTTCCCCTTCTGTCACTGGGTAAGGACACCGCAAGATCGAACCCAAAGCTAAGCACTTCTCCCATGGCAAGAACTACCAATCTAGTTGGCCAAACCAAATGGATAATTCAAAGAGACTTGCAAAGATAACCAATCACGCATAAAAGAATTCAGAAAAGATTCAAATATTATTCATAGATAGACTTGATCATAAACCCACAATTCATCGTTCTCAACAAACACACCTCAAAAAGAAGATTACATCGAATAGATCTCCACGAGAGAGGCGGAGATCTTTGTATCGAGATTCAAAGAGAGAGAAGAAGCCATCTAGCTACTAACTATGGACCCGAAGGTCTAAGGTAAACGACTCACACTTCATCGGAGGGGCTAGGATGATGTAGAAGCTCTCCGTGATGACGGCCCTCTTCCAGCGGAGCTCCGGAACAGGCCCCAAGATGGGATCTCGTGGATATAGAAAGTAGCGGCCATGGAATTAGGTTTTTGGCTCCTGTTCTGATCATTTGGGGGTACATGTGTATATATAGGAGGAAGGAGTACGTCGGTGGAGCATAGAGGGGCCCACGAGGCAGGGGGCGCGCCTTAGGGGGGGGCGCCCCCCACCCTCGTGACCACCTCTTTGATCCCTTGTAGTAGGGTCCAAGTCTCCTGGATCACGATCGGCGTGAAAATCACATTTCTGAAGATTTTATTCCATTTGGACTCCGTTTGATATTCTGTTTATCCAAAACACTGAAATAGGCAAAAAATAGCAATTCTGGGCTGGGCCTCTGGTTAATAGGTTAGTCCCAAAAATAATATAAAAGTGGAAAATAAAGCCCAATATTGTCCAAAACAGTAGATACTATAGTATGGAGCAATCAAAAATTATAGATACGTTGGAGACATATCAGGAATCACATTTTGAGAAGCTACTAAACTTCTAGATAATATTATGGCAGATTACTCTCAATAGCATACCGAAAGATCATGTACTAGTAAAAAAGTGCATGTGATTGAAGAAATTAATACTTGCAATGGAAAGATGGATGAACTTATGAAATTAATTGCTAGTAAGAGTGATACTATTGATCTTAATGATATGCCTTTTTCCACCTTGATTGATAATAATAATGAATCTCTGGATGTGAATTTTGTTGGTAGGAACAATTTTGGTAATAACCAGTATAGAGGAAACTACAACCCTAGGCCGTTTCGTAGTAATTCCTATAATAATTATGGTAATTCCTACAAAAACTCTTATGGAAACTATAATAAAACACACTCTGATCTTGAGAACAATATTAAAACTTTCATTAATTCTCAAAAGATTTTCAATGCTATGGTTGAAGAAAAATTGCTTAAGACTGATGATTTGGCTAGAAACTTTGATATAATTTCTCATGAGATTGATTCTTTTAAGATTAGATCTATGACACCCAAGATTGATATTAATGAATCTATGATAGCTATTCTAATTTATATTAATGAAAGTAGAGAGAGAACCGCTAGGATGCGTGCTAAGAGAGATTGGCTAGAAAAAGCATGTTCTCCTAGTTTTTGGATAATAATGATGAATATCTTAAAGGGATTGGTGTGACTCCTATTGAATATTTGTTTGCTAGTATAAAACTTGATAAATATGGCACTGGAGATGGGTCAACTTTAGCTAGAAGGCGTCCCAATAATTTGGAGGGTGAAGATACTAACGAAAAAATTGATAAAAGTGGGGTTGGCAAGGTGAAAACTTTAGGTAGCGATGAACCCACTCATTTGGATTTCAAGGACTTTAATTACGATAACTGTTCTTTGTTATATTGTATTTCCTTGTTTGATTCCATGCTAAATTCACCTCATTCTTACAATCAAAATAAGGCTTTTACTAAAGATATCGTGGATGCTATGACTAAATCATTTGAAGAAAAACTTGAGTTGGAAGTGTCAGTCCATAGAAAGCTTTATGATGAATAGGAACCTACCATTAATATTAAGATTAAATACTATGAGTGTAGTGCTTTGTGTGATTTGGGTGCTAGTGTTTCCACTATTCCCAAAACTTTATGTGATGTGCTAGGTTTCCATAAATTTGATGATTGTTCTCTGAATTTGCATGTAGCGGATTCCACTATTAAGAAACATATGGGAAGAATAAATGATGTTCTTATTGTTGCAAATAGGAATTATGTGCCCGTAGATTTTATTGTGCTCGATATAGATTGCAATCCTACATGCCCTATTATACTTGGTAGAGCTTTCCTAAGAACGATTGGTGCAATTATTGATATGAAAGAAGGAAACATTAGATTTCAATTTCCATTAAGTAAGGGCATGGAACACTTTCCAAGAAAGAAAGTTAAGCTACCATATGAATCTATTAT
The DNA here is from genome assembly GCF_003073215.2 of Triticum urartu. Taxonomy (NCBI): domain Eukaryota; kingdom Viridiplantae; phylum Streptophyta; class Magnoliopsida; order Poales; family Poaceae; genus Triticum; species Triticum urartu. The sequence continues at coordinate 222,089,262 of NC_053023.1, read as the reverse complement.
GAGGTCTACTTATGGATTTAATACTAAAGATGACAGTACCTAGATCTATGCAATATGACTAGCTAGGGTCGTAAAACAATAGCGCTTGTTGGGAGGCAACCCAATTTTTATTTGTGTTTTTTGCTTTTGTTTTTCAATAAATAGACATTATTAATTCTGTAGTATTTGTGTTTTAGTGTATTGGTTAGTGTTTGTGCCAAGTAAGACCTTTGGATGGTCATGGTGATAGTTGATTTGATTCTGGTGAAAAACTGAAACTTTTGCGCCCAGTAACAGAACTGGTCTGACCTGCTGGAGGAACGGAAACTTCTGAATTTTGTCCACTTAATTGATATATAAATCTCCTGGATTGGCCAAACTTTTCAGAATTTTTGGGCTTCACAAGTATACAAAATTTCCATATTACTACATATTGTTCTATTTTTGACAAAATCTGTTTTCTTTGTGTTGTTTGCTTATTTTGATGAATCTACGGGTTGTATCAGGGGTACGAACCATGGAGAAGTTGGAATTCAGTAGATATAACATCAAAATAAATTTAGAATGAGTTCACAACAGTACCTAAAGTGTTGATTTGGTTTATCATACTAATGGATTTCACGAGTTTTCTATTGAGTTATGTGTCATGAAGTTTTCAAGTTTTGGGTATAGATTTGATGGAGTATGGAATAAGGTGTGGCAAGAGTCTAAGCTTGCGGATTTCCAAGGCACCCAAGGGTAATATTCAAGGACAACTAAGGATCTAAGTTTGGGGATTCCCTCGATGGCGTCCCCTCTTTCGTCTTCAATCTATCGGTAATTTACTTCAGGCTATGTTTTTATTCACCACATGATATGTGTTTTCCTTGAAACATCTTGTATTATATGAGTTTTTGCGTTTTAGTTTGCCACAATCATCCTTCCTGTACACACCTTTTGAGAGGGACAAACTTTAATCGTGAATTTAATAGAATACTCTATGTGCTTCACTTATATCATTTGAGCTAGGTAGTTGCTCTAGTGCTTCACTTATATCTTTTTAGAGCACGGCGGTGGTTTTATTTTGTAGAAATTGATGAACTCTCATGCTTGACTTATATTATTTTGAGAGTCTTAAAACTGTATGGAAATTTTGTTGGGTTATGAATTTGGTCCAAATATGATGGGCTTCCAAGAGGGATATAAAAAGAACTTTCATAAAGAGCGCTGAATATATGAGAAGTTCGATTCCTTGCATTTGTTGTGAAATATAAAGATGGTGATATTAGGGTCAGGCTAGAGACTACTTGTGGATTGGTAGAAATATCTATGTTAAAGTTTGTGATACCCGAAGCATGCACGCATGGTCTATCTTTATGCTATGAAGTTAGAGCATGATTTATTTTTTATTGTCTTCCTTATGAGTGGTGGTCGAGGACGAGGGATGGTCTTTTCCTACCAACATATTCCCCTAGGAGCATGTGTATTAGTACTACGCTTTGATGGCTAATAAATTTTTGTAATAAGTATGTGAGTTCTTCATGACAAATGTTGAGTCCATAGATTATATGCACTCTCACCCTTCCACCATTTCTAGTCTCTCTAGTACCACACAACTTTCGCTGGTGCATTAAACGTACCAGATACCCTTCCCCAAAACAGGCACCATGCATACTTATTATGGCATTTCCATAGACATTCTGAGATATATTGTCATGCAAATTCCACCATTCTGAGATACCCGAAGCGAAATTCAACGAATTCATGATGGTTCCCTCGTCCGACCAACTTACAGTGGGAAAGGTTGGGCATGCGCTACGACCAGGGTGGACAAGGGTAATGTTGTGCATGGCAAGCGGACCAGGATGGTCGAAGTCCAAAATATCGGTGAATGAAAGTATTCATTTCGATATTGAGGACGAGCAACGAGTATTCATTGTTTATTTTTATGAAAGCTATTGTCTCCACTGTTACGATGGAGGAGTGTGAAACATGGCAGCCCAGTGAACTTGGCATGTGCACAACTCCCTCCTTCCCCACGTACCATAGTGTTGACTATAAGGTTGGCTATAAGGTTACATCTTTTTCTCACTTTCTCTCTATCTATTTTCTCTCAAATTTTTTTCCCTTCTTTTTTAGACACAATTGTTTTTTATACCACTTTTTTAGAATTAGTTTTTTAGCACCTAGGAGCACGTGTAGAGACGGGCTCTTGTAGAGCCCAATCCTTGTATTTTTCATTGCCTCTCTCTCCTCCACATAAGTGAGTTTATGGCCCAGTATTTTACGACTGGGGAGAACATGGGAGGGGGCAGGGGTTTTTTGGTGGGCCAGGGCGGTCAGAGGTGGGCTTGAAAGAGGTACAGGATCCCGCATGGCCCACCTCACATTATCACCATATTTCTTGGAGTATGTGCATGGCGGGCGGGCGATCTGTTCTCCCTCCCCCATCTCTCTCTTCTCAGCCGATGCCCGCCGAGCTATTAGATTTCGGATGTCGATGATTTATTCAATTGCAGTCCCGCATGTCAGTGAAAATGGAAGACAACGTGTGTCCCCTCTGGTGAGCGGCGTGCGAGTCGGACTATAGGGGGTGCAACGCGAACGCGACAGGTGTGCTTTAAGTGTGCCGCCTTTTCCTTTTGAACATGCAAATGATGAGGGCGAGGCTTTCCCGCGCGTTAAGGGGCTAGTTTGTCCTAGTGGGTTTGAGTGATATGATGTGGTATAGTGCCATCCACTTGCTCCATTTTTATGTAAGCAACATTCTCCACTCTTAGGTGGGAGGAGTGACAAAGATGACGGATCTGATTTTGATTGAGGGATGACTATTCCTTGCGAAATAATGGAGCACTGTTAGTGATTATAGCATGATAGTTAGGGCATCTCCAGCGCTGACCCACAAATTTACACCGCCATCTGTCCAAGGACACTGATGCCAGAGGATGCCACCCAATGCTGCCCGCATACCTTTTGACAACTATATGAACTAACGAGATGAAATTCCCGTAAACAAAGCAAATTTCAAATTACCAGACTAAAACTCATTATATTTCGAAAAACTTTCCTATAAACTGGACGAAATTCACTACATACTTTGCACAAACTGTACTAAAACCTACTATAAACCTAATCTAAACGATCGATGGTGCCCGACCACCATGTCCAGCCATGAGCCCCGAGAACTGACGCTTCGGCTATTGCCTTTGCCTCGTTGTCATCCGCCTCGGCTTTGCCCATCTCCGCCTCGATAAACTCCTCCTCTGGAGCACAAGGTTCTGAAGATTTCCGCCTCCACGTCACTGTCAAGCGGCTATTCGGGCATCGATGTTTACCCCACCAAGAATCACGCCGACTTAGTGGAGGAGCGGTGGCCTTCCTAGGACCAGAGCGGCGGTGACCTACCATGTACTACTCTTCCTTGCTATCGACTGCGGCCACGCATGCGCGCCAGCTTTGTCGTCAAGTTGCTGGTCTAGAGGTGTCCACTGGAATCTGATTGATACGTCGAGCACAATCTTATAGATTATAACACCTCTACCCTTGTCATTTTACATGCCAAGGGTCGAAGGCTAAGGAAAAAGGCTATATCCAGGTTTTAAATAGTGTGTTTGGTCTACAAAAAATCTTTTGGACCTCCCGTCGCACGTCTGTGCTGCCTTTGCCTTAGCGAAGAGGATTCCTTAAAAGGAGCAATCTTTGGTTTCCTGGACGAAACTGTGCTCGGAAAGAGTCCTTGCAGGTCCATAGGATGAGCAGGTTTTGATTCAACTATGACAAAAGATAAGAAATAATTTTAAAAAGAAGGGAGAAAAGCTGTAGGAGGACAAACCATGTTGTAGGTCTATCCGCATTGTGCCTGTCGGATGAAGGGTTCAGGCAAAACCCTTAAGGTTCGAACTCTGGGGTGCGCATGAAGATTTCGCCCCTACCTATCCACATCCTAGGTTTGCTAAGATCTCGCGGACTAACTCGATGAACTCACAACACAAGGGACACACGATTTATACTGGTTCGGGCCACCATTGTGGTGTAATACCCTACTCCAGTGTGGTGGTGGTGGATTGCCTCTTGGGTTGATGATGAACAGTACAAGGGGAAGAACAACCTCCTAAGGTTGAGGTGTTCTTGTTCTTGGTGGATGTGTGGGTGTGGATTCGGTCAGCTCTGGCCTCCCTCTTCTCTACTGTGGTGGCTAGTCCTATTTATAGAGGCCCTGGTCCTCTCCCCAAATATTGAGCGGCAAGGGAGTCAACAACGGCCAATTTGAAAGGGGAAAGCTAGTACAGCTTATCCTGACAAAAGTGGTCTTCGCCTGCAATAGGCTCTGGTGGTGACGCCACCTTGGGCTCCATGGTGACCTCCATCTTGTGATGTAAGCACGACCTTGGACGTGCTGATAATTTGGCCCGATCTTTCACGATACAAGGAACTTGTTCGAAATCCACCGATAAAATCTCCCAATTATGTGAGCAGTACATGTAACCTGAAGATGGGGTAACGATGACCAATGAACAAGCCCTCGACACACGAGGAACTTTCCGCCAAAGTAGACATAACCAGCACGCAACCCGTCGGTGACGACGGACCTCGAGCCAAGTGCAACTTTCATGCAAAAAATTCACACAAAATAGATAACAACGACACCCGAAAAGGGCCGATTAATATTCGATACACATGTTGTCTAACCTGTAGAAAATAACCTCCCTTTTACAAAACTAACCGGCTAGACTTTATAGTAGCTGACTACTAACTTGACCAACAAGGAATAAAAACTAGTATGTGCAAAGCAACCGGAACTCTTATCTATCTAAACTGCCTTTTACATCTCGGCAGTTCTAATCTAACAAACCGACTAATATTGAAGGTGGACCCCAGCCTATGTCCTTTAATGACAGTATATCACGTATCAATCTCCAAGTCTTGCCACGTTGAGAAACTTTGTTTTTACATGGAAGTGGCAAAAATAGAAATAAATCCCTGTCCTTCGCGTTGTTGACCTGACTAAATAAATCACGGATCGTTTGGCCCATTGCATCATCGTAGGTTCTCATCTCTTTCCAAGCATTAATGCATGTTGATTTCTCCTTGCCAAAACGAGCCTGATCAATATTGCATGCATGCCTCCTGTCTTGATTAAGCGTTTCACCTTGCATGTAATTATTGTCTTTTAAAACATGCACGTCCAGAGACTTTTCTTTCTTTAACCATTTGACATCCAATAATATTTTATGAACATCAGCAACACTTGCATCTGCCATATCATCAGCTGCCACCACCATAGTTAAATTACTTATGGTCGTGTCATCCTCTCCCCCTTGAATCAAAACCGTCCTCGGTTTTGGGTCGATGTCCTCAACAATACCTTTATTTGTAGACTGAAAAACGATTATAGAAACTTCAGCAGCTTCGACCTCCTTCTTCTTTAGTTGTGACACAGCTTGAGCAATATCACGCTTCTGACGATCCGCCTTATACTGATCAAATGTGTACGAGTCAAGCGGTACATAGTGTCCTCCATGAGCGAAAAAAAATTCTCCAACCGAATGATATGTTAATTATCTTTTATCAGTCCATGGTTTTCCTAGCATTATCGAACATGTATGCATGTGCATAGGAAGCACATCACACATGATCAGATCACCATATCCGCATAAACTGAACTGTACCTCGACGCGATGCATAATCTTGACAAACTTGTCCTTCCACCAAAGCTCATACGGTTCTTGATGTTCAATCAGTGGCAGGTGCAAAGCATCAACCATAGTCCGACTCACTAAATTCATCCCAGAATAGCAATTCATCAAGGTTGCACAACTCGCCGGCCCTACACGCACACGCGTAAAGCATTGGTACCACGGCAAGGCACGCAATGGATCCTTCTCCGCTGACATCATAATTTGCAAGCTACAATCTTTCCTCATGATAAAAAAAAATTCAGTACAACTCGAAGAAAAATATTGTACCGTGAACAACCTTTGCTCTGAATACCAACTGATGTAAGCACGACCTTGGACGTGCTGATAATTTGGCCCGATCTTTCACGATACAAGGAACTCGTTCGAAATCCACCGATAAAATCTCCCAATTACGTGAGCAGTACACGTAACCTGAAGATGGGGTAACGACGACCAACGAACAATCCCTCGACACACGAGGAACCTTCCGCAAAAGTAGACGTAACCAGCGCGCAACCCGTCGGTGACGACGGACCTCAAGCCAAGTGTAACTTTCATGCAGAAAATTCACACAAAATAGATAACAACGACACCCAAAAAGGGCCGATTAATATTCGATACACATGTTGTCTAACCTATAGAAAATAACCTCCCTTTTACAAAACTAACCGGCTAGAATTTATAGTAGCTGACTACTAACTTGACCAACAAGGAATAAAAACTAGCATGTGCAAAGCAACTAGAACTCTTATCTATCTAAACTGCCTTTTACATCTCGGCAGATCTAATCTAACAAACCGACTAATATTGAAGGTGGACCCCAGCCTATGTCCTTTGATGACAGTATATCATGTATCAATCTCCAAGTCTTGCCACGTTGAGAAACTTTGTTTTTACATGGAAGTGGAAAAAATAGAAATAAATCACTGTCCTTCGCGTTGTTGACCTGACTAAATAAATCACGGATTGTTTGGCCCATTGCATCACCGTAGGTTCTCATCTTTTTCCAAGCATTAATGCATGTTGATTTCTCCTCGCCAAAACGAGCCTGATCAATATTGCATGCATGCCTCCTGTCTTGATTAAGCGTTTCACCTTGCATGTAATTATTGTTTTTTAAAACATGCACGTCCAGAGACTTTTCTTTCTTTAACCATTTGACATCCAATAGTATTTTATGAACATCAGCAACACTTGCATCTGCCATATCATCAGCTGCCACCACCATAGTTAAATTACTCATGGTCGTGTCATCTTGTCGTCCTGCTGGTCTTGGTCTTGTTGTACCGATATGGAAACCTTTGCTTGATGCCTTTGTACTCCGCGCCTGCGCTTGCCCCCTTAGCACCAAAGAGGAAACAAGGACGTTGCGCACACTGGCGCCCGCCTAGTCTCGATCGTCATGGCTCACGTCACGAGAACCTCGCGAGGCTTGCCTGGCCTTGAACGCTCCGCCCCTCACGAGCCCGCCTAGCGAGGCCGCTCCTAAGGAGGTCCTGCATCGTCCGCCTCGCGAGGCTTGGCCCCTCATGAAGGTCTTGAATGTATTGTTGATGAAGATGGGCCGTACAGGCCTGCTAGCAAAGCCACGCCATGGGCCGTAGGCAGGCATGTCTGGGGACCCCCGTTCCTAGAACGCCGACAGTAGCCCCCAGGCCTAAGGGGTGCTCGGGCTTGGCTTCAAGGCGAAGCCAAGGGTCAAGTGCGGAGCGCTGCGGGCCCCAATAGCCTGCGGCCTTGGTTGACGCGTGGCGGTTGATTGGACATGGGCGTCTCCGCTTCCCCACACTGCCTTGATACCCGGCTGGCTAGACGGCCACCGCGGTCTACACGATTATTCTTCCATCGCTTGCGCCATTCTCCTCCAATTCCTCTGCTTCCCCCGGACTCTGCTCCTCTTTCCAATCTGACCTTAGCTCAGCTCGCCCCATCTTCATGGCACTGACCCAAGCGGATAAGGGGAAGAAGCCTCTGTCTTTGGCTTGTGTGCCCCCAGCTGCCAAGCCCGTAGTTGGTCGATCGCTGGTGCTCAACAAAGAGGCTATGGGCATGGTGCGTCCCATGCTCGCCTCCAGCTTCAATGAGTGGGGAAAGACGGTGGCTTGGCCTGCATCTCGCGCTCGCATCGACCGGGCGGCCACTGAGGTCCCCTTCTTCATCCACGCCCTTAGGGCCGGCTTGGTCCCTCCTTTCTCCGCCTTCTTCAAGGCTGTGGTTGCGCATTATCACATCCATATGTTGCACCTTATCCTCAATCCGTCACCCTTCTTGCCGTCTTCGCCTTTTTTTGCGAGGCCATGGTAGGAAGTGCTCCTTCTGTGGCTCTTCTCCGCCACTTCTTCTCGTTGCACCTGATTGATCCTCGGCAGAGCTCCGGATGCCTGAGCTTTCAGGCCGTGGCGGCAACGGCCGGCAACGGGATCGACTTCAAACTTCCACCATCCACGAGCGAGTTTCGAACATGGTGGTTGTTTGTTGATGCCGGAGTGCTCAGCCCCTACTCTCCTCTCCGTAAGGGCCCACCATTCCTAACTCCGGTTGGTGCCACCGGAGGCTCGCCGACCCGCGCCTTTCCCCCGTCTGGCTCAGGTTGAGGTGGCTCAAAGACCTTGGCGTGACTACGCCTATGGTGGTGAAGGAGTTCGTCCGGCGCCGAATCGCTCCGCTTCAGCTCCACTCCCGGCCGATGTGGGCCTTGCTCAGCAGCCAGGACCACATGAGACTTTAGGAGTTAGGGCTCCCCCTTGAGGCGCGGCGAATGGTGCTTGAGGTCCTGATAGGCGTCCCGCTGCCAGACAATGTGCCAAGGAGGAGTTGCCTTTTGTACCGCTGCTTGAACAAGATGACATTCGTGAAGCGGATGCCCTCCTTCAATGAGTGGGGGTTGCGCCCAGTTGGCCTCGTGGGGCCCCGTGAGAACCCCATCGTCGTGGTCCCTTTCCTTGACGCTAGCGTCGAGCTCGCCCCAAGTGTGGGTGTAGTGGGGTGAACACCGCTGGGGGCCGATAGTGAAGGTGCCGAGATGCTGATGCTGATGCCGCCCAGGGCTCCCGAGGCGTGGACCTCGGGGACTCGTGACTCTTTCCCTCGGGTGGTGGTTGTAGGGGTGAAGCAGCCCCCACGTCTCCCGAGGCTGGGGCTCCTGAGCCCTTGGAAAGTCACTTCGAGGTAGAGCCGGATAGCTCCCCTCAGCTTGCCGCTTCTAAGGCTGCCCCTCCAAGCACTTCTCCAGTTGTGCCTTGTGTAGGCCGCCATGTCCAGCGCTTCGGCCGGCTTTGTGTGGACTTCGAAGAACTCCGCAAGAGGAAGGGGTCCCCAAGCTGCGGTAGCGGCACCTTTTTGGGCCGTTAAAAGGGAGGAAGTACATCGCTGTTGACGAGTAAGTACCTCATCTTGGTGATCTTCTGCGTGTTGCTTTCCTTCCTGGCGATTGTCTCCTCAGGACCCCTTCTACCAAGGCCGCGAAATCTCCTGAGAAGCAGCTCCCTCTCGCCCCGTTTCCCCCACCAAACTTGAGCGCCGCAGGCTCGTGCGCTGCCCATGGCGTGGGGTCAACCATGGGAGTCGGCCCATCATCAAGGTGTCTAGAGCTTGCGCCTTCGCCGTCTTTTCTTCACGGCCTTGCTCGGAGAAAAACAAGCGTGCCAAGGGTTCCTCCCCTGGTCGTGGACAATGGCTGGTTGGCTTCGATCCTGGGCTCTTCTTCGAGCAGCAGGCCCTCACTCATTCGGGCTCCTCATGCGGCCTGCCCCACTAATGGGTGGATGACAGCCTCCAGCCCCTTGCTGAGAGGGGGCGAGCCACTGCAGGCCCCATCCGTCGTCACTGCGGCGGAGGATGATGTCAACAGCATACTCGGGTCGGCGCGGGAAAGGAGCATCATTCTCCACGAGCTCTTTCAGGAGGCGATGAGCGCGATGAACCGACTTCGTGAAGAGCTCGTGGATGTAGACGCGCACCTCGTGGCCGATGTTCTTCGGCTGGTGGAGGAGCGGCATAAGCTGAAGGTGGCCATCAACCTCGGGCGCCACCAGCGCGAGCTTGATAATGCGAAGTCCGAGGCTTCCCTAGCAGCCTCCCGTGAGGCCTGCTCCCGAGCTCTAGAAGAGGCTTGGGAAGCTGACCGCCGTCGTGAGGCCACGGAGAAGCGCGTGTGGGAGCTCCAAGCTTGGACCGCCGTCTTGGATCAGCAGGTGGAGGTGCGCAGGGCTGCCCTTGCGTCATTGAGGGGGACGCCCGCCGAGGAGGAAGAGATCCGGAAGCACGAGGAGGCGCTGGCGCTGGAAGCCGTGGAGCGCAGTGTTGAACTCGAACGGCTGGAGACGAGGGAGCGCCAGGTTGCTTGGGCGAAGGACGAAGTCAGCGCGCGTGAGGCCAGGGCCCAGGAGGAGGTCGACCACTAGGTGGACGAGGCTCGCGCGAATCTCGAGAGCAGGCACAACCTGAAGCTGAAGCTTGTGGAAGCCGGGGCCGCTGGTAGGACTGTTGCCCTCAAGTCAAGGTTGATCGAGGTGGAGCCGCGCGAGGAGGCCACCGCAACCACCCTGGCCTCGGCGTAGGATGAGATGGCTTCCGCCCGCGTGGAGCTGCTCTCTCTTCAGCAGCGGGTCACCGACGTCGAGTCAGTCGCATGGCAGAACAAGGATGAAGTGCTTCAGTGGCGGATGCTGGAGCGTGTGCACGCCCCCATGCTCGAGGACTTCAGGAATAGGGCCAACACCTCCCTGGGCCATCTGCGATGAGAATGCTCCTCATCCCCATGCGAATGACTACGCCAGCCACCTCCGCTTTGTGGCCGACGTGGTGATGCGCCTGCAGAATTCCGAAAGGGCTCGCCGGCTTGTTGAAGAGAGGAGCCGCGACCTGCTCGGGCACGCGTTCTCCCGCGTCTTCATCCATCTCCAGAACGCCGATCCCAACTTCAATTTTGACGCCGCCATTTCTCCCGTACCTGAATCTATCCGGGGCGACCTGGCGCGATGGGTTGAAGACAACGTGGATGCGCTGGTCAGGGCCTTCACTTCTGACGATGCCGGGGTGGTAGTTGCAGCGGACGAACGCGTCGTGGTCGATGATGGCGATGGCGGCGCCGAGGGAGGTGATGGTAATGCCAATGATGACGGCAGCGATGCCAGTGACGCTTGCGAGGGCGATCCTGGGGGCGCGGCGAGCGACCTATCTGATTGATTCCGTGCTTCTCACCTATTTGCCCTGCATGTAGAAGATCGGCCGTGGCCCCAAAGGTTGTAAGAGCATTTGGTGAGGGGGAGCCCCTCATGTAAATATACTATTGTCTCAAGCCTTTAGGTTGACTTGAATATGCATCTTCATGAACTCACGTATGCTGGGGCAAGGTTGCTTTTGCGGTTTACCTTAGCCTGGACGAGACCAACACCGGCTCAAGAGATTGTGGGTTTCTGGAAAGCTCCTGAGGAATTCGTCGACACGCCCACGGGGGCCGCATGATAAGCGAGCGCCAGCCGCGGCGCGACACGTGCGTGGCTCGTGTGCTTCATGCCCAACCCCGCTCACGAGGGGCCCGCGAGGGGGAGCGACAGGCGCGAACTCCGAAATAAGGCAAGAACCAGACAACGAGAAATAGCTCGAACGAGAAAAGGCATCCCCCCCGCGCGCATCAAATGAAAATTCAACTTCAACTTAAATCCAAAATCCAGAAGGCAGGGTTACAGAAAAGAGATCCGAAGCAAATGGTCATGTCCGGCGCATAGTCTAGTCTTCGACGTCTTCTCACCAGCGCGGAGCTAACTGCTGCCACTAGGCGTGGGAGGGAGCCCCTGAGGCCCGAGGGCGGCACTCCTGAGACTCCGGGACGTGTACGACCCCACTCGTTATTATGTGAGAGTGTCACGGGGGGCGATCTTCACAGGCGTGAGCCTTACTTCATATATCGTAACGAGGATCCCGCCTTGAGCCACCCCCTACCACCGCTGGGACGACCGGAAACCAGGACGACCCAACGAGGGCAGAGGGGACGCCAGCGGTGCCCTCGGCGACCACGGGTCCTCTGCCGGGGGAAGGGTCGCCGGCGCCACCCCGACAGAGGGCCAACCTCCGGGCGTTGCCTTGCTCCATGCGACGGGGGAGGGGCCTTGCTCCTGGCCCCTCCCATGCAGCCCCCAGTGAGCCTCTTCTGACGAGACGGATACCACCGCGCCGGAACCATCGCCGGGTGCTGTGACCTGGCTCACTTGTGATTCATGGTTAGCGTAAGACCACCCCTGGGAGATTAGTGGTACCCTGTAGCTGTTGTTGACGGCGCGGTTGGCGGGGCTCTCGGGCGGCTCCTGGAAGGCCTCAGCTCCTAGCACCTCTTCTTCCCAGCCCAGCTCGAGGAACAAGCTGGGGTCATCTTCTGGCGCTTATTCCTGGTTCATCATGCGGGGCACGTAGGCCTATGAGGCCCTTGCTCCGAAGGCCTTGCCATAGCGCCCCCATGCTCCATGTCACCCGGCTCAAGACGTCGTCCTGAGGATGGAGTCCCGCCGTGGAATCCTGCCGCTACCTGGGGCGTGAGCTGGTAGCAGAAGGTCGGTTCTCCCGTGGCCGCCACGTCCAGTAGCTCGGTGACGCGTTCCAGCAGTGCATCCCGCCCGCTCTTCATCAGTCGGCACCGCAGCAGCTCCCGTGCCACCGTAAGCGCGGCCCGCATGTCCGCCTGCTCCCTCCCGGTGAGCGGCGCCATCACCGCGGCGTGGCTTGCGGCCCTTGCAGCAGCTAGCGTCTGTCGGGGAGTAAGAGTAGAGGGTGAGTGACCGCGCCGCCCACGCCCCGCGGTGTTTGGCGGTGCGCGTGCAGCCTGAGACGCGGGGTTGTGGTGTTCCTGGGCTAGTAGCGCCATCCGGGCTGGCCAAGCTGCCCAGCAGTCGGCGTTGGTCCTCGAGTCGCCTGACATCGGAGCCGTGGGGCGCCAAAGGATCAACGAGCGGATCGGCTGATGGGAGGAGAGCCCCGACGCCCCCTACCTGGCGCGCCAAATTTCGGATCAAGGGTTCCAGCAAAACACTTAAGGTTCGAACTCTGGGGTGCGCACGAAGATTTCCCCCCTACCGATCCACGTCCTATGTTTGCTAAGATCTCGTGGACTAACTCGACGAACTCACAACACAAGGGACACAAGATTTATACTGGTTCGGGCCACCGTTGTGGTGTAATACCCTACTCCAGTGTGGTGGTGGTGGATTGCCTCTTGGGCTAATGATGAATAGTACAAGGGGAAGAACAGCCTCCTGAGGTTGAGGTGTTCTTGTGCTTGGTGGATGTGTGTGTGTGGATTCGATCAGCTCCAGCCTCCCTCTTCTCTACTGTGGTGGCTAGTCCTATTTATAGATGACCTGGTCCTCTCCCCTAATATTGAGCAGGAAGGGAGCCAACAACGGCCAATTTGAAAGGGGACAGCTAGTATAGCTTATCCTGACAAAAGTGGTCTTCGCCTGCAAAGGCTCTGGTGGTGATACAACCTTGGGCTCCGTGGTGACATCCGTCTTGCCGTCCTGCTGGTCTTGGTCTCGTTGCACCGATATGGAAACCTTTGCTTGATGCCTCGGTACTCCGCGCCTGCGCTTGCCCACTTAGCACCAAAGAGGAAACAAGGACGCTACGCGCGCTGGCGCCCGCCTGGTCTCGATTGTCATGGCTCACGTCACGAGAACCTCGCGAGGTTTGCCTGGCCTTGAACTCACCACCCTCGCGAGCCCGCCTAGCGAGGCCGCTCCTGAGGAGGTGGTGCGTCGTCCGCCTCGCGAGGATTGGCCCCTCGCAAGGTTTGCCTAGCCTTGAACTCTCCACCCCTTGTGAGCCCGCCTAGCAAGGCCGCTCCTGAGAAGATGGGCCATACAGGCCTGCTAGCAAAGCCACGCCATGGGCCGCGGCCAGGCAAGTCTGGGGACCCCCTTTCCCAGAACACCGACAATGCCTCCGCCGACGACCAAGGTATTTTATGTGCATAATTATGCACGCACGATGTGAACTTCGCGGGCATATGCGGTGAACGATGGAGGCGGAACTGCCAATCCAGCTTGAAAATTGACTGGTCTTGTGCAGTAGAGGCCGGTGGCTTAATGGCCGATAAGTTATTTAGTTTAACGAGTCTGCTTTGTACTTCGGCTGTGATGGTTGTGGTATACTCCTCGGAACGGAGGGGTTGTTCCATGTTTCCATTGGTCATTATGACGCCACGTGGACCGGGCATCTTAAGCTTTAGATAGGTGTAGTTTGGGACCGCATTGAAATGAGTGAACACGGTCGGCCCAAGTAGTGGATGGTATCCACTTCAGAACGGAACAATATCGAAGATCAATTCTTCGCTTTGGGAGTAGTCCGGCGAACCGAAGACGACTTCCAGCGTGATTGAGCCCATATAGTGAGCTTCTTCGCCAGGTATTACACCTTTGAAGGTAGTTGTGGTGGGCTTGATCCTTGATGCATTGATGCACATTTTGTGAACAATATCTTGATAGAGAAAATTAAGGCTACTGCCGCTGTCCAGAAGGACTCGTGTGAGATGGAATCCATCAATGATTGGGTCGAGGACCAAAGCTGCCAAACCCTTGTGACGGATACCTGTTGGGTGTTCATTGCGATCAAAATTGATCGGACAGGCTGCCCATGGGTTAAATTTTGGTACGATCGGCTTTATGGCATAGTCGTCTCGTGGTACGCGCTTGCGCTCCCTCGTAGGGATATGCGTCACATATATCATGTTTACTGTGTTTACTTCGGGGGAAATTGCTTTTGTCCCCCGGTATTTGGCTGACGAGTCTCCCCGTCTTCGCTGTCACTAGGCGGCCCCTTCCCTTTGTTTTTGATGTTGAGCTTGCCTGCTTGTTTGAAAACCCAACAATTTCTGTTGGTATGGTTGGCGGGTTTTTCAGGGTTGCCATGAGTTTGATAGGGCCGATCCAGTATCTTGTCTAAACTGGATGGGCCATCTTTGTTTGCCTTGAATGGCTTCTTCCATTGACCGGATTTGGAACCACTGAATCTGGCGTTGACCACCGTTTCTTGGGTTCCTACATTATTGTTTCGACGCTTGTTTTTATTGCGTCGAGGCCTGCCATTGCCGTCCCTAACCTCAGAGGTGCCAGGATCGCTGGTGCTATTGTTCCGGCGGGCCAGCCGGCTGTCTTCTCCCACGCAGAAGCGAGTCATCAGTGCGGTAAGATCTGCCATAGACTTTGGTTTTTCTTGGCCGAGGTGATGGGCCAGCCATTCATCTCGGATGCTATGTTTGAAAGCCGCTAGGGCTTCAGCGTCCGGACAGTCGATGTTTTGGTTCTTTTTAATTAAGAACCTAGTCCAAAGCTTCCTGGCGGACTCTCCAGGCTCTTGGATGATGTGACTGAGGTCATCGGCATCTGGAGGCCGGACATATGTACCTTGGAAGTTGTCGTGAAAGGCGTCTTCCAGGTCTTCGTAGGTGCCAATAGAGTTTTCTGGGAGGCTGTTTAACCAGTGTCGGGCTGGTCCCTTTAATATTAGTGGGAGATATTTGATGGCAGGAAGATCATCACCGCGGGCATATGAATATGGAGAACAAAATCCTCAATCCATACCGCGGGATATGTTGTTCCATCATATGATTTGATATTCATAGGTTTGAACCCTTCTGGGAATTCATGCTCCATTACTTCATCAGGGAAGCAGAGGGGGTGTGCGGCGAATCTATATCGGGCCAGGTCACGACGTAGTTTGGATGGAGTCTGTCTGTGGCTTTCGGCCCGGGCGTGATTATGCTTGTCATGTTTGGCTTGATAGCCATCGTCGCGCGTCAGGGAATGCCCCCGTGATCCGTAGATCGACCTGGCCAGACCTTCCCTATTCTTCTGGTCCTACCGCAGGTCATATGTGTGTCCCCGAGCTGTTATGTCTCTACCTTTACGGCGAGGTAGTATGTGCTGGTGTTTGGCTTTAGTTGTCATTTTTTCCCGGCCACGAGGTGGTCGGTCAGCCGCATCGTCTGGTTCTTGCCCTGAGGGTAGCAGTTTACCCTAAGGGTAACTTTTGATTGGGCGCTCTAGGCCGTATTCCTCGGTTGCCAGGACATTTGTCCATCTGTCGTTGAGTAGATCTTGATCAGCTTGAAGATGTTGATGCTTCTTTTTCAGACTCCTTGAAGTGGCTATTAATTCTTTCTTAAACCGCTCCTCCTCGAGAGGTTCCTTAGGCATGATAAAGTCTTTGTCGCCGAGGCTCACCTCATCCTCGGAGAGTGGAAGGTAATAACTATCCTTCCATTCTTCATTTGCGGCTTGTTCATCAGGGCTAACTTTCCCATCCTCCCGATCGTCTTGTTCAGAGTTTGGCTCGACAGGGTTTTCTTGGTCTTCGGCATCGTCCAGAGTATTGTTATCTCTCGTGTCGGTATTGTTGTCTTTGCTGCGGCGTGATTTAGAGCGGCGCCATCGGCGTTTTGGTTGTATCTCGGGAGGTTTATCGTCTACTGGATTTTTCTCATTATCTTCGTCACCCTCCTTGGGTGTATCCACCATGTACACGTCATACGAAGAGGTGGCCATCGTTTTGGGCATGCTCTTCTCCGGCATCGTCGTCCATACTGTCGATGTCTTCGGAGCCGTAATCGAGCATTTCCGTTAAGTCCTCGATAGTGGCGATGAAGTGGGTCGTGGGTGGGACGTAAAATTCCCAGTTCTCAGACCCTAGTGTGGGCTGGGCATAGTTCGGATGTTGCTCCGTCATAATGACAAGGGATCGCATCAAGTCCATAGCCTGGCTTAAACGCGAGGTTTGGCCTGGGAGAAGAGAATTCGTGGAGTACGACAGGAAGGGGATTCCTAGGCCGAGCTCACCCGATGCTGACTTCGAGAGTTCGGAGCCAGTGTCCGGGGAAGATTCTGGCTTTGTGATGGTTGCCAGCGACACTGCTTCCTCCAGCTCTCCCGTACTGGGCTTAGTAGCCATAGATAGTCCGGCGGGTTTAGAAATCCCTTCTTCGGACCTGGCGATGTGCTCCGGCTCTAAGGCCACAACGGAGGTTGGGGTCGTGAATCCTTGGAAGATCAAGTCTGCTCGGATGTCAGCGACATAATCCAAGTTTGCAAAACTAATCTGGTGATCTGGGGCATAGCTGTCGATCTGCTCTTGATGGCCAAGCGAGTTGGCCCGCAGTGCGAAGCCGCCGAACATGAAGATCTGACCAGGGAGGAAAACCTCCCATAGGGCAGCGTTGTTGTGGACGATTGATGGAGCCATCAAACCTTATAGAGATGATGCAGCGGAACTCTCAATGAAAGCACCCATGTTGGTGTCAAAACCGGTGGATCTCGGGTAGGGGGTCCCAAACTGTGCATCTACGGTCGATGGTAACATGAGGCAGGTTCGGGCCCTCTTGATGGAGGTAATACCCTACATCCTGCTTGATTGATATTGATGAGTATGAGGATTACAAGAGTTGATCTACCACGAGAATGTTTTGGCTAAACCCTAGAAGTCGAGCCTGTATGATTGTGATTGCCTCTAAGGATTAAACCCTCCTGTTTATATAGACACGGGAGGAGCCCAGGGTTGTACAGAGTCGGTTTACAAAGGAAGGAATCTACATATCCGGATGCCAAGCATGCCATCCACACAAAGGAGGGCCCCATCCGGACACGGGAAGAAGTCTTCTATCTTGTATCTTCGTTTCCCATTAGTCTGGCCCATGTTACATAGTCCGGACGCCCGAGGACCCCTTAATCCAGGACTCCCTCTGGGGGTACATGGACTTGCCTGCCTGCGGCCCGCTGCGTGGCTCCATCGAAGGCCTGGTACGACTCATCTTCAGCAGCAACAACTCAAGACCCTCGTCAGTGGCCAAGACCCACGACGCGCATGATGTCAGGACCTCCAGGAGGAGTGGCCTCCTCGGGCCAGCTCCTAAGGAGCGGAGATTTCTATGCAAGCCCTCACCTTGTGTGGTTCTGATGAAACGAGCAATGACGACCGAGGCCAGGCGGGCACCAGCGGGCGCAATACAATAGTTTCCTCTTTGGTGCTAAAGAGGCAAGTGCAGGCGCCGAGTTCCAAGGAATCAGCCAAAGGTTTCCATTTCCATGCAACAAGACCAACACTGCCAGGACGGCAGGACAAAGGTCATCGCTGAGCCCACCACGACGTCATGATTAGAGGCTTTTGTAGATGAAAACCACCTTTCGTCAGTATAAGATGTACTAGTTGTCTCCCTTTGAATTTTACAGTTGTGGGATCCCTTCCCGCCTTCATTTGGGAAGAGGACCAAGGCCACTATGAATAGAGCCTAGCCACCACCGTAGAGAGGATCCGGACCCATTCCATCCACACACACTCCAGCTCACTCGAGCACAAGAACACACCTCCTGAGGTTGTTCTCCCATTGTACTTGTTCATCCTCAGCGCACCTCATGGCCAATCCACCACAAAGCAGGAGTAGGGTTTTACACCGCAAGGTGGCCCGAACCTGGGAAAACTGCCTTGTCCCATTTCCTTCTAGTTCATCTTGCTAGGCCGAGGGATCGGCTAGTTGGTAGACCGGGACATTAAGTTCTTCACACACACCCCAGAGTTCGAATCTATCTAGGGTCTGAGGAGATTGGAATCCAAACCTTCGCCACCTTTTGATCAACCTCCTCCTGGATCCTGGCCTCTCGAGCGGCAACGACATCCTCAGCTGCGGCTGCTTGGCGCTCCCTCAGCTCTAGTAGCTCGAGCGCCAGCCTGTGCTCCAAGACCTCAAGCACCAGCACCTCCTCGCGCTCCTGAACCTCCTTCCTATCAGAGGGGTCCCCGCTCGACGGTGCCACCAAGGCAGCCCTGCGCGCCTAGATCTGCCGCTCAAGGATGACGTTCGAAGCCCGAAGCTCCCGCTCTTGCTCTTGGCCGCCACACGACTGTAGTCGGCGGCCCTGGTTTCATCCAGAGCGCGGGCGCAAGCCTCGCAAGAAGATGCAAGGGACACCACACTGCTGGCGTGGGCACGCTCGTGCTGAAGATGCCCAAGGTTGATGGCGACCTTCAACTGGTGCCACTCGTGCACCAAGTGGAGGCCCTCCGGCCAAGGCGGGCATCGACGTCGACAAGCTCTCCTCCGAGGCGACTCAGCGTGCTCATCGCCTCCTAAAAAGGTCATGGCGAACGGCGCTACGCCCGCGCGCAAGCTCTGGCGCGCAGCCAAGCCCATCCTCGGCGCTAGGAGCTGCTAGGGAGGCGTGAAGTGGTTCGCCCGTGTCCAGCAAGGAGCTGGTATCCGGTGTTTCCCCAGCCACTCCTAGGGTCTTGGCAGAGGCGCTGGGCAGCACGGTCTCATTGATCAAAGATGAAGCCGATGCTGGGGTTGCCCAGCCACTAGCGATGACAAATGGAGGGGCCCTCGGCATGCCTCCTATGCCCCAGGACCGACCGCGAGGGAGGGATGCTGGGAACACAGGCTCATGGCCTCCCAGTGGCACATCCGCCTCATGGACTGGCCCCGTGCCTCACACAAGTGTCTGGCGCGGGGGCTTGGAATCATGAGCGGACCATGGACCTCCGGGGGTCGCTTCCCAGGAGGTTTTGCTGCCACAGCCGATGGGATCCTGAAGAGCCAGGGTGAGGAAAGGATGCGACATGTGGAAAACCACAAAGATAAGGCACTTACTCATCTATGTCTATGTACTTCCTCTATTTCATGGGCCAGTAGGCGTTGCCACTACAGATCAGGAGCCTTTTCCTCTTGCGGAGTGCTTCAAGGTTTAGACGAAGCAATCCGAGGGTCGGGCCATGACCTTTGGGGACTGTGCAGGGTATTCCAACCTCAGGAGCGCTGGCTGGGGCTTTGGGGGCGGCAGCCTCAGTAGCATCGGGTCGCACCTACTCATCGGCAGCCACCTCAGGAGCATCGGGCCGCACCAGCTCTCCAGCGGGCAGCTGACAATATCCGCTCCCCAGAGGTCACCCCAGGAGTACCTGGTGGTGTTTGCCACCCTGCATCCACATCCGGGGCGCGCGCCACAGGGTTGACGAGCGCAGGAGCCACAAAGACGGGGTTCTCGCGAGGTCCTTCCAAGGCCCCCCCCAGCATAACCCCCACTCGTCAAAGAGGGGCATCTGCTTCACGAAGTCCTCTTTGTTAGAGCAATGCCACAAGAGGCAGCCATCCTCTGGAAGCGCGGCAAGCACTGGGTCGCCCGTCAAGAGACCGAGCATCGCACGTAGCGTCTTGGAAGGGAGCGAAGGTGCCAGGAGCCTTATGGGGTCCTTGGGGCCGGTGAAGGTCCACATTGGGCGAGAATGGCGCTGGAGCAGGGTGATGTGCTGCTAGACGAACTCCCTCACCACCATCTACGCCGCCACCCCGACCTTCTTCAACATGGCCAGCCTGGACCAGACATGGGCGAGCCGACGGTCGACGAGCTTCACGTGCCCCTAGCCGGAGCTGGGTTCCGCCGGCGCTCGCGGGATCAGGAGCAAAGGGCTGAGTGTACCGAAGTCCACATACACCCACTGCTTCCGGAATCCCTTCACATATGGGTGAAGCATGAAGACGATTCCTGAGCCAGCTGTCGCCGCCATGGCATGGAATGCCCCGCATCCCGAGCGGTGGCGACCATCGACCAGGAGGAGCAAGAATAAATGGTGGAACAAGGCGACAGATGGGGCAATGCCCACCATGGCGTCACACAGGAAGGCGAAGGCAACGAGGCAGACGATGGAACGAGGGTCGTGATGCAGTGCTTGGATCTGGAAATGCGAAATTATGGCGTTGAAGAAATCGGAGAAAGGGGGACCAGGCCAGCTAGGAGAGCATGAAGATGGATGGGGATCTCATTGCCCCCCATGCCAATCATGTCTCGGGAGGCAGGACAAACCATCATCGCCTTCCACTCATTGGAATCGGTGGCAAGGGCCGGCCGAACCAAGTCCAACCGCTCCCAATTGATCACCATCGACCGATCAAGAGCGGGCTCCAAGTGTCAGCGTTCTGGGAACGGGGGTCCCCAGACTTGCCTGCCTGCAGCCCATGGCGTGGCACTGCGAGCGGGCCCTTACGGCCCATCTTCACCAACAAGCATTCAAGACCCTGGTGAGGGGCCAAGCCTCACGAGGCGGACGATGCAAGACCTCCTCAGGAGCGGCCTCGCCAGGCCGGCTCACGAGGGGCGGAGAGATCAAGGCCAGGCAAACCTCGCAAGGTTCCAATGACGTGAGCCATCATGATCGAGACCAGGCGGGCACCAGCGCTCACAGTGTCCTTGTTTCCTCTTTGGTGCTAAGGGATCAAGCGCAGATGAATGGTACTGAGGCATCAAGCAATGGTTTCCATATTGGTGCAACGAGACCAAGACCAGTAGGACGGCAGGACGGAGGTCACCGTGGAGCCCAAGACGGCGTCACCACCAGAGCCTTTGGCAGGCGAAGACTGCTTTTGTCAGGATAACTTGTACTAGCTGTCCCCTTTCAAATTGGACGTTGTTGGCTCCCTTCCCGTTCAATATTTGGGGAGAGGACTAGGGCCTCTATAAATAGGATTAACGACCACCATAGGCAAGACGCAAATAGAGATCTAGATCCACACACCAACCAAGCACAAGAACACCTCACTTCAGGAGGTTGTTCTTCCCCTTGTACTATACATCATCAGCCCAAGAGGCAATCCACCACACCATGCTGGAGTAGGGTATTACACCGTAGCGGTGGCCCAAACTAGTATAAATCTTGTGTCTCTTGTGTTGCGATTTCGTCGAGCCAGCCTTTGAGATTGTGAAGTGCTTGAGGGCGTGATCGGCGAGGGATAGATCTTCACGCACACCCAAGTGTTCGAACCTTAATGATTTTGTCGGAACCCGAAATACCAACATTTGGCGCACTAGGTAATGGTGCGCCAGAGCTCTTCTTCTGCTAGTTGATCCGCACGTTGGTCCCCTGACACCCCGCGACTCCGATGTCCGGCGAGTAAAGGACCAACGCCGACCGCTGGGCAGCCTGGCCAGCCAGGGCGGTGCCGCCCGCTCAGGAAGACCTCAACCCAGTGCCCTAGGAAGCACGGGCACCACCAAACACTACGGGGCATGGGCGATGCGGTCACCCGTCATCCGCCCTTACTCCGCGACAAGTGCGGGCAGCTGCAAGATCCTCAAGCTACGCCGCGGCCACGGTGCCACACACCCGGCGAGAGCAAGCAAACACAAGGGCCGCGCTCAAAGTGGCTCGGGAGCTGCTGCGATGCCGGATAATGGAGAGCGGCTGAGATACATTGCTGGAGCGCATCGGTGAGCTCTTGGACGCCACGGCCTTGGGAGCACCACCTTTTTGCTCTTTCCTCACACCTCAAGCCGCGGCCAGGCCGCATGGTGGGCCTTGCCATGCCCGCGTGCCCATGGGCGCGCCACCAGGCTTCATCGACACAGCGCGACCAACGGAGATGGACGCCTGCTCGCACCAGCGCCACCTCCGATGGGTGTGGGCACGAGCGCTGCCACCTATGGTGGGATACAACCCTACCATCCTCAAGGCAGCATGCTGGGCGGGGCAACGTGGAGCGTGGGGCACTATGGCGAGGTCTTTCAGGCGACGGCCTCGGAGGCCTACGTGCCCCGCATGGTAGAACAGGAGTACGTGCTGGGGGACAACCCTGGCTCGTTCTTCGAGCCGGGCTGGGAGGAGGAGGCACTAGAAGCCGGCACCTTTTAGGAGCCTTCCAGAAGCCTCATGAACCGCACCGGTGACAACAGCTATAGGGTACCACTAATTTCTTAGGAGCAGGCTTATGCTAACCATGGGACGCAGGAGGATCAGGTCGTGGCGGTGGACGGTGGCCCCAGCTCGCCGGCCTCCCTGCCGCCAGGGGGCATGCTGGGGGCTGCAGGAGAGGGGCTAGGAGTGAGGCCCCTCCCCGTGCCATGTGGAGCAAGGTATCCCCTGGAGGTAGGCCCTCTGCCGGGGAGGTGCTTCAGAGCCGACCCCCGGTAGAGGACCCATGGTCGCCAAGGGCGCCGATGGCATCCCCCTTGCCCGTTGGTGTCGTCCTTGTTACCGGTCGCCCCCAACAGTGGTCAAGAGACGTGCAAGGCGGGGCCCTCGTCTGGTGATATGAAGTAAGGCTCACGCTTGTGAAGGTCTCCGCTCGTGGCACTCTCACGTAATAATGAGTGGGGCTGTACACGCCCCAGAGCCTTAGGAGTGCCGCCCTCGGGCCTCGGGGACTCCCTCCCACGTCCTAGTGGCAGCAATTAGCTCCGCACTCGTGAGAAGACTCGAAGACAAGAAGACTAGAATAGGCGCCGGACGCAGCCATTTGCTTTGGATCTTTTTTCTGTAACCCTGCTTTCTGGATTTGGATTTATGTTGAAGCTAAATTTTCATTGATGTGCGCGGGGGGGTGCCTTTTCTTGTTTGAAGCGATTTCTTGCTATCTGGTTCTTGCCTTATTTCAGAGTTTGCGCATGTTGCTTCCCCCTCGCGGGCCCCTCGCGAGCGGGACTAGGCACGACACACGCGCGCCACGGCTAGCGCTTGCTTATCACACGGCCCCCTCGTGTGTGTCGACGGGTTCCTCAGGAGCTACCCAAAAAATCGTGACCTCACGAGTCGGTTTGGGGGCTCGTCCAGGCTAAGGTAAACCGCAACAGCAACTTTTCCCTAGGATACGTGAATTCATGAAGACACATATTCAACTCGACCTAACAAGATAGAGGCAGTAGTGTATTTACATGAGGGGCTTCCCCTCCAAAAATGCTCTTACAATCTCAAGGGTTCTGCCGGAGCTTCTGTGTGCAGGAAAAACAGCTGGGAAACACAGTATCAGTCAGACATGTCGCTCGTCGCGTCCCGCGGATCGCCCCTAGACACGTCACTGGCATCGCTGCCAACATCACTGGCATCGCCATCACCTCCACCGGCGCCGCCATCACCATCGTCGACCACGTTGCCCGCGTCCGCTACGACCACCACCCCATCGTCATCATAAGTGAAGGCCTTGACCAGCGCGTCCACATGGTCTTCCACCATCGCGACAGATCACCCCGGATGGCCTCGAGCATGGGGGCGAGGGTGGCGTCAAAATTCAAGTTGGGGTCAGTGTTCTGAAGATGGCTGAAGACGCGAGAGAACGCACGCCCGAGCAGGCCACGGCTCCTCTCTTCAACAAGTTGGCGAGCTCTCTCGGAACGACTCTCCAGGCACGTCACCACATCGGTGAAGAAGCGGAGGTGGCTGGCATAGTTGTTCGCATGGGGATGAGGAGCATTCTCATCGCAGATGTGGCCTAGGACGATATTGGCCCTATTCCTGAGGCCCTCGAGCATGTGGGCATGCATGCGCTCCAACGACCGTCGCTGAAGCACTTTCTCCATGTTCTGCCGCGCGATGGACTCGGCGCTGACAACCCGCTGCTAAAGGGGGAGCAGCTCGGCACGGGCGGAGGCCAGTTCGGCTTGCGCCGAGACCAGGGCGGCTATGGCGGCCTCCTCACGCCGCTCCACCTCGGTCAACCAAGACTTGAGGGCAGCAGCCCTCCCAGCTGCCTCAGCTTGCACGAGCTTCAGTTTCAAGTCGTACCTGCCCTCGAGATCCATGCAAGCCTCGGCCACCCGGCGATCGACCTCCTCCTAGGCCCTGGCCTCGCGTGCGCTAATGGCATCCTCCGCTTGGGGAACTTGACGCTAGAGTAGGGTATTACACCGTAGCGGTGGCCCGAACCAGTAGAAATCTTGTGTCTCTTGTGTTGCGAGTTCATCGAGCCAGCCTTTGAGATCACGAAGTGCTCGAGGGCGTGATCAGCGAGGGAGAGATCTTCGCGTGCATCCCAGTGTTCGAACCTTAAGGGTTTTGCCGGAACCCGAAATCTGACACCAAGACCGGCCGGGATTCGACAGGAGCGTGGGCCTTCCCCTTCTTCTTTGACCTCGGGCCATAGCGGTAACGGAGGATTGGCGCCGGCGCAGAACCAGGAAGAGTTGTGAGTTCTCAGAAAATAGGAGGAGCCAAGGGCGAGCACGACGAGCAATGATGGCAAAGCTACGCTAGCAACAGGCGGCCGCCAAACATCGCAGTTATCGAGGCTGCAAGGGGAAGTGGGGGCACCCACATCCCGTCAAGCGCCACGCGTCGACCAAGGCCGCAAGCGGTTGGGGCCCACGGCGCTTCGCCCTTGCCCTTTGGCTTCGCCTTGAAGCCAAGTCCGAGCGCACCTTGGGCACGGGGGCTACTGTCGGCATTTTGGGAACGAGGGTGCCCAGACTTGCCTACTTGTGGCCCACGACGTGGCTCCATCGACGGCCTGGTACGACCCATCTTCAACACCAACAACTCAAGACCCTCGCGAGGGGCCAAGCCTCGTGAGGCGGACGACGTCAACACCTCCAGGAGGAGCGGCCTCCTCGGGCCGGCTTCCAGGAGTGGAGATTTCTATGCAAGCCCTCACCTCGTGAGGTTTTGATGACGCGAGCAATGACGACCAAGGCCAGGCGGGCGCCAGCGGGCGCAGTACAGCAGTTTCCTCTCTGGTGCTAAAGAGGCAAGCGCGGGCGCGGAGTCCCGAAGAATCAGCTAAATGTTTCCATTTTGATGCAACAAACCAAGAACATCGGGATGGCAAGACGGAGGTCATCACCGAGCCCACCATGGCATTGTGACCAGAGGCTTTGCAAGCGAAGACCACCTTTTGTCAGGATAAGATGTAGTAGTTGTCTCCCTTCGATTCTAGCCGTTGTTGGATCCCTTCCTGCCTTCATTTGGGAAGACGACCAAGGCCAGTATAAATAGAGCCTAGCCACCACCGTAGAGAGGATCCAGACCCATTCTATCCACACACCCCCAGTTCACTCGAGCGCAAGAACACACCTCCTAGGGTTGTTCTCCCAGTGTACTTGTTCATCCTCAGCCCACCTTGAGGCCAATCCACCACAAAGTAGGAGTAGGGTTTTACACCGCAAGGTGGCCTGAACCTGGGTAAACTACCTTGTCCCATTTCCTTCCAGTTCATTGAGCTAGGCTAAGGGATCGATGAGTTGGCAGACCGGGGAGGTTGAGTTCTTTGCACGCACCCAGAGTTCGAATCTATCTAGGGTCTGCGGAGCCCAGAATCAGATAGCCATGGTTGGAGTGGTGCCGATAGAGGAAGGGACCTTAGGAGAATGACTGTGGGTCTTTAGCTATGGTTGGGAGCTGGGGCTGAAGTAAATATAGAGGCTTGAATGGCAATGAGCCACGTTAGATGGATGGGCGGCTAGCGGGGGAGTAGGTTCGTCGGCAGCCGCGTGTCATTAATGTGGGTGGCGGACGGACGGATGGATCTTGTGTCGTTAATGCGGAGCAGTCGCTTGCACCGAGATGCCGCGCGGGTGGTGCTCTCTCGGCTATCGCTCTACTGCAATGCCGGCGCCAGTGACAGGTCGTGTCGAGTGTGAATGCGCCATTGGTGTTCTGCAACGATGTTGAGTATTTCAGGCGTGAAGCACGCACTAGCGATGGAATTGGTTTCGGTAGGCGAGGGCGGTCAGACGCTAGCGTGGTGGTAAATTATGTGAACTCATGGATGACGAACCTTTGAACCACTCTTGTCGCCCGCTAGCCTTCGACGATCACCATTAGACACCACACAACCATGCACAACATACGAATAATGGACAAATTAATCAAACACACACTCGTGTGCAGTGGCACTATTATCGGTCGCTAACGATACATATATAGGTACCATAGTACCCTCTCTAGCTAGGCTATTTTATAGATTTTCGTTGTGATTGATGATATACATAAGCAAGGCACCGAGTCACGTTGTCGCGTCGTGTGCAGAGCCATGGCTAATGTCGAGCAGCTCGGCGCCCAAGAACGAGTATGACGTTGGTGTTGAGCCAGGTGAATACATGCTCGGTGTCCGTTGAGGCCACCAGCAAACGTCTAAATAGTAATGTCAGGCACCGCTAGGGCCCGCAGGTGACGGGCTCGCCGTTTGCGTTGCACCATGAGCAGGACTTTGATTGAGAGGGTGACGTGCATGCATTAGCATGGTTTGACAACATGAGCATGATTGCATCTATGGACGGTGTGCGCTAATGTGTGCATCACGTATAATATAAAAAATTGGTTTGTGCATTTAAAGCAAAGTATTTCATTTTCATTTGGCTGACGAGTGTGCGTTGCAGCAACGAATCCGTGGTTTGATTCCTCACATACGCATAACTTTGGTTTTTATTTCTTTCTCAAGTGACAAGTAGGCCCGCATAGATAGATAGATACAAAACATGAGCTAATGACGTGCATGCAGACTATTTGAGATATCAAGATAACTTTGATTACTGCCAATGCACTTTACTTGGTAATAAATGACTAGGTTTGAAGGGGAATCCAAATTTCCTTGGTCGTCTGTCCTTGAGCTCTTGACAAACCAATGCACTATACGGTTGTCTAGCCACTCCGCCCCAGAGCTCTCACCAAGCATCGCTCATTCCACTACGGTGCACTCTAACTAGTAAGGAACCGATGCTATCCCGCCGCGCCGAGTTCATCGCCGCCCACGACCACACACAAAATGGTAGGGAAGCGATGGCATCCTGCCGTGCCGAGTTCATCGCCGCTCACGACCTCACACCTACGTGGGTGGATCCTGAAGCTTCAAAGGTCGAATGGGTGGTAGAGCAAGAGGCGTCCAAAGCCGCATAGAGAGAGCGGAAAAGGCAGAAACACTCAAGAAAAGAGAGGATGCACGCGTTGCTGCAGAGAGCTTGGCGGATATCGAACCACGGTGGGGGTGTCGCCGACAAAACCAATAAGGAGAACAACGGCGTCTGGCCAGCATGTGAGAAGTGGTAGTGCTAGTAGTTAGTGTGTGTGTGTCTGTGTCGCTTGTATGTTTGTTTAATTAATTACGAGCATGTACCAATACGAGTTACTACTGTTGTTTTTAGAGCAAATTACCAGTACATTAGCATAGACTCAATGGAGAAATTCCTATCCTATGCATCAAATGGCATCTCTTTCTCTATACGAATTGAGATGCATGTCATCTCACTTCCTATGATTTTCATAATCCTATAAAATTCCTATCCTATGAACCAAAGGAGACCTCCACTTGAGTACAGTACTACTTTAGCTAGCAGTATTGCTGGTACAGTAGTTTTCCTAAAGAAGCGGAATTCAATGAAGTGATGATGGTTCCTTCATCCGAGCAACTTTACAGTGGAAAGGTTGGGCCTATGATTTGACGGCTCATTTTTCATTATTACTGCGGTTCGACGACCGGGGTGACTCTCCCTTGGAGTTCTGCGTGCATGGCAAGTGGACCAGGATGGTTGTAACACCCCAGATGTAACCTACCATATTTGTACTCCAACTCTTGCCATTTCCGGCTTTAAGTTATGAGATTCGTGGTTGGGTTCTTGTCTTTGTTTTGCAATTTTGTTCATGTCATGCATTTCATATCATGTCATCATGTGCATCTCATTTCCATACGTGTTCATCTCATGCATCCGAGCATTTTCCCCGTTGTCCGTTTTGCAATCCGACACTCATACGTCCTCCGGCGCCCCCTTTTGTCTCTTTTCTTGTGTGCATGTTAAACGTTCTCGGAATGGACTGAGATTTGCCAAGTGGCCTTGGTACACCACCGGTAGACCGCCTGTCAAATTTCGTGTCATTTGGAGTCTGTTTGATACTACAACGGGTAACCAGGGAACCGCAAAGGCCTCGTGTGTGTTGCAGGCCAACACCCCTCCAAAACGTCCGAATAACCCTTCCAAACACCTTCCATAGCCTCCGCCGTCGGATCACAATCGTGTGGTTGAAAACTACACTCCATTTGGACACTCCTAGCTCCTCCTACCTATAAATAGGTGCTCCCCTCTGAAATCCTCGCGTAGATAAACCCTAGCCCCGCTCCTCCGCGCCGCCGGACGCGTCTGCGGCCCCTCAGCCAACCAGGAGCCGCCACGCATCCCCGCGCCACCCCACTTTGCTGCCGGCCCACGGGGCCCAGATCCGACCCCCGCGGCTCGTTGACCGCGCCCCGGCGCCCAGCTGCGCCCCGCGCCGCTCCTCCTGTCGCCCGCGCCTCGCCGCCACGCCGGCCCCGACTTCGCCGTGGCCGCCACCGCGTCCTCCGTGCCGGCAAGCCACTGGAACAGTCGCGCCCGCTCGCCGCTGACCACCCCCGCCATTGCCACGCCGCCACCTCCCGCGACCCCACGCGCCCTGTCGCCTTCCTCCACCCGGATCCGTCGCCTCCATCTCCCAACGGCCTCATCGGAGTCCACGCGGGCTCGCCGAAGCCGCTCGTCGCCCAGATCTGCGCCCGACCCTATCTAGCCGACTTTGACTTTTCTTCAAGGTTGACCCTAATTTTCACCAAGTCCCAGATTTTGCATGTTACGTGTGCATGTTCGTGATACCATAACTTTCTGCTACTAGCTTCGCTTTGCATGTATGATATATGAAAATGTTCATTGGGAAATGCTCTTCATTTCATTCCATTGTGCCATGCTTGTTTGAGTCCATCTTGATGCCCAAATCACTGATGCAAGAGTTCTATAAATTGTTAGGTGTTATTCCTTAGCAGATTATGATCATTTTTCATTTTTGTCACATTTGTTGTGTGCATCATATGGCCATGAGCTCTACATGTGTTTTGATCTATGGCATGCCATCTTTACAGGGGTATTCTGCATGTATTTTTGTGATCAATGTGGTGACTAGCACAAGCATGCAAAGTAGCCTTCGTGATATTGCTGATTTCAGGGACATGATTTTGCTAAGTCCTTGGTCTGTTGTTATTTTTATGCCACGTAAACTAGATGCTACAGTGAGATACATGCTTGTTTTTAGTTGCTTCAGTAAGGATGATTTGGACCTATCGTTATGCTCTATCCATCCATGCCCCTGTTTGCAATTATGGAGTGCCCTAGCATGTCTTAATCTTGCTCTACGCTTGCTATAAAATGTTCCTGGCAGATTGTTTACATGTTAA
Organism: Triticum urartu; assembly: GCF_003073215.2. Lineage (NCBI taxonomy): Eukaryota > Viridiplantae > Streptophyta > Magnoliopsida > Poales > Poaceae > Triticum > Triticum urartu. Next base: position 222,059,697 of record NC_053023.1, on the reverse strand, counting down.
TCAATTTTGCCATGGTTATTGTAGTTGATCCATGCATGCTATGAACTTGCTATTGCCATGGTTAGCTTCATGAACATGTCTTCTTGATGATGCTATGATTGTTTTGTCATGAAAGGCTTTGTGTTGAGGGATTTGAGCTCGCAAAATTTCCTTCATAATTTTGTTTATGTCATGCTTTGTTTTCTGCAAAGTCTGAATCTGTTAATAAAACTTGCTATGTTTACATGGGTGTCATCTTATCTTCTGTGCCTTATAGGCTCATGTTTAGTAAGGCACTTTTGTTCTATGCTTCGAGTAGATTCATGCCATCCCTTTTTTTACTATGATATATTCCTGTAGCTTGATGTTTTCTTGCTCTAAACATGGCTTCCTGATGTTATTCCTGGCATGTTAATATTTTCACTAAGTCTGTGAAGCTGATATCTTTTGCACTTTTGCCATGCTTGTTTGAACCTTCTCTTGTGTGATTTAGCCGTAGCCCAGTGTTCATGTTTTGTCAAGCATCTTGAGTAGATCACTTCCATGTGCCTTGTTGATATGTTTGAGTGCAGTAGCTTAGTTCCTTGTTGCATTCTATATGGCATCATGCTGTTAATCACAGAATTGTGCCATTCTTGTTTTGCTTGCCTTTTGCAAACCGTGCGTCCGATTCCGGTGATCTTTATATCAATTTCAACCGAAATCATCTCATGTTTCCAGCGGCACACTTGGTTTGCCAAGTTGATGCCCTGTTCAATCTTTCCCTTCCGAAGCACGCATATGCATTGCATATCACATCTTGCATATCATGCCATGTTTTGCATCATGTTGCTTGCGCATTGTACCGTGATTGATTGTTGGTCCTTTGCTTGTGTTCTTGTGTTGGGTACAGCCGGGAGACGAGTATGTGATCAAGGAACCTGTTCAGTATGCTGACGAGGATCAAGCTTTCGTCAACTCTGAGAATTTTGCAGGCAAGATGACCATACCCTCGAAATCACTTCTATCTTTGCTTGCTAGTTGTTCGCTCGATTGCCATATCGCGATACCTACCACTTGATTTATCATGCCTCCCATATTGCCATGTAAAGCCTCTAACCCACCTTTCCTAGCAAATCTTTGTTTGGCTATGTTACGGCTTTGCTCAGCCCCTATTATAGCGTTGCTAGTTGCAGCTGAAGATGAAGTTTGTTCCATGTTCGAACATGGATATTGTTGGGATATCATTATTATATCTTGTGTACTTTAATGCACCTATAAACTTGGTAAACGGTGGAAGGCTCGGCCTTATGCTTGGTGTTTTGTTCCACTCTTGCCGCCCTAGTTTCCGTCATACTGGTGTTATGTTCCTTGGTTTTGCGTTCCTTACGCGGTTGGGTGTTATGGGAACCCCTTGACAGTTCGCTTTGAATAAAACTCCTCCAGCAAGGCCCAACCTTGGTTTTACCATTTGCCTACCTACCACCATATACATTCCCTTGGGTTCTGCAGACTCAAGGGTCATCTTATTTTAACCCCCCCCCCGGGGGGGGGGGGGCAGTGCTCCTTTGAGTGTTGGTCCAAACCGAGCTGCCTGCGGGGCCACCTCGGGGAAACTTGAGGTTTGGTTTTACTCGTAGCTAGTCTCATCCGTTGTTGCCCTGAGAACGAGATACGTGCGACTCCTATCGGGATTTGTCGGCACATCGGGTGGCTTTGCTGATCTAGTTTTACCATTGTCGAAATGTCTTGTAACCGGGATTCCGAGGCTGATCGGATCTTCCTATGAGAAGGAATATCCTTCGCTGACCATGAGAGCTTGTGATGGGCTAAGTTGGGACACCCCTGCAGGGTTTTGAACTTCCGAAAGCCGTGCCCGCGGTTATGGTCAGATGGGAATTTGTTAATGTCTGGTTCTAGAGAACTTGACACTTAACTTAATTAAAATGAATCAACCGCGTGTGTAGCCGTGATGGTCTCTTTTTGGTGGAGTCCGGGAAGAGAACACGATCTCGTGTTATGCTTGAACGTAAGTAGTTTCAGGATCACTTCTCGATCATTATTAGCTTATCGACCGTGCATTGCTTCTCTTCTCGCTATCTTTTGCGTATGTTAGCCAACATATATGCTAGTGCTTGCTGCAACTCCACCTCACTACCCCTTTCCTACCTTTAAGCTTAAATAGTCTTGATCGCGAGGGTGTGAGATTGCTGAGTCCTCGTGACTCACAGATACTTCCAAACAGATGCAGGTGTCGATGATACCAGTGTATGGGATGCTACCGAACTCAAGTGGTAGTTCGACGAGGATTCAGGCTGTTACTATGTTTCTTTTCCGGATGATCAGTAGAGGAGCCCAGTGGGGTCGATCGGGGATCTAGAATTTGGGGTTGTCTTTATTTATTTTGGTTCCGTAGTCGGACCTTGATTGTATTCTGGATGATGTATGATATATTTATGTATTGTGTGAAGTGGCCATTGTAAGATGACTCTTTATCCCTTTCTTATTTAGTACATGGGATGTGTAAAGATTACCCCTGTTGCGACATTCCTTACCATGCGGCTATGCCTCTAAGTCGTGCCCCAACACATGGGAGATATAGCCGCACTGTGGGTGTTATAATGGTCGATGTCCCACATGTCGGCGAATGGAAGTATTCTTTCCGATATTGACACTACACCACGGTGGAGCTTAGCGGACACAATTCTATGGGCAAAGGTCTATTGATGTCCACAAAATAACTGTTGGCGTATGTTTTAAGTTGTGTCTTCACATCTTGTGTCGGCGAAGATAAATGAATGTGGACACAGTAAGTGTCAGCAACCACAAAGCCACCACGTATCAGTCGGTGTTTTCTTAACAACACGTCATGTGTCGGCACATGTGTGGCGATTGACAGTTTATCACTTGACGTAGATACGCACTTAGCGATGTCAAATGTGTCGGCGTATGTAGGGTGTATGAGCATGGATTAAGTGTCGGCATAGGTTGACACGTGTCAAACCACCGGAGGTTGCAAACTTGGCGCAAGATTTAGGCGAGAGGAGGCAAAAATTTTGGCGTGCCCATGCAAAATATCCCCAAATCTAGCTAGCTCCTACCTCAATAAAAAAACACAACTCCATAACCCTACCCGTGCCTACCGCTGCCACCCTCATGCTCGATCACCGTCATCGTCGTTCTCGCGCTCCACCCCGACGCCCCAGCCGCCGTCCTCGTGTCCTCGCTCTGCACCCCGTCGCCCATCCGCCGTCAAGCTCCACCCCGTCACCCAGCCGCCGTCGAGCTCCACCCATCTCCCAGCCGCCATCGAGCACCACGCCGACGCCCAGCAGCCGTTGAGTGTCACCCGGACGCCCAGCCGCCGTCGAGCGCCACCCCGACGCCCAGCCGCCATGGAGCTCTAGCCAGACGCCCGGCCTCCCCCGAGCTCCACCCTTACATCGATCCACCGTCCTCGCGTCCCCCACATCCAGCCAGCGCTCACCCCCGACTTCGAGCCGCCTCAGAATATCCTGGGCGCCTTCGGTCTTCATCTGCTTCCCCTTCCGCAGCCGTCAGTGCCCCCACCCTCGTCATTGCTACCAGTTCTCCATCCTCAATCCCCATCACCACTACTGTCGGACCTTTGAACTTTGCCTCTGCACACTGTCTGCTTGCGGTGGTCGACCTGCGATCTGCGCCCCGCCCAAAGCGAGCCGTCATTGCTGCCAATTTCTGCACAAGACTCATCCCCATCCATACTCTGTTCCGTGAGGTAAGCATCAACTCCTCCTGTGATTTCCTTCTATATACTTTTGTCTGCTTGTGTATTACTGAACTTGAACCATATGTAGTTGTTTTTGTTGCTTGAATAATGATATTTTGGTATTTCTATTGTTGCTTGAATAATAATTGTAGCTTCACTAATGCAAAGCTAACACTGCCGCACTGGCCAAATATAGATTAGTTGGAAAACTTGATATTAAGGGTGCATCATGGACAAAACATGGTTGTCTCAGTCTAGGTACATCAAATTTGCTTTTTTCCAACTCATAAGCAGTATAATTATGTCATGAACTATTCTGATATCTAAAAAAATTACATCTAGGCACAAATGAGTATGTACAGGGGGTAGACAAGTTTATAGAGTTTGCTTTTATTAATTCAACAAATGGAAACACAATCTTGTGTCCTTGGAAGATATGTTTGAACTCTAAATGGAGAGTAGCAACTGAAGTACGTGACGATTTGATATGTACGGGTTTCATGGAGGGGTATCATACATGGTTGTTTCATGGAGAATCTAGCCACTCTTGCCCAAATATTCACTACTAGGGAAAAGCCTATACACAGAATCTTACCAGTAGCGCTGTACAAAATCAAACGCTACTGCTACTTAGTAGCGGCGCGCGTAAATAAACCGCGCTACTTCTATGACTTTTGCAGTAGCGCGTACTAGCGAAAAGCGTTGCTGCTATGTTTGAACTAGGCGCGCATGGCTAGCCCAACCTAGCAGTAGCGCGCTTACGCGTAAGGCGCTGCTGCTACCGGAAATAAAATAAAGTGAAAAACAAGTAGAAAAGTAAATGAAAATGAAAGAAATAGAAAAAGGAAAAAGGAAAAAAATAAAATGTAAAAAAATAAAAGGAAAAAGGGAAAAAAGGAGAAAGGAATAGCAGTAGCGGGTTTCAGGAAAAGCGCTATAGCTAACTTAGCTATAGCGCGTTTTCGGAAACGCGCTACCATTACGTTTCACTTAAACAGTGGTCCCCCCCCCGGCCACCACTTCTTCCCCAAATCCCTCGCCCTCGCTGCCGTCTCCCCAATTCACCGTCGCCCCACTTCGCCGCCGTCTCCTGCCGGCGTGGATGCCCGCAACCTAACCATCTCCCCCCGAGGCCGCCGTCATCCTCACTGCCGTCGCCCGAGGCCGCCCTCAGCCTCACCGCTGCCGCCCAAGACCGCCCTCGACGTCACCGTCGGCGCCCTCCACCTCACCGCCACCCGAGCCTGCCCAGGACCACCGTTGCCTGTGCCTGAGCCCGCCCTCTCCGCCCCTGCATCCATCACCGAGCACCTCCCCGCCACCGTCTCTTGCCTCTTTGTAAGTCCCCCCCCCCTCCCCCCACTCATCTCTCTTTGCATTTTAGAGAAAAAATTAGTAGATCAAAAGTTTGTTTATAGCAAAAAATTTACTTTAGAGCAAAGGATGTTAAGTAGTAGATGTTAGAGAAAAAATTAGTTTAGAGCGAAAAAATTGGTTTACAAGAAAAGTTAGTTAGGGCAGTAGGGTTTAATTAGGGTAGATGCTGCTTGTATAGTATATAGTGATACTAGTAGATGTTAATTAGGTTAGGGCAATAGTGGTACTAGTAGATGTTAATTAGATGTTTTTCAGTTAGGGCACTAGAGTTTTGCTAGGTTAATTAGGTTAGTAGTGCTGCTAGTAGTAGTGGTACAGTAGGTTAATTAGGTGATGTTAAATGAATAACCTAAATGAATGAAATTAGTAGTTAACTGAATTTTTTTCCATTCATCATTATAGAGCACTAAAGTTAACTGAATTTTGTTCTATTAGTAGTTAAATGAATCTTCTTCTACACTTTGTTTTTGAATTAGCTTGTGAAATTTGGACATGTGGTTGCTCGTGTATATTTGGACATGTGTTGCGGTGTCGAAGAGGGATATTTGAACACTGTTTCCAGGGAATGATGCTGAGTGGCCTAGGTTTTGCAGGAATGTTGATTCATTTCTGTTCCGGCAAATTTCAGGTTCTCGATTTGTCCACTTTTTAGCAAAGGTCATGCCGAAATTTTCCGTGAATTTCAGCATGACTTGTGCTACAAACTAGGACATATCGAGTGCCCGTGATTTGCCGCACCAGGAAGGAGTCAACATTCCTGCAAAACAATCGGCCTTTTTATGTCATTATTCATTTTATTAGGTCTAGAATTAATTGACTAGATTTAATCATAGGAAACATGGCTAGCAATGATGAAGGACAGGGTTCTGGTGATTGTGACGACGCCTACCGGGCGGCAGACAAATTTTTTAGCCTTACCGACGATCAACTGATGTTATTGCTGGGCCCACCGGTGGCATCAGGGACTGAGACCGACATGCAGACCGGTGTTGAGACTAAGACCGGTGCTCAGACTCAGACCGGCATCGAGATCGGCGCTGCCTCGGGGACCGGAGCTGGTGTAGAACCGAAAGCAAAGAGGCAATGGGTTCCTAACAAACTCAGGACTATTAGAGTGGTGGTCACGAAGGTGGACGACGGCAATCTTGAGCCAACGGCGCCCGAGCAAGCGCGCCCGACTTGTGTTCTAGACTAGTGTTTGAACTCTTTTAGACCAGCAAGTAGTGCTCATATTAATGCGACTTGTTTTGTTATGAACCTGGGTCAATATATATGTATGTTATTATGAACCTGGGTCAAACATATGAAGGGCTCATGGATGGACAAACTATGTTGGTTGTTGTGAACCTGGGTCAATATATATGTAAGTTGGCATCTTGATGCTCTTTATGGATGAAATTTGAGCATTGTATATGTATATCAAATACTTTCATTTTGATGTTGTTTGTAGATGACACTTGAGCATCGCATATGTGCCAAATTATTGTTTTGGCTGTACAATTTATATGGATGTTGCATGTTACCTATTGGCCATGGTACATACCTATCTTCATAGAGTAAGTGTTGGGAAACGTACCTAACTAGCTGGACATAATGAGTGTCGGCCAAGGTATGTAGCTAAATTTACAGTTTAAGTGTCGGCCAAGGTATGTACCTACCTAGACAGATTAAGTGTCGGCAAAAGCATATAACTAGGGGGACAAACTATGTGTCGAAAAAAGTTGGGTGTATGCCCACAAAAGAACTGTCAGAGTAGATAGGGTGTACGCCCACAAACCAACTGTCGGGATAGGTAGGGTGTATGACCGCAGGAAATGTGTCGGCGTAGGTAGGGTGTATGCCGACTGAACGTGTGTCAGGAAGTAAACAACTGTCAGTAATACCTTTGTCAATAGCAAGTCCTCCAACTGTTTTATCTTTTGTCGGCGTAGCTGTTAACTACAATTTATGTGTCGGCAAAGGTACCCTATGCCAACAGATAGGTGTCTCACCAAATCTTGACGGTGGTGTAGTGTGAGGAGCAAGGAAATCGCGTGGTATAGTATCACTACTGATTTATATTTATTTTTTATTTTTGATGAAAGCTAGTGTTTCAACTCTTACGACGAAGGAGTGCAAAACACAACATGTGCTGGATGTCTCACACATCAGCGAAAGGATTGGGACATGAATAGCGTGGTAGAGCGTCTCCACTTCTTCCACTTTTAGGTCGGAGACCACACATAGTACTAGTGGTATGAACGATACAAAGTGCGACCTAGAGAGAAAGACACATCTAGTTGGAAGGTCTCGGGCCATATATGTAAACAAATATAGGACCTAATATGTGCCTCCAATTAATATAGTAGTAGAGTAATTAGGCCCCACATCATAACATCACCATGCATTGTACGTACAATATTTAGTGGTAGAAAGAGACAAATGCCTATATGCCACAAATGTTCAACTATTTGTGCCTTTCTACTTTAGTTACCGCGCTACATTACTCAGGTTCGTACATCCACTCCTGGGTACATGTCATAGATGGAACGATCCATAATGGTGGGCAATGGGAGTCCGTATCATCGTAGCTTCTTAGAGGATAGTTAATAATATAGCCAGCAGCTAGCTATATAAACATGACATGTCATCAAGAGTTAGCATTATTAATTACTCGTACAATAGAGTTGGCTATAAGATTGGCTATATAGTTAGAGTGTTTTTAACTTTGTGTCTTTCTCCTTACTCTAATTAAATGCTTTTACCTACGAGCACGTGTAGAGGCTGGCTCTAGCATGTTAGCCCACTTCATCACTATTTTCTTCTCTCTCTCCTCCACATAGGGAAAATGCCATGTAAGCGGGCTTATAGCCCACTATTGTACTTGCTCTTAGTGTGGCTCCGTGAAGCGGCACTCTCTCATCCGTTGCGCTGCTTCAAAGCCGGCACCAGTGAAAGGTCGCCACCGCTCTGGCCGGGCATTAATGCGACACTGACGCTCCGGGGCGATGCTGACCGTTTCACGCGAGAAGCGCGCGCTGGCAAGGGAGGGGGTTAGGCTCGGCCAGACGCGGGCGTGCTGGTGGTATTGATTTTGAACCGTTTCAGGTGTAGTACTGGTTGTTTGCAAAACTACTCAATTATTGCACTTAGTTTCCTAAGAAAATTGTGGTGAAAACGTTACTTGCAATGCATGCATGCGTGACAAATATAAATGACCAATAAAAAACTAGTACATGCACACAATGATTTAATGGACATCGCATTCTCAACATGTGATGTGGAGCTCTAAATTTCAATTTGAAACTTATAAAACAAAAAAATTAAAACAAATCAACTAGAAGAGAGGGAGTATACCGTAGGATGTGTCCCATAGAAAACAAGTACCTTGGTTTGTCACCGTGAAGATGTGGTTATAAAGGAGCACAACCTCTTTGTACTCATATGGCAACAAATTGGCCGCAGACAGCATGCTCCTCCTTTGACCGCCATGTGCAGGGTTCGTGAAAGAAATCGCGATGTCAAACACCATGATGAGAGTGTAATTTTGGATGGAGGACGGCATTACGGGGGCTTCCGAGAATTAGGAAATGGACATGGAAGTAGTCTTTAGAATGGCAGATCAACTAGCATGGCCTTCTCATCACTTACCTGCTCATCGGACAAAATCCGAGTGCCCCTCAACATCGGCATCTCCAGGGGCGTCAAGTTGCAACTATGGCCATGCCGCACTGGAGAGACCCCGAAGGAAACATCCTTGTCCTCGAGGATGCATGGCAGACCAACTAGCATGGCCTTCTCCCATGCATATTTACGCACCCTCTTAAAATATTTGGTGCAAGTACCGCTCATTCTTGCGGATGTGAGGAAGTCAGAGTGACTTACGATTTGTCCCAAATGGATCGTCATCCAAGGTCTCCCAACCTCCACGAGGACGAGAAGCACCACTGCCTTGCAAATTCATGGAAATGCCAACCAACTACCTTGTCCTTTGTGGAGCTGGTTTACACGAGAGGAGATGGTAACTCCAGGGCTTCGTCCCTTCGGAAAGTATGTTTTACGGACATGCACTATTGCATTTTATATCTGAGACTAGCAAGAGGCCCATGCGTTGCACGTAACATCAAGATGCATTTATACGAGCTGTTTATCTCGTGGGAGACAAAGATGAACGAGGGAAGGCCTTATCTGCAAATGTGGAGAGGGGTGCAGGTATCTTTTTGCAAAATCACCATAGTTTCCTTCCTATCCGTCAGATATAAATCGGATGGTCTATATTGCAAGAGGGCAGGCACACCATCATCACCAAATCTATTTTTTATAAGAGTAGATTATTATTTATTACTAGCAAGATGCCCGTGCGTTGCACGTAACATCAAGATGCATTTGTATGAGTAGTTTTTCTTATGAGACAAAAAGGATGAACTAGGGAAGGCCTTATTTGCAAATGTGGAGAGGGGTGTGGATATCTTTTTGCAAAATTGCCATAGTTTCCTTCCTATCCGTCAGATATAGATCGGACAGCCTATATTGCAGGATGGCAGTCACACCATCATCACCAAATCTATTTTTTATAAGAGCGATAGAGATAGATACATTATTATTATTATAAGAGTAGAGATGGAGATTAGGGAGCTGGTAGGCGGTTCGTTGTACGTCACGTTCGCGTACATCCACTAGCCTAGAATTAAAGCACGCATGACATTTACAATGACTTGGATTGGTTGTTTTCTAGGCACATGGACCAACATGGACTAGAGGACCTGGTCGACCTTTTTCGAGCACGCCTTCGACAAGTACGTGTGAGACATGCATGCATGCAAATCTTGCATGAGAAAACCATGTGAAGCAAAGCTGTAGGCTGTCGAACTGCAGCTTGCATGTTGCAGCCATGTCATCCACACGCAACCTAAATGGCAATTCATACTCCGCTGGATTATACTGTACAACTATGCATTGTTTGGCACGAATGGTCCTTGGAGCTCGTGCTACAACTGGCGTACTCCATAGCCCGCTTTCCTTTTCCTTCCTCTTCCACCGCCTGCACACGTCCGCGGGAAGCAACCGGTCAACCCTTATATAGGAGTGCTAGCACAAAAAGATGCATGCATGACCACTAGAATTTCCTTTCTCTTATCTCTATGAAATAAATGTGGCCTGAAACTAAAAGCCCTTTATGTTTGAGTATAATGGAAATCATCGTCCTCCTCCGGCTCCGCTTTGCCCGCGTCATTGTCCTCCTATTCCGGCTCCGCATCGTCGTTCTCCTCCTCCGGCTCCGTGTGCTGCACCGCCTCCAATGCCTCCTCATCCGGCTCCAGCTCATTCGGACTCCGGAGGCAGGGCGACTGCGATCCGGGCTTCGCGTCGCCTCTAGGTTAAAGCGCCGCTCTGGCGGGAGTATGGCGTATGTCGTTACCTTTGGCCGATCCATGGCTATCGGGCGACGGCGACCAGAGAAGAGGCGGCGGGAGGGGAATGAATGCAGCTACTGTTCGGGTTTGCCGTTCGGCTTAATAAATGCACACCATCACGTGTACCGGCGGGTGCACAAATTGTAACATACGGGTCTACTTACGGGGCGTCACGTAACTGGTATGTGTGCCAGATTCTGAGTGAGCTACGGGGCGTCACGTAACTTTAGCTTGTGATTTACATGGCCGTGTTAATGTGGTTGTGTAAAAAAGGTTTCACTTCCTGCTCGTGATTTTTGTTATATAATTATGAGAAGTTTGCTAACTACAAAAGTAATGTGGAATTTGTCCATGTTATATAAGTAAATAAAGGTGATTGTCTATCATACGGGTAAGGTTGGACGATGGGTGGTAGGAACAAATGCTTTGCCTAAAGCATGTGCGTGTGAGATGGAGTCTTAGTGGGTGTGTGGGCGTGTGTGTGTGTGAAGTGGAGTCTTCGGTGGTGAAAGTAATTGAAGTGCGTGGCTTCATGGTAGTGAGAGTGATATGTATGGAAGAGGCCACCAACGAGGGGGTGTGAGAGAGAAGAGGCCCGTAGAGAGGGAAGAGAAGGCATGTGCGCGTGAGAGGGTTCATCATCGAGAGAACGTGTTTGTTCGAGAGACACCGAGCAAGACTACTATATGTCGATGGTGCATGTAGGCAGGAATTCAATGAAGGGTTGGTCTTATTGGTTTCGGGGATATAGGGGAAGAGTGAGAGAGGGGGTAGCTAGAAGGAGATTGTTAAGTGCGAGTGTGTGTTTTAGGGGCTGTTTGGATTATGACTATCTTTGTCATATGTTGCCACATGATTTTAGCCACACTTGCCTTAGTTGAGTTGCTCAAATTGTTAGCCACACTTTGGCTTGCCTAACAGAATATTGCCACACTTTTTGTGTCTATGACATGTGGGGTTCATTGCTCATAAAAAATTCTTGCCTTAGGTGTGGCTAGAACCAAAAACCTGCCTAAGTTGGTCAAAGTTTCCTAAGATTAGGTGTGGAAAAGTGTGGGAAGGTGTGTCTAGGAACCAAACAGCCCCTTACTTAGAGAAGAGACCCATCTAGGCAGAAGTTATCTGCACACAAGAAGAGAACAATTTGATGTGGGGTTAGGGATGAGGGTAATTAACTACGTATGGAGACATAGGAGACCTTGAACATGCATATGCGAGAGGTATACATGTATACGTGGGATGTGTATGTGTGCGCGCGCGCATGATCGAGATAAAAGAAAGAAGACATAAGTCATAAGATCAACAACATGGAGAGATGGATCGGTATGACAATATGCATGCATGTGACAGTGGAGGGAAGAAGGACCAATAATTGAGCATGTGTTTTCGTCTTTAAGAGATAGTGGCGTGGGACGGAGGATGCATCTATGGCGAGCAGAGCGTGCAAAAGAGATCAACCTATAGATGCATGTATGGAGAAAGAGATATAGTGTGCGTGATAGGAAGGAAGAGTGCATGCGAGAAAGAAATGTTGACGGAGAAACTACCGATAGATAGAGAGATAGAGGTGCTAGCTAGAGGGACATCGGCTAGTTTGTGTGTTAGAGATGACCGCCAAGTGGTTTAGACGCTGAAGTTATGTGTGTGAGAGAGAAAGATAAAAAGAGGGTGCATGACTGCATGTGGAGAGAAACATATATAGTGTGTGTGATTGGAAGCAATAGTGAGGACGAGAAAGAAGGTTCATGAAGAAATAGATAAATAGAAAGATAAAGAAGCTAGCTAGAGGGAGATCAGCTAGCTAGTGTGTGTGTTAGAGATAAGAGTCGAGTGGATGAGAAGGCTAATTTATGTGTGTGGGTGTGAGACAGATAGAGAGAGGGTGAATATGAGTCACATACAAACAAATATCAGAGAGAAATGAGATCCCGAGAGACGGAGTTTTGTGTTGGCGAGAGAGAAAGATATTTCACAAGGAGAGTGATAGCTAGGGAGACATATCAGGGAACACGAGATATCTCTAGGGAGAGATAGTGTCTGTGAGCGACATACAAGGGAATGGTGGAGAGATATGAGACCATGGGAGACAGAGTTTGCGTTTGTGTGTGAGAAAGAGATATTTAAGAGGAAGAGTCGTAGCTTCTCATACCTAAGGAGCGCAAGACATCTCTGTGTGAGAGGGGGTGTGCGAGTGGCACACGAGGGAATAGTTGAGAGAAATTAAACCCTGGGAGACAAAGTTTGTGTTAGTGTGAGAGAAAGAGATTTCACAGGGAGACTCATAGTTAGAGACACATAGCAGGGAGCGAGATATACTTAGAGAGAGATAGAGTGAAGGTCGATGGAGAGAGTACCATCGGTGTGTTACAGAGATAAAAGATCATTGTCGACATACAAGTAGCACAAGAGATATCTGAGAGACGATGAAGCCGTATAGTTGTAGAGAGATATATAAGCATGAGTGATGGCTATATGAGACGAATACCTGGATTAAAGGGTATTCAAATATTTAAACTAGATATCACGACACCGATAATATCATAATGAAAATTGGTCTATCAAACATGCGTATTCATTTGAATTTGGGGACACATGTAATGTTATATAGTTTATCAATATTAGTGATCTATAGATTCTTTAATTAGAGATAATGCATGGTTTATATGCAATTAATGTCTAAACTTAATGTTGCGTGTGTGAAACACATTAACATGTTTGAGAAGTAAAAAAACTGCATGAAACACACATTAATTGGAGACAGTTAGCGAGGAATGCATACATTGGATTTCAACATAAAATGGTTTCAAATATTTGACAATCCAAATTAAGATGGATCCAACCTTATGAGTCTGAGATCATGCCATTTGTAAACCATATTTATGTATAATGGGTGGTATCATTCTGAAAGTATATATAAAAAATGATGTCTATAGATTTCTATTCGAATATAAAATGGATCCTACCCGACTAAAATTAAAACTAGATTCGAATTGAGTTGGCATGGTAAACATGCACTCTGTCTCTACAAAAATTTGAAAGGAGCGGGGAAAGTCGCAGTAACCGCCTGTCGCGGGATATCCACGGCCACCTATGGGATCGGGAGGCCCCTTGCTGGTTTGGTAGGGGGACGTTGCGTTGCACAAAGAGCAGACCAGCGTATGGCAACATGGCAGAGAGCACGCAAGCAATTTACCCAGGTTCGGGCCGGCATGAGCTGTAAAACCCTACTCCAGCTTTGGTGGATTGATGGTGGAATGGAGGTGGTGAAGCATAGTACACTTGCCCGGCAAGGGTTGCCTTAGGGCAGTAGCGACTATGCGCGTATGGGGGTGTGGGTTCATCGACTTTCCAAACCCTTTCTACGGTTGTCATGGGCCTCCTCTTATAGATTAAGGGGTCACTACAATGGCAAAGTAGTCATTATGCACTACATGATAGCAAACAGTGATATCATACCTAACTCTGTGTGCTGACAGGGCGCATTAAATGCACTGCTTAGTGTCACATCACTTGTTTCCTGGCAAGGCTTGCTAGGCTATCTTGCCAGCTCCGCGCATGTTCTCTTGACACGTTGCAGGACGGGTGTCATATGTGGGTTTCTTATGTAGGAAATGGTTGTCATGTGGTGAATGGCTGCCACTTAATCGATGATGTGGGTCATTCTGGAGTGGTTGGTGAGGTGGTTTTGCTTCCGCGAGCCCCGGAAGGCCCTGCTGGGGTGTCTTGGTGGTCTACTCCTGGGTTGGCCTTGCCCCTTGCCGGGCTCGCCTGTCCGGCTAGGGAGGCCCTTCAGTTGGCGATATCTTGCTTCTCTAGCTTGGCCTTAATCTCTCTGAGTTGTATGATGGTTCTTCGAATCTATTGGTTTCTTGTATCCTGGCTTGTGTTGGTGCATCAACCTTGCTCTTGTGCCTGTGCACAGTCTGGGCAACACACACAGGGTTTGTTGCACTGATAGAAGCCCCCGGGCCTGCCCCGAATGCGTTGTTGAGCGTTGTCGGGGTAGGGCCTAATAAGCGCACAAGCAGGGTTGCTGAAGGGATCGGCCCCTTGAGGTCTTCATTGCTTCTTCATCATCCTGGATTTTGGGCCAGTTTCTGGTTTCCCCGTGCGTGGTGTAAAGACAATAGTGGTGGGGCCTCTCGAGTGATGGCCCGTGAATGATTTTAACGCATGGGGTAGAGACTGCCAATTTACTCATCCCACAGCGCGCCCTTATCCTTGGCCACATATGCTGCATGCATCACGCGTGGTAGATAACGGAGGCGCATGGCGCAGGAGAGTGCCAAGGCGAGGGCCCGGTCGTCTTTAATTGGCGGAGGAGGATGGTGGCCGCCTGTTGATGGAGCAACCCTCCTCCTCGTCCTGCCTATAAAAGGGAGGGGCGGAGGAGGGCGTAGTTACCCATCTTTGTATTCCTCCACTTCTTATCTTTCATTTCTGCTGTCTACGTCGAAGAGAAGGGCATGGGGCCAGCCCCCGGGCTCCTGTTTGGGGCTATTTGTTGCCTCATGTTGGTGCTGATTCTTGGGGAGTGAGCCTGGTCCTTGGCGCGGCGAATCTCTTGGTTTGTTCGAGGCTCGGCCGGGAGACGGGGCTGGAGATCGTTGATAATTCTAGCACTACCCCTCCTGGAGGTCCTGGGGCTAATGTCGACGAGCGGCGTGCCTTCCTGCCCACCGAGGTGGGGCATGGCATTCCTCGAGTCATCTTTGAAGCAGAGCTGAGGGTTGATGTTGTATAAGATGCCCCCTCCCAGCCCGCCAAAGCGACGGTAGCGTCGCATGCCCATTGTGGGCGATGCCGCTACCGTTTCTGCTTTTTTTCAAGGGGCGACGGGCCTTGCTCTCCACCTTATGCAGCTCCTGGGTGTGCGCTATCTGCGGACCACAACCGGTGGCCGCTCCGCTGGTCCCTTCATTGCCTCCTTCTTCGAAGCGCTCCTTCTATTCTTCTCTCCCTCTTGTCTCAATATCCTAGGGAGGAGGAGTAGAAAACGGAAAAGAGGGGTTATGGGGCACTTATCCTTTGTCAATCTTAAACTTGTAGGCTATCGCCAAATTTTAATTGAAATAATGTAATCCCACGAGTCCATCTTTGTGTTCAGTAATGCTTGTACTTGTATCAGCATATGAATGAAAAAGATGAACCTTGCTGGGAACTCGTGCATGTGTACATCCATGCCGAGGCGAGATGCCCCTTTAATGTAAATAAACGAGTTTTCCCCTGGAGGCTATCCTGTCGGCACCCTCTTTTTCTGCACGAGAGCTACGTCTGTTGGGGAACAGACAGAGGGGCCAGCCCCCTGCCAACTTCTTTTATCAAAAAGGTTACTACGACCATCTAGGCCGACGCGATGTTTGAGGCAAAGATGGGAGCACCTTAGTTTCAAGAGAGTGGTGAGGTTTCTCTTTGCACAAGTAATAGCTTACAGAACACTAATGGACACGAGGTAGAACTTATCTGTTTTGATTGCCGGGGATCGTAGTGCCGGGCCATCTTCTCAACTCCTTGACGACGTCAAGTTCACGGCAGGGACCCGCAGCTTCATGTTGATGAGAAAGAATGCATGATGCAATCCTATCTATATGCATATGCAAATGGTCATGAAATGCTTATGCAGTGATCTTGGTGTGCTCATGCATGCGTGCAATATTAGTTGGGGGCCCCTTGCAGTGCTTCTTTATTTTCTCTTGCATGGGTCATCGCCCTGGCTTCGTACAAGGGGTTACATCCAGCCGAGGCAAGGACTGTACAAAATGGTGGCTGCCGGGCAGGGCCAGACAGCCGCGCCTTACGGGTAGTACTTGCGGAGATGCTCAATGTTCCAAGAGTTTTTCAACTGAGTGTCATCTCCGGTCTCCAGATGGACTGCGCCTAGTCTGGGGACTCATGCTACCCGGTAAGGGTGTTCCCACTTCGGTGACAGCTTGTTTGTACCCTTGGCGGACTGAACGCGCCTAAGGACAAGGTTACCTTCCTCAAAACACCGGCCATGAACCTTGCGGCTGTGATAGCGATGCAGGGCTTGCTGGTAGTGTGCAGCACATGTAGTAGCTCGGAGACGGTTCTCCTCGAGTAGCACAGCATCGTCACGCCAGTGCTGATCTTGCACTACTTCATCGTAGAAAAGCACTCGAGGGGACCCGTAAATGAGTTTCGTGGGGATAACTGCTTCTACCCTGTGGACCTAGGAGAAGGGAGTCTGCCCGGTAGCTCAGTTATGTGTCGTTCTGAGGGAAACTACTGGCAGCTCCTCAATCTACCACGTGCCGTGCTTCTGTAGCGTATCAAAAGTTCTTGTCTTGAGTCCTCATAGCACTTCAGTCTTCGCCCTCTCAGCTTGTCCATTGCTCCGAGGGTGTGCCACAGACGCGAATGAGATCTTGCGTCCGAGGGTACGAACATATTGCATGAAGGAGTGGCTCATGAACTGGGTGCCATTGTCGGTGATGATCCTTGCCGGAACTCCAAAACGACCCACCAATTCTTTCAAGAACTTGATAGCTTACTGAGTAGTCACCTTTTTCACAGTAGTCACTTCCGGCCACTTTGTAAACTTGTCGATGGCAACAAACAAGAATTCAAAGGCCTCGATTGCTCGGGGGGATGGGCTGAGGATATCGAGCCCCAGACCAAAAATGGCCATGATAGAGGGATTGTCTGAAGGTCTTAGACAGGAAGGTGTATTTTCTTGGAATGAAACTAGAAGGCTTCACATTTCGTGACTAACTCAACCGCATCTTGGAGGGTTGTGGGCCAATAGAATCCTTGCCAGAATGCTTTCCCAACTAATGCCCTTGATCCAATGTGGGAGCTACACATTCCTATCTGAATCTCAGCCAGCAGTTCCTTTCCATCCTCCCGGCAGACACACTTCAATTCCACACCATTGGGCATCCTTCTATATAGAGTGTCATCGACAAACTAATACATACTAGCCCTTTGGGCCACTTTTTCAGCTTTAATCTTGGTCGCCTGGGAGTTCACCGGCCTGGAGGAAGTGGAAAATGTGCCTTGCCCATGTTGGAGCCTGAGACTCGGCAACGAGGACTAGCGGCACCTCCCCTGCTGCGGGAGCACTAGCCTCTTTCACGGGGTCCATAGGCTCGGCTGGAGGGGGTGGTCCAGCAGGCTGTGAGTTGTTTCCGGCAGGGTCTTTGCCGGGAGCAGACGGCTCGACAGGGACAGGCTTACCGTAGTCCAACTTTATCCTTTTTCCGGGCCATTATTGCTGGTGATATGGAGGGCCGAGAGATATGGAGAACAAAAGTTCCTTGTTTCACAGGAAGATTCTGCGCAGCACACTTTTACATGTGATCAGCTATGTTGTTTTCCGCATGGGGTACGTGCTCTGTTTGCAACCATCAAAGTGCTCCTCCAATATCCTCATTTGCTCGACGTATGCCTCCACAAATGGACTTTGATAATCCTTGTTCACTTGTCTCACCACAAGCTATGAATCTCCTCGAATGATCAGCTTCTTAATTCCCAATTCTACTGCAATCCTGAGCCCGGCAAGGAGCCCTTCATTCTCAGCTGTATTGTTGGTGGCTTCTTCCTGGGCAAAATGCATTTGGACGACCTACTTCAAATGCTCCCCTGAGGGGGCAACAAGAAGCTCGCCAGCCCTTGCACCTAGTAGGGAAAAAGCACCTTCAAAATACATAATCCATTCTTGGGGCGATTCCTTGACGGGGATAGTTGTCTCTGTCATTTCCTCATCAGGGGTTGGCATCCATTCTGCAATAAACTCTGCCAATGCCCTGCTCTGAATAGTTGACATCCTCTCAAACATCAAACCAATGCTGGATAACTCCAAAGCCCACTCCACTATTCTGCTAGTAGCCTTAGGGTTTTGGAGTTTCCTTTGCAGTGGAAAACGAGTGATAATCGTGATCTCGTGGGCTTGGAAGTAGTGGCGTAGTTTCCTTGAGGCCATAATGAGGCCAAAGATCAACTTCTGCACACCATAGTACCTCGATATAGCCCCCTATAACAAGGAGCTGACGGAGTACACTGGGCGCTCCACCACTCTCTTCCTTGCCGTGTCCTTGGGGTTGTTCTTGTTGCCATGCTCATTGTTGTCCTGATCCTTCTCTAACTCCGTTGTTTTCTGCTCACTTTCTACCTCATCCACTTCTCGTTGCGTGTGATGCCCAAGACCAGCGCTCCAGATACCTTCCATGTTTTCCGAGTTTCGTCGTGTGTTTTGTTTTGCTTGTTGCATTCATCATTGCATATTTTTGCATTGCATCGTGTCATCATGCCATCATTTTCTCAAAGCTAACTAAAACTCACTTAAATAAATTGCATGGATTTCTGATCCACTTAAATTGAGGGAACTCACATGGTGGTTTCTCTTTAAAACATACCCTCCCAATATTTAGGGAGCTATTATAAAATATTCCATTTTTCAGAATCACCCATAAACACACTTGCAAATATTCCCCATGTCTTTTCTAGTTCAAGCTTGACTTCAAAACCTTGCCCAAAACTCTCTTCCCATTTACCGAGGTTCCTCCAAAAAATCCGAACATTTTTGGGTACCTTAAATCCTACCCGTTGTTCCAACCATTTGAATTAAATTCAAATGCTTTTGAATTGAAACCTTCTAATCTTGCCCACTCCAATTTTCTTGGAACGAGCACATTTTTGTGAGTCCGGGAAAATTATCCGCTTGCTCAAATTCCTTTCCCTAACCCCCTCTTCCCTTTGCTTCTCTCTAGTGCTTTTCAGTTAAAGAAAAATAGAGAGAGAGGCGGCCTGCACTGTAGGCCACTTGGGCCTCCCACCAGGCCGACCCAACCATTTCCCATTGCCACAACTCAACAAATCCCCTCTAACCCTAGCTCGATCCATCCTCCCCGATTATACTCCCCTGCCTCATTCCTCCTAGCGCCATCACCAGGGAGCGCATGCACATGCATCCATCTCTCCCGATCCTCTCGCTCCCTCTGTTAACCCTGCCCCCTCCATCCTCGCGAGATTGCTGCCTCACTGCCGCCGGCGCCTGTTCCCGGCCGGATCCCCCAGTCTCATCCCTCTCACCTTCGTCCTCCTGTGCCGCCACTCGTAGAGGAGCAGGGCCCTCGCGTCGGGCAGCCACGCGCCACCTTCGCCTGCCTGCTCCTTCAACCTCGCCTTGTCCCGCGACTGCGCCGCCCGGTAAGCCATGCTCTGGCACCGCGCCGCTGCACCCTGGTTGCTCGCATCGCCATGGATGCCCGCAGGACGATGCCGCCGTCCTCGTGCTACAATGCTGCCGCGCCCACCTTCTCAAACCTACCTCGTCGGACCTCTACCCCGGCACCATCTCCACGCCATGACCGTTCGCCTCTTCTCGTGGCAAAGCTCCTCCTACAGCTCTGCTTTGCTTGCGCCTCCCCTTCCTGATCTCGACCTCGTGCAGTTGCTCTTTCTATGCCCTGTGGTCAGTTTGGCAGTGCACCTTCAGCTCCATGCTTCAGTCAAAAACCTCCAAGACCACCGTTGCAACGTTGATACCTCTACCCCGGAGTACCTCAAGTTCGTCTACACGAAACCGCAAAGTACCTCTACGCACGAATACGCCAAGACCATCCCGGATATATCCAAGTACCCCGACGTCCATCGATCGCCAAGTACCCCTTCGGATACGCAAGTCCCTCGAAGGTCCACCTATGCCAAGTACGACTATAGGACCGGAATGAAGTACCACGATGACCGTCAACATGTACCACTACCATCGCCACGAGAACGACTACTTCCCACAACAACCTGTGAACGACTACTTCCACTACGGCTGTCCCGAGAACGTCTACTTCCTCTCCATTGCACCGAACCCGAGCCGTCCCGTTTGCACGCTTCGAAGGTATAACCCCGAGACGACGCCCGTGAACGAATGCATGTGTGTTGTATGAGATGCATGTTTAGATGTTGTATTCTCCCGTGTCCGAGATGTCCTTGCACGTTCCTCCTCTTTTTCCATGCCGTTGACCCGTGGGAACCCGGTTATCGGGATCACTCCCCGTCATGCTGTCATGTTCCACACACTTGTTCCTTTTTCACCGGCATCTCAATCGAGCTACCGGAACGGGAACGTTGTCGTGGCACTGTTTTCGTTATCGTCGTCGTGGCACCCTTTCTTTCCACCACGGTGACAAATGCTTCATAATATGCTGATGGCAACTTTTAACAAAAATTGCATAAAACTTGCACATGTCATCCGCATCATGATAATAACATTTAAATGTTTAAAATTGTTGTTGCATTAAATTGCTAATGCACATGAGGATTTACCAGAATTGTTGTTTGATGTTTCCGGCCTCATTTAAAATGCCTAACTGTGTATTTTACTCATATTTCATCTCTTGCCATGTTTAATAAAATTTAATTTTGTTGGGTACATAACCGGCAGTGAACTAAATAATGGAATGTGGTGTTTCATCAATATGCATCTCGTTGCATATTGAGCTCCGCTTAACTTGTAGTGTTGTTTGTGCACTTTGCCATGACATGCCTCATTAAACCGGACATGCATCATACTTGATTGTGAATCATGCCATGTTTATGCTTGTTCGTTTACCATGTTGTTTGCTCCTTTCCATTGTTGCTTCTTCTTGTTAGTTTCGGTAACACCGCATTTGTGAGGATCCGTTCATCTACGTCCAGTTGTCTTCTTCATGGACTCGTTCTTCTTCCTTGTAGGATCTCAGGCAAGATGACCATACCCTCGAATTGTATCCCCAACACCTGATTGCATAACCAGAAAGTATCAGGAGTTTATAAGTGGGAATTCAAGTATATCATAGGACATCCTTCCAAAAGACAGATGATACGACATGGGGTCTATCTTATGTTTGTTTCCGGCTTATTTTTGCAAGCCAAACCTTTGTTTTGATTTAAGTTGTGGTATTCGAGTTGCTTCAATGTCAAATGTTGATTCCATACCTTTCCTAAGCGCTATTCTCCTATTCCTATGTGAATACAAATCCTTCTTGATCTTCGAGTTTTCCATCTGAATTTCTTCTGAACCGGTGTGTCTCTCTTCAAGTGGATCCAATCATTTCAACATCCGCAAGATCAATTCTAAGTTTTTTTCTCTACGGTATTTGTTTCATCCGTCCCAAGCTGCCTTTGTTTTCCCGCCCACCCACCCTTTTTATTCAAGGACTCGGATTTCTTAATCAAGTGTCATTTTATTGATGGGAAGTATCTCCATTCTTTTCCGGAGATGTTCTTAACCGGTGTTTCTCATGAAGATACTAACAGAGTTTCAAGTTCATCATTCTTCGTTTCTTTTATCTTCTCCGGTGGATTCAAATCAAGCTTTCGGTTTTGATCATATCATTTTCATTGGTTCACATGCTTTCCATGTTCAAAGTTCTTATCGAAGACTCTCTTATTTATTCACCTATTGCTATTCAATAGTTCCGGCATGCCAAAGATATCGCAGAAGATTTGCGTTTCCATAGCTAATTCGTTTAAGCTATCTCGAGGTTGTTATCTCATTCAAGCCATTTAATTAAACCGGCGAAATCTCTCTTTTAAATTGTTCAACGGTGTTTCTTTTGAGTGGGACCTAACCCACAGGTCTTTTTCCAGGATCTTACCTGACTCTTCTTTTTTTTCTGGAGTTATTCTCAAATTCTTTTCCAAGTTTGACGTAAGAATGAATTATCATCAGTGATATGTGTTTCTCCAAGATCTTTCAAATTCTTTTCATCGTTGGTTCAACCTTTCTATTTCTTCATTCCGGAGTGTCTCAACCATTCTTGATGGTGTTTCTCGACGTCATTCTCGAATTTTGAAGACCAAAGAAGAGTTTTCGTCCAAATATTATCCGTTCTCTCAGAGATGTGAAGTTCTAGCTTGGTGCCATCCTCTCATAATTGTTTTCGATTGTGAGAATTATTTTCACCCATCCGGAGCAATTCATGAGTCTTTTCAGTTCGATTCTCCAAAGGCCATCTTTTCAAACATTATTCATTCATGCTTTCAGCTCTCATTCTCCAAATCATACCGGTGCATCATTCAAGTATTATCTAATCAGCTAGGAATCTCTTCGTTCACTCGTATCTAAATTCTCTCAAGTATCTTCGTTCATTTTTTTAATTCTTCCATGTGTTTCTTTATCTTTTCTTCATTCATTTTCAATTCTTACGGTGGTTCGTTCAAGATTCCTCTTCTCTTAGTATCATATCAATTCATTCGTTCTTTCCTAAAGCCTACCGGTGGATCCATCAAGACCTTCCCAAGTTTACGCTATATCTCTCCTTTATCATTTCCAATCAGAATGAGTAGTATGCCAAATCCGTTGCTTGTCATCAATTTAATTGATGAAGGATAAGCATAATTTAATTCTTATTCTTGTTTCATCCAAGTGATTAATTCCTTATTCCGAAGGTTCATCAAAATTCTAGATTTCTTTTGTTCATCTTTCTTTTCCGGAGTTCCAAGTTTTATCCGCATTATATCGTCGTGAATCTCCATCTAAATCATCGCAAGGCTTTCACCTTGTGTTTTCAACTTCTCTTTCTTTTATCATCCTTATTACCGGAGTTCTTCATGGAGGCTCTACATGGTGGTTCGTCAAGGACTCTTTTCCTTCTTCAATTGTTCTTCAAGTTTTCTCTCAAAGCTAAGATCTGCCAAGCTATCCTCTCAAATAAACATGGTGCTCAACACATGTCTTGTTTTGAGGAGTTCAAGCATTCTTCATATTGCATTCTGAAGTGCAATTCCTTCTACCTTACCTTTTCAGGTGATGTTATGTCATTCTTGAAAATTTCCCTTCGTGTTTCATGATTCGCAAGTAGTTAGGAATGAGATATGTAAACCCAACAATCTCTTCATTGGAGCTACCTTGGGTTATATTTCACCTAATGTTTTCCCTAAGGATTGTTTCTAATTATGATGTTTATAAATGATCCATGTTTTTTCTCCTGTCCTCTCGGCAGAAGGAGTTGTCATCTCGTTGTTAACCTCAATCCAATCTATTGTTTTCGTTAGTGGCAGAATTTCACCTCAAGATTTCGAGATGTTTTCCATAAGCCCACAACAAGCTTACTCTTTTAGTTGTTGGTTTTCCAACAACTCCGTTATAACCTTCTCGTAAGGGTGCCTTCCAAGGTCATTTGTGGCAGAAGTTGGCATTTTCAACTCCATTCTTTTATTACAATGATCTAGTTTCTATTCTTTTGTTCTGGAGGCATTGTGATGTTGCTATCTTCACTCATCATCTCGGGTTGTGAGGACCGTGTTCTTATCCATTTTCAACCGGAGTGTCGTTTCCTTCATTCAAGTTCTCTCATCTTATCAAGTTTTTCCTCCCTTCTCAACTGGAGTGCTATCTGAAATCTTTCTTACACCTTGTGCCATTCTTTCAGTAGTTCCGGAGGTAGTATGTTGTTGATTTCATCAAGTATCCTCTCATTTGGTAAAGTTTATGTTCAATTCCTTCCATTCTTATTCCTTCTCTATCTTGTTTTAACCGGAGTGTTGTGGCTATCATTCCTCTTTTAACCGGAGTCTCATCCAAGTGCTGTCATTTTGCCAAGCTCATATTCTTAACCTTCCATTTCCAACCGGAGTGTTGTCGTAATTGATTCTTTATCGTTCCTTGTACATCTCGTTTCATCCGGAGTGCTTGCATGTACTTTTTTTATAGAAATATTGTAAAGGAACCCCCTACAGTATAATTGATGCAACAAACCCAAATTGCAAGTACCGTGCCTTGAACCTGGGTGGGTGGGAAGGCATCAACCCCTTCCCACCACTAGGCTATGCATGTACTTCCTGTCCATGGCAACCCTTTTCTTATGTCTTTCAACCTACAAGGATCTAGTAAGGTCCCTGGTTCCTCTTTTCTGACGGAGGGTTTCAACTTTGTTCATTTTCGTTGTATTCTTTCTTTCTATTTGTTCAACCTCGCAAGGTTCTTTGGTTTCACTCATTTGTCAAAGAAGCAACTTAGTTTTACCATTTTTCTTCCTCTTCTGTTTCCCTCCGGTGCCATCCTAGATCTCGGGACGAGATCCTCTTGTAGTGGTGGAGTGTTGTAACGCCCCGAGACCGATGCGCCAGGTGTCTCCCAGTTATTCGCCGTCGTTGCCATGTCATCCTTTTGCGTGTTGCATCTTGTCATGTCATCATGTGCACTGCATCATCATGTTTCCAAAACTTACATCCATCCCGGTCTCCCCGTTCTTTCCGTTGTCCGTTCTGAGCCCAGACACACTTGCACGCGCCCACGGCACGTCCAAAATATTATTTTATAAGTGGCCGGAAAATGTTCTCGGAATGGGTTGAAAGTTGGCATGCGGTGTTGTTTTGTTATCAGTAGGCCGCGTGCTAAGTTTCATTGCATTCGGAGTCCGTTTGACGCCCCATAGGATAACTATAGCGGCATTATAGTCTGTCTAACGTCAGACGTTTTCCGTCTCCAAAAACCGTCATTGGGCTGCACTCTTTCTCCGCTCTCCTCTCAGCCCAAGCCATCCTACACAGCCCACCTGTAGCCCACCTAAACCACCCCTCCGACTGGAACCATTCGATTGCGATCGGAGGCTCCGAAACGGAGCAAATCCCCGAAAACCCTAACCCCTTCCTTATTTAAAGACCCCCCACATGCCATTTTGGCCTCCTACCTACCCCATACTCAAATTCCGCAGCCAGCCGCCGTTTTCCCCCTCGGATCTGGCGCCGCCAGCCCACCTCCGCCACTTGGCGCGCCGCCACTGGCCGGCGCCGCCACCTGACCGTGCCCCGACCACTCAGCGCCCTCCACGTCGCACCCCTGTCTCCCACCTCGCGCAGGGCCCACAGAACCCAGATCGGGGTCCTGGAAGCCCATCTGGTCCCGAACGAGTCCTCCTCGCTCCCCATCGCTCGAGCCTTCGTCCTCGTCGCCTCGCTCGGCCAGCGCCTCCCGCCAGCGAGCCTCGCCACGTCGTCCTCCAGCGACCCCATCTCCGTGCCGCGTTCCTCCAGTGACCGGACCCCGTCGGGACCCCGCGCCATGCCGCATCCACGCCCTCTGCTGCCCAGAAGCTCATCGCCATCACACGTGCTCTCGTCCTCGACCTCCGCACTGATCTTCTCCGCCACCCTCTGGATCCGTCGCCGGCGCTGCGTAGGATTCGGAGAGCCGCCGCCCGTCCCCGACCCTCCCGCTTCACGTCGTCGCCGCTGGAGAGCGTCGCCGCGCCGTGCCCTAATTGGGATTGAGCAGGATCCCTCGCCCCGCCTGCCTGGGCCTCCTCTTGCCTCATGGGCCTCGTGGGCCACGGCCACGTCCAACCGCCTGCCCAATGCCCAGTTCGCCCCGGCCACCGCGACGTCCTGCAGCCCAGTACCCCTAGGCCCATGGTGAGATGTCCCCAGTTTTGCGCCCAGTGCATTGTGCAGCCCAGTCCGCCTCAGTTTTGGCTCATGCATGTTTTTTCCTTGCTACAGATTTATCTTTTATTTCCAGAGAAACTAGTTTTATAGGAAGCCCCCTAGACTTCATGCATATCATAACTCCACAACCGTGCATTGGATCTAAATAAATTATATATGTAACTTGCTTACAATTTTGTCTAGTTTCATAATTTCCAACTTTCATGCATGTTTAAAATGTTTAAAATGTTGTTTGTGTAATTTTGCCCATATGCCATGCTAAAATGATTTAATTCATAACTTAATAACCGTAGCTCCAAATTTAATAAACTTTATATGTAAATGGGGTAGAAAAATGCATAGTTTAACATGGTGACTTTACTTTGCATGTTTAACAACTATAATATATGGTTTAGGGCATAACAGTGCCAAACCTAATATATGCATATGAGGATTTTCCGGAATTGTTGTTTGTTATTTACGGCCTCATTTAAACTTGCCTAGATAGGTAGTTTTCATATGCTTCACCTCATTCCATGCTAACCAACATTTAATATTGTTGAGTACATAACGGGAGAGAACTAAATAATTGTTATGGTGTTTCGTCAATATGCAAATCGTTGCATATTGAGCTCCACTTAACTTGTAGTTTTGCTTGTGCATTTTGCCATGCCATGCCTCATTGAACCGGACATGCATCATACTTGGTTGTGCATCATGCCATACTTATGTGATGGTTGTTTACTATGTTTCTTGCTTCTCTCGTTAGCTTCGGTTTCGTTCCGGAGTTGTGAGGATTCGTTCGACTTCGTCCATTTTTCTTCTTCATGGACTCGTTCTTCTTCCTTGCGGGATCTCAGGCAAGATGACCATACCCTCGAAATCACTTCTATCTTTGCTTTCTAGTTTTTCGCTCTATTGCTATGTTGCGCTACCTACCACTTGCTATATCATGCCACCCATATTGCCATGTCAAGCCTCTGACCCACCTTCCTAGCAAACCGTTGTTTGGCTATGTTACCGCTTTGCTCAACCCCTCTTATAGCATTGCTAGTTGCAGGTGAAGATGAAGTTTGTTCCATGTTGGAACATGGATATTGTTGGGATATCATTATTATATATTATTTACTTTAATGCACCTATATACATGGTAAAGGGTGGAAGACTCGGCCTTATGCCTGGTGTTTTGTTCCACTCATGCCGCCCTAGTTTCCGTCATACCGGTGTTATGTTCCTTGATTTTGCGGTCCTTCCGCGGTTGGGTGTTATGGGAACCCCATGACAGTTTGCTTCGAATAAAACTCCTCCAGCAAGGCCCCACCTTGGTTTTACATTTGCCTAACAACCTATTACCCTTCCCTTGGGTAGGCCAACCCAAGGGTCATCTTTATTTTAACCCCCCGGGCCAGTGCTTCTCTAAGTGTTGGTCCGAACCGAGCTGCCTATGGGGCCACCTCGGGGAAACTTGAGGTTTGGTTTTACTCATAGCTAGTCTCATCCAGTGTTGCCCTGAGAACGAGATACGTGCGACTCCTATCGGGATTGTCGGCACATCGTGTGGCTTTGCTGGTCTTGTTTTACCATTGTCGAAATGTATTGTAACCGAGATTTCGAGACTGATCGGGTCTTCCCGGGAGAAGGAATATCCTTCATTGACCGTGAGAGCTTGTGATGGGCTAAGTTGGGACACCCCTACAGGGTTTTGAACTTTCGAAAGCCATGCCCGCGGTTATGTGGCAGATGGGAATTTGTTAATGTCAAGTGGTAGAGAACTTGACATTTAACTTAATTAAAATGAATCAACCGCATGTGTAGCCGTGATGGTCTCTTTTGGGTAGAGTCCGAGAAGTGAACACAGTTCTTGTGTTATGATTGTGCGTAAGTAGTTTCAGGATCACTTCTTGATCATTTCTAGCTTCTCGACCACTGCGTTGCTTCTCTTCTCGCTCTTATTTGCGTATGTTAGCCACCATATATGCTAGTGCTTGCTGCAGCTCCACCTTACTACCCCTTTCCTATCCATAAGCTTAAATAGTCTTGATCTCGCGGGTGTGAGATTGCTGAGTCCTCGTGGCTCACAGATACTTCCAAACAGTTGCAGGTGCTGATGATACCAGTAGAGGTGACGCAACCCAGCTCAAGTGGGAGCTCGATGAAGATCTTGATCGTTGTTTTGTTCCGTTTCCTATTGATCAGTAGTGGAGCCCAGTTGGGACGATCGGGGATCTAGCATTTGGGGTTGTCTTCTTTTACTTTGGTTCCGTAGATGGACCTTGATTGTATTCTAGTTGATGTATTTATAACTTGTATTTTTGTAAAGTGGCGATTGTAAGACAACTCTTTATCCCTTTGTATTCAGTACATGGGATGTGTAAAGATTACCCCTCTTGCGACATGCCTACCATGCGGCTATGCCTCTAAGTCGTGCCCCGACACATGGGATATATAACCGCATTGTGGGTGTTACAGGAATATCCTTCGTTGACTGTGAGACCTTGTGATGGGCTAAGTTGGGACACCCCTACAAGGTATAAACTTTTGAGAGCCGTGCCCGTGGTTATGTGGTAGATGGGAATTTGTTAATATCCAGTAGTAGAGAACTTGACACATAACTTAATTAAAATGCATGAACCGCGTGTGTAGACGTGATGGTCTCTTTTCGGGCGAGTCTGAGAAGTGAACACGGTCTTGTGTTATGCTTGAACGTAAGTAGCTTCAGGATCACTTCTTGATCACCTCTAGCTTCTCGACCGTTGCGTTGCTTCTCTTCTTGCTCTTATTTGGGTATGATAGCCACCATATATGCTTAGTGCTTGCTGCAGCTCCACCTCATTACGTTATCCTACCCATAAGCTTAAATAATCTTGATCTCGCTGGTGTGAGATTGCTGAGTCCTCATGACTCACGGATACTTCCAAATAGTTGCAGGTGCGATGATTCCAGTGTAGGTGACGTAACCAAGCTCAAGTGGGAGCTCGATGAAGATCTTGATCGTTGTTATGCATCTTTTCTGGTTGATCAGTAGTGGAGCCCACTTGGGACGATCGGGGATCTAGCATTTGGGGTTGTCCTCTTTTATTTTGGTTCCATAGTCGGACCTTGATTGTACTCTGAATGATGTATGTTTAACTTGTTATTTGTGTGAAGTGACGATTGTGAGCCAACTCTTTATCCCTTTCTTATTCTGTACATGGGATTCTGTGAAGATTACCCCTGATGCGATGAAACCACAAGGCAGTTATGCCTCTATGTCGTGCCTCGACACATGGGAGATATAGCTGTATCATGGGTGTTACAAGTTGGTAATCAGAGCCATCCCCGACTTAGGAGCCCCCTGCTTGATCGAATCGCTGATGTTGTTTAGTCTAGAACAAAATGGTTTGAGTCTTAGGATTATATATATCGGAGAGTAGGATTCTTTTTACTCCTCAGTCCCTTCGTCGCTCTGGTGAGGCCTCCTGACGTAGATGTTTTGACTCTCCTCTCCTCAAATTTCACTAAAAAAATTGAGGATCACACGGGTATCTTGGAAACGTTCGAATATTCTTGTGACGAGAATATTGTTCTTGGTGCCTCCTGACATTTAGGAGTTGTGGTAGTGCCCCAGGGAGTTGAGCTCTGAGGTGTTGTCGTCACAATTTTATCGTTGCAGTTCTAGAATACCTGAGTTTCGCCGACATCGAAAATCTCTTTTATGTAGTTGTTGGTGAGATAACCTCGACGCCACCCAGTACTAGGGTGGGAGTTCGGGAGTATTGCCATAACTCGTATAACGGATGCTTTTTGAAGGTTGAGGTACACGATTTTAGGAGTTTTCTTGGTTATGTGTTGACGGATGGATACAACTAGATGTAGGGATTGTTAGTTTGGGTGAGATATATTGCTTCCCCTGTAACCCCAACACCAGATTGCATAACCAGAATGTTTCGGGAGTTTATAAGTGGGAATTCAAGTATCTCGTAGGATATCTTTACAACAGACACATGATAGGATATGGGGTCTATCATATGTTTGTTTCCGGCTTATTCTGCAAGCCAATCCTTTGTTTTGTTTTGAGTTGTGGTATTCGAGTTGCTTCAATTTCAAGTGTTGATTCCATACCTTTCCTAAGTGGTGTTCTCATATTTCTATGTGGATACTAAGCCTTCTTGATCCTCGAGATTGTTTTGTCAATCCTTTTCAACCAACGTGCTTCCCTTCAAGTGGATCTAATCATTTTCAACATCCACAAGATCAACTCTAAGTTTTCTCAACGGTATGCTTTCAATCTGCCCAAGTTGCCTTTGTTTTCCCACCCTCCCACCCTTTTTCTTCAAGGACTCAGATTTCTTAATCAAGTATCCATCTTATGCATGTGAAGACTCTTCATTCTTTTCTTTCAATGTTCTTATCCGGTGATTGTCATGAAGGTGGTTAGAAGTTTCAAGTTCATCATTATTCATTCTCTTTCTTCTTCGGTGGACTCAATTCAAGCTTTTGGTGTTGATCATATCCCCTTCCTTCATTTCAAATGTTTTCTTATGCCGGTGCACCTCTTAATCATCCACTTCTCGCCATTCATTTGTTCTAGAGTGCTGAATATATCTCAAAAGGCTCGTCTTTTCATTCTTAATCCATTGAAGCTAATTCGAGGTTGTTATCTCATTCAAGCCATTTAAATCATCCGGTGCAATCTCCCTTTCAAGTAATCGTCCAATGGTGTATCTTTGAGTGGGCCCTAACCCATACATCTTTTCCCAAGATCTTACGTCACTCTTCTAATTTTTTCCAGAGTTACTCTTAAATTCTTTTCCATGTTTGACGTAAGATTGAGTTATCATCAGTCAAATGTATTTCTCCTAGATCTTTCAAATTCTTGTAATCGTTGGTTCATCGTTTCTAGTCCTCATTGTTCCGGAGCGGCTCATCAATTGGCATGGTGGTTCTTATCATCTTTCTCAACATTTCAAGACCGAAGAAGAGTTCCTCCTCCAAATCTTACCCATTCTTCCAAAGATGCAAACTTCAAGCTTGTTGTCATCCTCTCATAATTTTTTTCGATTGTGAGAATTCTTTTCACCCATCCGAAGCCATTCAGGAGTATTTTTCAGTTTGATTCTTCGGAGCCCATCATCTCCGAATTATTCATTCCAGCTTTCACCTCATGTTCTCCAAATCATATCAGTGCATCATTCAAGTAGTATCTAATCAGTTCATGATCTATATGTTCTCTTGCATCTAAATTCTCTCAAGTATCTTCGTTCATTTTCTAATTCTTCCTGGTTTTTCGCTATCTTTTCTTTGTTTGTTTTCAATTCTTACGGTGGTTCAATCAAGATTTCTCTTCTTCATTATCATATTAATTTATCTGTTGTTTTAGTCCTACCGGTGGTTTGTTGAAGACCGTACCAGGATTACGTTATATCTCTCCTTAATCCTTTTCAATGAGAATGAGTAGTCTGCCAAATCCATTGATGGTCATCAATTTAATTGATGAAGGATAAACATAATGTAATTCTTATTCTTGTTTCATCGAGTAAATTCAATTCCTTATTCTGGAGGTTCATCAAAATTCTTGGTTTCAATTGCTCATCTTTCTTTTCCGGAGTTCCAAGTTTTCTCGGTTACATTGTCGCGAAGATTCATCTAAATCATTGCAAGGATTCACCTTGTGTTTTCAACTTCTCTTTCCGTTCATTTGATCATTCTTTTGTTACCGGAGTTCTTCATGGTGGCTCAACTTGGTGGTTCTTCATGGATTCCTTTCATTCTTCATTTGTTCTTCAAGATTTATCTCGGAGTTAAGATCCGCCTAGCTATACTCTAAAGTAAGCATGGTGCTCAACACATGCTTTGTTTTGAGGAGTTCAAGCCTTCTTCATATTTCATTCCAATGTGCAGTTTTTCCTATCTTATATTTTGAGGTGGTGTTATGTCACTCTTGACAATTTCCCTTCGTGTGTCATGACTCAACAGTTTTCAAGAATGAGATAGTTAAATCCATCAATTTCTTCGAGCATCAGCCCTTCTCAATCCATCAATCTCTTCGTTTGGAGTTAACTTGGGTTATATTTCACCTAAAGATTTCCCTAAGGATTGTTGTTATTTATGGTGCTTATAAATGACCCAAGTTCTTCATTTATCCTCCTAGTGAAATAAGGTTCTCGTCTCCTTGTTGATATCAATCCAATCTATTGTTTAAGTTAGTGGCAGAATTTCACCTCATAATTTTGAGACTTTCCATAAACCCACAACAACCTTACTCTTTTGTTATTTTATTTTCAACAACTCCATTCAATCCTTCGTTCTAAGGATGCCTCCAAATTCATTGCTGGTAGAAGTTATCATTTTCTTCTACTTTCTTTCTTCCAAACAATCTAGCTTCTATTCATTCATTCCGGAAGCATTGTTTAACACCCCGGATGTAACCTACCTTAATTGTATTCCAACTCTTGCCGTTTCCGGCACTAAGTTATTCTATTTCATCGTTGTCGGGTTTTTGTCTTCGTGTGTTTTCTCTTTGTCTTGCATCTCATATCGTGTCATCATGTGCATTGCATTTGCATACGTGTTTGTCTCATGCATCCGAGCATTTTCCCCGTTGTCCGTTTTGCATTCCGGCGCTCCTATGTCCTCCGGTGTCCCTTTCTACCTCTTTTCGTGTGCGGGTGTTAAACATTTTCGGATTGGACCGAGACTTGTCATGCGGCCTTGGTTTACTACCGGCAGACCGCCTGTCAAGTTTCGTGCCATTTGGAATTCGTATGATACTCCAACAGTTAACTGAGGACCGAAAAGGCCTCATGTGTGTTGCAGCCCAACACCTCTCCAAGTGGCCCAAAACCCACCTAAACCTCCTCCATCATTTAGATCGTTCGATCACGATCGCGTGGCCGAAAACCGTGCTCAATTTGGAGCTTCCTAGCTCCTCCTACCTCTATAAATAGACCCCTCCACGAAAATCCCGGATCCCCTCCTTCCAAACCCTAGAAATCTGCTCCCCTCGCCGCCAGACATGTCCAAATTGGGCCAGACACGTCCGCCCGCCGCCGCCGACCAACAAGATGCCGCCACGTCAGCCACCACGGCGCCCCACTTTACCGGATCCGCCAAGGCCCACGGGGCCCGTCACCGGCCCTCCCGGCCCATCGTATCGCGCCGCCCGCGCCCACCTTCGTCCTCCCGTGCACCGGCGCCCGCTGCCCCGCTCTGCCACCGCACCGGCGCCGCCCGCCACCGACGCCGGCACCGACCACCGCCGCGGCTGCCACCGGCGGCCGCCGCCCCGTCCACCGGCGCCGGCCACCGGCCTCGCCCGCGCCGCCCGAGGCCGCCGCTTCTTCCTCCCTCGCCGGCGCACCTCCTCCGGCCTCCCTCGTCAACTCCGCGCCCCCTCGACGAGCAACTCCGGCCGGCCATCCTCGGAAATCACGCACTGCTACAGTTCCCGGCGAGATCCGATCTAGATCCAGAACCACCTCGGTTTGACCTTTTCGTCCCTAACCCTAATATTTTTTCTATTTTCATCGCATCATAACTTCATCACCGTTGCTCCGATTCGTGCGTGTAGCATATCAAAATGTTCGTCTCGACGTGTACATCGTATCATCTCATTGCATCATTTTCATTTGAGCTCACATTAATGCCCGGAATGCTGCTGGAAGAGGGGTATGTGGTGAAAGTTTCAGATCTGTTTCAGCAAATGCCTTTTTGTCATTTTTGCCATGATTAATGTGTGCATGCTATGATCCTGAGCTCTACATGTGTTTTGAAGAATGCCATGCCATCTTTACAGAGGTGTATGCCATGTATTTTTGTGATCTATGTGGTGACTAGCACAGGCATGCAAAGTAGCTTACTCAATGATGCTGATTTCAGGGACTTAGAATTTCACTTAGTCCTTGCCCTGTCATTATTTTTATGCCATATGTTCATGTTGTTTCCTAGTGATCTGTGCATCCTTTGAGCATGATCAGTAAGGATATTTTGTAGATATTGTGGTGCTTTATCCATCCCTGTCTTTGTTTGCAATTATGGAGCACCCTAGCTTGAGTCAATCAAGCTCTACTTTTGCTATAAAATGTTCCTGGCAGATTGTTAACATGTTTTGCAATTTTGCCAAGCTTATTGTTGTTGATCCGTGCATGCTATGTTGTTGTTCTTGCTATTTCTAGCTTCTATGCCATCTCTATTTTCTGGGTGTATTCTTAGCTTGTCATGCAATGCCTCTTAGTGAGTGCATCGAGATCGTAAACATGCCTACTCGTTATCTGTTTTGCCATGCTCCAGTTTTTCACTAAGTCTGAATCTGTTCATGTTTTTGCTATGTTCACATGCTTGCAATTGTATTTTCTGATCCCTTTTCGCTCATGGTCACTAAGGGTATTTTGTTATATGCTTAGAGTATCTTCATGTCATTCCTTGATTTGCCATGTTAAGTTCCTGTAGAATGTAGTTTTCATGCTCTAAACATTGCTTCCTGATGATAAATTCCTGACATGTTGTTAATTTCACTAAGTCTGTAACCAGTAATCTTTTGCACTTTTGCCATGCTTGTTTGAACCTGCTATTGAGTGAATTAGCCATAGCTTAGTGTTCATCTTTTGTCAAGCATCATGAGTGGATCCCTTCCATGTAATTGGTTGCTATTTTTGGTTGTTCTTGATGCATTTAGAAGGCTACTTGCTGTTAATCGCAGACCGGTGCCTTATTTGTTTTGCTTGCCATTTCCAAACCGTGCATCCGATTCCGGTGATCTTTATATCGATTTCAACCGAAATCACCTCAACGTTCCAGTGGCACTCTTGGATTTCCATGTTGAGGCCAGGTTCAATCATTCCTTTGTAAATCTTGCATATGCATCGCATATCGCATCCCGCATATCATACCATGTTTGCATCATGTTGCTTGAGCATTGCACGTGGTTGCTTGTGTTCCTTTTGCTTGTTGTTCTTGTTTGGGTAGAGCCGGGAGACGAGTACATGAACGAGGAGCCCGTTGAGTATGCTTACGAGGATCAAGGCAACTCTGAGAACTTTGCAGGCAAGATGACCATACCCTCAAAATCACTTCTATCTTTGCTTGCTAGATGCTCGCTCTTTTGCTATGCCTATGCTATGATACCTACCACTTGCTTATCATGCCTCCCATATTGCCATGTCAAACCTCTAACCCACCATGTCCTAGGAAACCGCTGTTTCGCTATGTTGCCGCTTTGCTCAGCCCCTCTTATAGCGTTGCTAGTTGCATGTGAAGTTTGGAGAACGTTACTTATTGGAACTTGTTTATTGTTGGGATATCACCATATTATCCAGTTTATCTTGATGCACCTATATACTTGGTAAAGGATGGAAGGCTCGGCCTTATGCCTGGTGTTTTGTTCCACTCTTGCCGCCCTAGTTTCCGTCATATCGGTGTTATGTTCCCGGATTTTGCGTTCCTTACACGGTTGGGTTATAATGGGAACCCCTTGATAGTTCGCCTTAAATAAAACTCCTCCAGCAATGCCCAACCTTGGTTTTACCATTCGCCACCTAGCCTCTTTTTCCCTTGGGTTTCCGGAGCCCAAGGG
The DNA here is from genome assembly GCF_003073215.2 of Triticum urartu. Taxonomy (NCBI): domain Eukaryota; kingdom Viridiplantae; phylum Streptophyta; class Magnoliopsida; order Poales; family Poaceae; genus Triticum; species Triticum urartu. Next base: position 222,024,308 of record NC_053023.1, on the reverse strand, counting down.
TCATCTTTATTTAAACCCCCCCCGGGCCAGTGCTCCTCTGAGTGTTGGTCCAAACTGAGCTGCCTGCGGGGCCACCTCGGGGAAACTTGAGGGTTGGTTTTACTCGTAGCTAGTCTCATCTGAGTGTGCCTTGAGAACGAGATATGTGCAACTCCTATCGGGATTTGTCGGCACATTCGGGTGGTGTTGCTGGACTTGTTTTACCATTGTCGAGGATGTCTTGTAACCGGGATGCTGAGTCTGATCGGATTGTCTTGGGAGAAGTAATATCCTTCGTTGACCGTGAGAGCTTGTGATGGGCTAAGTTGGGACTCCCCTACAGGGATTTGAACTTTCGAAAGTCGTGCCCGCGGTTATGGGCAGATGGGAATTTGTTAATGTCCGGTTGTAGAAAACCTGAAACTTAACTTAATTAAAATGCATCAACCGCGTGTGTAACCGTGATGGTGTCTTCTCGGTGGAGTCCGGGAAGTGAACACGGTGTTGGAGTAATGCTTCACGTAGGTTGTTCTAGGATCACTTCTTGATCATAGTTGTTCGTCCATGCTTTTGCCTTCTCTTCTTGCTCTCATTTGCGTATGTTAGCCACCATATATGCTAGTCAATTGCTGCAGCTCCACATCATACTTTTACCCTTCCTATAAGATTAAATAGTCTTGGTCGCGAGGGTGTGAGATTGCTAAGTCCCCGTGACTCACAGTTTACTTCCAAAACCAGATGCAGGGACCGATGATACCGTTCCATATGATATGACCGAGCTCAAGTGGGAGTTTTATGAAGACTCTCATCATTACTACGTGTCTTTCCCAGATGATTAGTAGTGGTGCCCAGTTGGGGCGATCGGGGACTATGTTGCATTTGGGGTTTATCTTCATTTTGGTTCCGTAGTCGGACCTTGAGTGTTTTTGGATGATTGTAATGCTATTTATGTATTTGTGTGACGTGGCGAGTGTAAGCCAACTATGTTACTCTTATTCCCTTATTGTATTACATGGGTTGTTGTGAAGATTACCTCACTTGCGGCATTGCTTTCAATGCAGTTATGCCTCTAAGTCGTGCTTGGACACGTGGGAGATATAGCCGCATCGAGGGCGTTACACATTGTGATGTTGCTCTCTTCACTCATTTTCTTGAATTGTGAGTACTATGTTCTTTTCATGCTTATCCATTTAACCGGAGTGTCGTGTGCTCTTTTCAAGTTCTTCCAATTTTCTCAAGTCTCGCATCTCTTTTCAACCGGAGTGTTGTTCGAATTTGTTCTTCCTATTACTTGTTTATCTCGTTTGAACCAGAGTTGTTTCAATATATATCTTGGCACTTAGCATCAAGGTTTTACCAATGTTCCTTGTTCCTCTTTTCGAACGGAGTGTATTCGTCTTCGTTCATCTCGGTTGTATTCTTTTCTCAAAATATTTTAACCTCCCAAGGTTAGTTGGTTTCACTCTTTTGTCAAAGAAGCAACTTGTTTTACCTCTTCCCCTTCCGTTTCTTCCCGGTGGCATCCTAGATGTCGGGACGAGATCCTCTCGTAGTGGTGGAGTGTTCTGATGCCCCAAGACCGGCGCTCTAGATGCCTTCCATGTTTTTCGAGTTTCATCGTGTGTTTTGTTTTGCTTGTTGCATTCATCATTGCATATTTTGCATTGCATCATGTCATCATGCCATCATTTTCTCAAAGCTAAATAAAACTCACTTAAATAAATTGCATGGATTTCTGATCCATTTAAATTGAGGGAACTGACATGGTGGTTTCTCTTTGAAACATACCCTCCCGATATTTAGGGAGCTATTATAAAATATTCCATTTTACGGAATCACCGATAAACACACTTGCAAATATTCGCCATGTCCTTTCTAGTTCAAGCTTGACTTCAAAACCTTGCCCAAAATTCTCTTCCCATTTACCGAGGTTCCTCCAAAAAATCCGAACGTTTTTGGGCACTTCAAATCCTACCCCTTGTTCAAACCATTTGAATTAAATTCAAATGCTTTTGAATTTAAACCTTGCAATCTTGCCCACTCCAATTTTCTTGGAACGAGCACATTTTTGTGAGTCCACGAAAATTATCCGCTTGCTCCAATTCCTTTCCCTAACCCCCTCTTCATTTTCCTTCTCTCTAGTGCTTTTCTGTTAAAGAAAAATAGAGAGAGAGGCGGCTTGCACCGCTGGCCACTTGGGCCTCCCACCAGGCCGGCCCAACCTTCTCCTGTTCCCACATCCCACCAAATCCCCTCTAACCCTAGATCGATCCAGCCTCCCCGATTCTACTCCCTTGCCTCATTCCTCCTAGTGCGGTCATCAGGGAGCGCACGCGCGCGCATCCATCTCTCCCGATCCCCTCGTTCCCTCTGCTAACCCTGCCCCCTCCATCCTCGCGAGATTGTCGCCTCCCTGCCGCCGGCGCCTGTTCCTGGCCGGATCCACCAGCCTCGTCCCTCTCCCCTTCGTCCACCTGCACCGCCACCCGCAGAGGAGTAGGGCCCTCGCGCCATGCAGCCACGCGCCCCCTTCGCCTGCCTGCTCCTTCGACTTCGCCTTGCCCCGCGACCGTGCCGCCTGGTGAGCCATGCTCCGGCACCGCGCCAATGCACCCTGGTTGCTCGCGTCGCCATGGATGCCCGCAGGATGACGCCACCGTCCTCGTGCTGCAACGCTGCCGCGCCGACCTTCTCAAACCTACCTCGTTGGACCTCTATCCCGGCCTCATCTCCATGCCATGACCGTTCTCCTCTGCTCGTGGCAAAGCTCCTCCTACAGCTCTACTTCGCTTGCGCCTCCCCTTCCTGATCTCGACCTCGTGAAGTTGCTCTATCTATGCCCCGTGGTCAGTTTGGCAGTGCACCTTCACCTCCATGCTCTAGTCACAAACCTCCCAGACCACCGTTGCAACGTTGAAACCACTCTAACCCGGAGTACCTCAAGTTCATCTACACGAAACCGGAAAGTATCTCTATGCACGGATACGCCAAGACCGTCCCAGATATCGCCAAGTACCCCGACGTCCGTCAATCGCCAAGTACCCATTCGGATACGCAAGTCCCTCGAAGGTCTACCGATGCTTAGTACGACTACAGGACCGGAATGAAGTACCACGATGACCGTCGACATGTACCCCTACTGTCGCCAGGAGAACGACTACTTCCCACAACGACCCTTGAACGACTACTTCCACTATGACCATCCAGAGAATGTCTACTTCCTCTACATTGCACCGAACCCGAACTGTCCCGTTTGCACGCTTCGAAGGTATAACCCCGAGACGACGCCCGTGAACGAATTCATGTGTGTTATATGAGATGCATGATTATATGTTGTATTCGCCCAGGTCTGAGATTTCCTTGCACATTCCTCCTCGTTTGCCATGCCGTCGACCCGTGGGAACCTAGTTCTCGGGATCACTCCCCGTCACGCTTGCATGTTCTGCACACTTGTTCCTTTTTCACTGACATCTCAATCGAGTTACCGGAACCAGAACGTTGCCGTGGCACCGTTTTCGTTATCGTCGCCGTGGCACCCTTTCTTTCCACCATGGTGACAAATGCTTCATAATATGCTCACGTCAACGTTTAACAAAAATTGCATAAAACTTGCACATGTCATCCACATCATGATAATAACATCTAAAATGTTTAAAATTGTTGTTGCATTCAATTTCTAATGCACATGAGGATTTACCAGAATTGTTGTTTGATGTTTCCGTCCTCATTTAAGATGCCTAACTGTGTATTTTACTCATATTTCAGCTGTTGTCATGTTTAATAACATTTAATTTTGTTGGGTACATAACCGGGAGTGAACTAAATAATGGAATGTGGTGTTTCGTCAATATGCAACTCATTGCATATTGAGCTCCGCTTAACTTGTAGTGTTGTTTGTGCACTTTGCCATGACATGCCTCTTTAAACCGGACATGCATCATACTTGATTGTGGATCATGCCATGTTTATGCTTGTTAGTTTACCATGTTGTTTGCTCGTTTCCGATGTCGCTTCTTCTTGTTAGTTCCGGTAACGTCGCGTTTGTGAGGATCCGTTCGACTACGTCTGGTTGTCTTCTTCATGGACTCGTTTTTCTTCCTTGCGGGATCTCAAGAAAGATGACCATACCCTCAAAATCACTTCTATCTTTCATTGCTAGTTGTTCGTTCTATCGTTATGTCATGCTACCTACCACTTGTTATATCATGCCTCCCATATTGCCATGTCAAGCCTCTAACCCACCATCCTAGCAAACCGTTGTTTGGCTATGTTATCACTTTTGCTCAGCCCCTCTTATAGCGTTGCTAGTTACAGGCGAAGTTGAAGTTTGTTCCATGTTGGTTCATGGATATGCTGGGATATCATAATATCTCTTATTTTAATAAATGCATCTATATACTTGATAAATGGTGGAAGGCTCGGCCTTATGCCTGGTGTTTTATTCCACTCTTGCCGCCCTAGTTTCCGTCATACCGCTGTTGGGGATTTATGGGACCCCCTTGAAAGTTCGTCTTGAATAAAACTCCTCCTGCAAGGCCCAACCTTGGTTTTTTACATTTGCCGCCTAAGCCTTTTTCTCTTGGGTTCTGCAGATTCAAGAGTCATCTTTTATTTTAACCCCCGGGCCAGTGCTCCTCTGAGTGTTGGTCCAAAATAGAGCCACTTGCGGTGCCGCCCCTAGGCAACTTGGGGTATCTTCGGTTGCCGTACGTAGTGTTCATCCGGTGCGCCCTGAGAACGAGATACGTGCGACTGCTATCGGGATTTGTGGGCACATAGGGAAGCTTTGCTGGTCTTGTTTTGCCATTGTCGAAAAGTCTTGTAACCGAGATTCCGAGCCTGATCGGGTCTTCCCGGGAGAAGGAATATCCTTCGTTGACCATGAGAGCTTGTGATGGGCTAAGTTGGGACACCCCTGCAGGGTATAAACTTTCGAGAGCCGTGCCCGTGGTTATGTGGCAGATGGGAATTTGTTAATATCCGGTTGTAGAGAACTTGACACTTAATTAAAATGCATCAACCGCGTGTGTAGCCATGATGGTCTCTTTTCGGCGGAGTCCGGGAAGTGAACACAGTCTTTTGTTATGCTTGAACATAAGTAGCTTCAGGATCACTTTTTGATCACTTCTAGATTCTCGACTGTTGCATTGCTTCTCTTCTCACTCTTATTTGCATATGTTAGCCAACATATATGCTTAGTGCTTGCTGCTGCTCCACCTCATTACCTTATCCTACCCATAAGCTTAAATAGTCTTGATCTCATGGGTGTGAGATTGCTGAGTCCTCGTGACTCATGGATACTTCCAAACAGTTGCAGGTGCCGATGATACTAGTGTAGTTGACGCAACCAAGCTCAAGTGGGAGCTCCAAGAAGATCTTGATCGTTGTTATGCGTCTCTTCCGGTTGATCAGTAGTGGAGCCCAGTTGGGACGATCGGGGATCTAGCATTTGGGGTTGTCTTCTTTTATTTTGGTTCCATAGTCGGACCTTGATTGTACTCTCAATGATATATGTTTAACTTGTTATTTGTGTGAAGTGGCGATTGTAAGCCAACTCTTTATTCCTTTCTTATTCAGTACATGGGATTGTGTGAAGATTACCCCGCTTTCGACAAAACCACAATGCGGTTATGCCTCTAAGTCGCATCGTGTGTGTTACATTGTTCTACCAAGGCCGCACTGACACTACTGGGAAAAGGCCTACTAGTGGTGCACCTATTTTTGCTACTAATGGCGCACTACAGGTGCGCCACTAGTACCACGCCATTAGTATTTTTTACTAATGGCGCACCACAGGTGCGCCATTAGTATCCCACAGGTGCGCCATGTGGTGCGCCATTAGTAAAAATTTTTTTAAAAAAAATCAGAAATTTTTTATTATTTTTTTTTCAATTTTTTTTTAAAAATACAATTTTTTTCGTTTTTTCTTAATCTCAGGTCACTATTGCTTAATCTCGAGTCAATATGCTTAATCTCAGGTCAAATCGCACTTTGTGGTCAAACTTCCCAGAAGGTCACCCATCCTCACAATACTCCAGCCCAAGCACGCTTAACTTCACAGTTCTATCCAACCCCAGAACTAGCTCACTTCACAGGCACTTGTTGATATATCTATCATATCAATCCTATTAAACCTTGTTGATGTCTAGGACTTTGTTCATGTTCATGAGTATGATGAAATTTTGAAAAAATATTTCCAACTTCCCGGTCATATTACATATCATATTTTAAAAAATACAATTTTTTTTGAAACCATTTTTTCTGTTACTAGTGGCGCACCTAGCAAATGGTGCGCCACTAGTAAGTTTGATTTTTTTCATTCCCCCTCTAGATCTTAAAAGCACCGTATCTTTTGTTCTGTTAGGTTTTTGGGGATTTTGAAGATGTTGAACTATGTTCCCCCGGTTCAATTCGGATGTAACTTTTCGAGTAGATGATTTTTCATATAAAAAACTTTTTAATCCGAGTTCGTATGCATTTGTTGTGCCCATTTTACTAAATTCTAGAGAAATTTTGCAAATAAAGTCGAAATTCATATTTGTAAATTTTCCCAACAACTAGACCACATATTACATGGGAAACTTTTTTTTAAATTTTTTTGACATTTCCATCATTTTATTTTATTTTCTTAAAAACTGAAAAGGTGGTCCACGGGAGGGGGGGAGTGCATTTAGCACCAGGGTTACTAATGGCACACCACACATCAGGTGCGCCATTAGTAACCCTGGTGTTAAATATATTACTAATGGCGCACCTGGTGTGTGGTGCGCCATTAGTATTTTTTGAAAAAATAAATAATTTTTTTTGTTAGTAATGGTGCACCAGTGGACGGGTGCGCCATTAGTAATATATTACTAATGGCGCACCTGTATCTGGTGCGCCACCACATACACGGTGCGCCATTAGTGTCTATATCATCTATAGCCCTTTTCCTAGTAGTGTGACAACTTGGTTGGTTGCCGCCAAGTATAGCAACAATGGTTCTTGGGGTTTGGGTGCATCCAAGGTAGCCACAGACGATAGGTAGAATTTCAACTCTTGCAGAGGTGCATCTGCTTCCGGGGTCCTGGCTTCGTCAAAATTTTAAAGAACGACAGGGCACACTCCGCAGACATGGAGATGACTATGCTCAGCGCGGCCACACATCCTGTTAAGTGCCTCACATCCTTAACTGTCCTTGGCGGCTGGATCTCCTCAATGGCTTTGATCTTGTCGGGGTTAGCTTCGATCCCCAATGGGACACGAAGAAACCAAGTAGCTTGCCGGAGGGAACACCAAACACACATTTCTCCGGATTAAGATTCAAATTGATCTTGCACAGATTAGCAAATGTCTCCTCCAAATCCTGGATAAGGGTGGCATTATCTTTGGTTTTGACCATGATATCATCCATATAGGCTTCTATATTTTTCTGTAACCATGGCTCAAAACCAATCTGGACTGCCACTACAAAAGTGGAACCGACACTCTTTAATCCAAATGGCATGCGGACAAAGCAGTATGTGCCACATGGAGTGATGGATGATGTCTTCTCTTCATCTTCCTTGGTCATGAAGATCTTACGATACCCGGAGTACGTGTCCAGAAAGGAGAGCAAATCACAACCTGAAGTGGAATCCACAATCTGGTCGATGCGCGGCAAGGGAAATGGGTCCTTCGGGCAAGATCTGTGAAATCAATGCAAAGCCTCCATTTCCCATTAGCCTTCCGGACTACCACTGGATTTGCTAACCACGTAGGATGTAGTACTCCTTTGACCAAACCATCTGCCTCCAGTTTCTTGATCTCATCGGCAATGAACTGCTGCCTCTCCAAGGCCTGCTTTCGGAATTTTTGATTGACATGTCGGGCATGTGGGCAGACAGCAAGGTGGTGCTCGATTACCTCCCTGGGCACACTGGGGATATCAGATGGTTGCTAGGAAAATACATCAATATTCGCCCACAGGAAGGCAACAAGCGCGCTTTCCTATTTGTCATCGAGGGCGGCGCTAATAGTGAAAGTACCATCTACGCCAGCCAGCCCTGCCGGGACCATCAAAACTTGGGGTGCAGCAACCTGGGATCTCTTGCTGTTGCAACACTCTAGCACATCGTCAACATGTGTCATGCACTCAGAGGGGCACGCTTCCCGGACTCCTTGCCGGAGGTCCTACAATCCCTCTTCTTTCCTTTACTTTCCTTGGGGGGAACTGCTGCTGCTGCTCCCTCTGCTATGACTGCATCCCGATACATCTTGTCCACACAAATAATTGCATGCTTCTCATCTGATGGGATAGTAATGACTCCCAGTGGCCCAGGCATCTTCAACGAGTTGTAAGCATAGTGGGATGCCGCCATGAGCTTGGCCAGGGCCGGCTGTCCAGGAATCCCATCGTTCTCAGTCTGATGAGATCAACCACATCAAACACAATCTTCTCAGTCCGATGGTTCAGTTCTCCCCCAAACATCACCAATAACGTAATATTTCCTTTAGGATGGCCCCTGTCGGGATTACTCCTTGAAATGTGTCGGTAACCTTTAGCTCTTCTTCTCATATTGGAAGCTTGATGATGACTGTCAGGGAAATCAGATTCAACCCAGCCCCGCCATCCAATAGCATCTTTGTGACCTTGAGGTTGCGAATTGTTGGGGAAACAACAACGACAAACATCCTACCGCAGTGTTGCGGCCAGGGTGATCCTCATCGTCAAAGATGATGGGTGTGGGGGAATCTTTGATCGACTTCTGGGCCTCTGGCACTGGCTCCACAACATTGACCTCTTATGGCCATCACTTGAGCTGGCGGTGAGAGGCATGTAAGGATGCACCCCCATCAATGCATAGAGCGTCAGTGGCCTTCTGAAACTCCTCCTCATTGGTTTCCTCTTCATCCCCTCGATCACTCACATCGTCACAAATTTCCTTTTCTTGACTCCCGACAGGCTTTCCCTGTTTCCGAAAGGGTTTTCCGGGGCAATTTGCTTCACCACCTTGGGCCTTACCACTAGCGGCATTCTGACCTTTTTCCTTGTCACACTTATCATATTCTTCCCTTTGTTTCTTAACAAGCTGCTCAACCTGGTAACACTCCTGAAGGTTGTGGCACTTGGTCCGATGGATCTTGCAGTTCGACCCATCAACTTTCCCAGCTTTCTCGACGGCATTGACTTCCCGACAGGCAGCGCAAGCGGCAGCTTCCTTGCCGGGGGCCCCAGCCTTGGCCTTCCTGCCGGTACTAGGTGTGCCTGCACCTTCCACAATCATCACTGCCTTATCTCTTGGCTTCTTACTGCGGTTCTTGCCCTTTCTCTGACTGGTTGATTCATCCTCATCCTCAAAATCAACATTGGTGCACTCTTCCTCTCCGGGCAACTTGCTTCATTCCTCCATCCGAGCACACTTATCCACCAGTGTATATAGCTCCTTCACAATCTTGGGCAACCGCACGTTCATCTTGGAACGAATGTGACGGTTGTGCACGTTGGACTAGAAAGCTGCTATAACGGCTGCCGGATGGATATTTGGAATATTTCTATGAAGTTTACTGAATCTTTGCAAATACTTACGGAGAGTTCCTCCTTCCTTCTGCTCGAGAAGTTGCAGGTCACTGGGCCTGTCGGGCTCGTGGTGGCCACCGGTGAAGGTACCGATGAATTCATGGCATAGGTCTGCCCATGACGAAATGGAGTTCTCTGGCAGGTGCATCAGCCAAGACCTCCGTTGGACTTCAGGGCCAAAGGGAAGTAGTTGGCAAACACCTTCTCATCTCTTCCCCCGGCAGCCTGAACTTCGATGGTGTAGATGCTTAGGAACTCTGCCGGGTTCAGCCTCCCGTCGTACTTCTCAGGTTTCTCTGGCTTGAACGTACAAACGGATGGCCAACGGATGGCCGACCTCGAAAGGCAGGCACCCGCCAACGCCGAGCACAGGCTCATCGATGTTGAGGCCGTCGCACCCGCCGGTCGAGCGGAGATCATCGCGGTGTTGATCAACGACGACGCGCGCGTCTCCCTGCCGCCTATCCTCCGGGCCTCAATGCTGGCTTGGAGACGCTCGATGATAAGAAGAGGCCATCGAGAAATCATCGGAATCTTCATTCTGCTACGTCCGCGCCGGCTAATGTGATGGGGACTGTACCATGGGGATGGCCCTCTCCGTACGGCCAATAGTACGGGCGGTTGTTGTCGCTTGGGGAGGTTGCGGCGAGCCAGCTCACCGTGAGCCCCCAGCTTCGGCGAAACCGAGCAGGCTTTGGATGGTGGCAATCCATTCATCCATCTACTCGGCTGCTGGCGAAAACCTCAGCAGCAGCTAGGCTCGCGCCATAGCCTCCGTGGTTGTGCTTGGCATAGATGTTGATGAGGTCGACCGCACAGTCGCCTGGCTCCTGACGGTGCCAGCGGCAGTGGTGTCGTGCCCACGCTATTGTGGGATGACCACATGGGCAACGGGGCTGCGCGGCGTTGGCGCTCGAGGGTCAGTGGCTCCGTTGAGCACAGTGGTCTGGTTGGCTCGTTCGGGAGGAGGCGCATGCACCGCGGTCGCTCCCATGGTGGGGCGGCCGGAGGGCGATGGCTTACCCCGGACCAAGCGTCGTTGTTGTAGCTGTGCCCATTGGTGAGAGGAGGGGTGCGGATAGAGTGACCCCCTTGTCTGCACCTTGCAGAGCATGACCATCGACGCGCTGCTGATGCTGTTCTCCTCCGATATATCCTACCCCTGTGTCGGCCACGGGGGAAGTGGTGATCGCGCCACCTACTCCAACCACGTCCCTAGCAGCATTCACGTCCTCGCGTGCCTCCGCATCCTCCACGGCATTAGAGGCCGCGGGCGGTGGAGCCTTCGAGGTGGATGGATGGGCCTAAGCACCGGACTTCTTCTTGGGCGCCATGGTCGATGGCGTCCTCGAAGATGAAGATGGTGATGAAGATGACACACTGCGCACGCTTTCAGGTTTGCGCATGCGAGTCCCTGACCTGGTGCGCCAAGGATGTCGTGGGATATCTGCGGCCACCTTTGGGATAGGAAGGACCTTTGCTGGTTCGGCAAGGAGACATTGCATTGCACAAAGAGCAGACCAGCGTACGGCAGCACGGTAGATAGCACACAAGAAATTTACCCAGGTGTGGGCCGCCGTGAGGCGTAAAACCCTCTTCGTGCTTTGGTGGATTGATGGTGGAATGGAAGTGGTGAAGCATAATACACTTCCCCGGTAGGGGTTTCCTTAGGGTAGCTGCGACTACGCACGTATGGGGGTGTGGGTTCATCAACTTTACATCCCTTTCTATGGTTGCCATGGGCCTCCTTTTATTGATTAAGGGGTCACCACAATTGCAAAGTAGTCATTATGCTTTGATATGATAGCAAACAGTGCTATCATACCTAACTCTGCAGGCTGACAGGGCGCATTAAATGCACTGCAGGACGGGCAAAGTAGTCATTATGCACTGATATGATAGCAAACAGTGCTATCATACCTAACTCTGCACCTGTTCTCTTGACACGTCGCAGGACGGGTGTCCTCTGTGGGTTTCTTCTGTAGGAAATGGCTGCCACTTAATCATCTTGCGGCTTGACACCGCATTGATCAACGATGTGGGTCGTGCTGGAGTGGTTCATGAGGTGGTTTTGGTTCCGCAAGCCCAGGTAGGCCCTGCCGGGGTGTCTTGGTCGTCTACTTTTGGGGCTGGCCTTGCCCCTTGATGGGCTTGCCTGTCCAGCAAGGGATGCCCTTCTCTTGGGGATATCTTGCTTCTCTGGCTTGGCCTTAATATCTCTGAGTTGCATGCTGGTTCTTCGAATCTCTTGCTTTCTTGTATCCTAGCTTGGGTTGGTGCACCAACCTTGCTCTTATGCCTGTGCATAGTCTGGGCAACAAACCATGGGTTTGTTGCACCAACACCACCCGAATCCAAAATCTGCGAGATGGAAATTACTGCCTATCCCTGACATGCAAAGCCTATCGGCTCGATTTCTATAGGTTTCGATAGGGGTAGGCTTGTAATTTCACTCAAATGTGACACAATCGCTTCTGCCTCTAACCTCCCCGGATTCATACACGGTGGGCACCAAAACACAGTTTCTCCTCGGGCGAAATTGCCTTTGACCGCCCTCCATGATTCATACATGGTGGGCACCAAAACAAACTCTCTTCGGCCAAAATCTTCGTCGGCAAATATTCAATATATGTGAGATTACCGTCCTATCCCCAACCGACTAATATTGTTGTGATGTAGGCAATTTTAAATGGGGGCTAAGTTTGTAAATTTCCTCGCATTTGAGAGAAGCGTGCCCTAAAGATATGGTTCCCCCCTTCCTCTCTCCCCCATTTCCCCGTTCGTACTCCATGGGCACTAAAACACCTTGTCCACTTCAGTCTCCTCCGTCCGCCACCCCATCCCCTGTCGTCCTCCTCCACCATGACAGAGCTGATACCCCGACACCGTCATCCATTACAAGAGATCGACCTCTCTAATCCATGGCTTTGGACCAAGATCCTTGCATCGCATCCTCTCGCTTCATCTGCACCGTCGTCCTCCTTGCCGAGCCTGCTCGAACGACCGTCTCGTCCACCGCGTTGGGATATTTCCCTCGCCGCCACCGTCTGCCTCCTAGATCTGCTTCCACACTGCCAACAACCATCGCTACCGCAGCACCCTCAATTCCTCAGCATATGCTGACATGGCGCCACACTAGAGGCGGTACTCTTTCGTATCTGCTCAAGATATTTATCTCAGCAAGAAAATAGATCACCACTACTTTATGGTGATTTCTTGTCCTTCACTTAGAATCTTACTTGTTAGTTGAAACCAAACATTGGTTGCAAAGTTGCGTTTGTCCTGTTTGCACCTTCAGATTCGCCAAGGCACACGCACCACTATACTCACAATGCTTATAGTTTTCCCCTTTTATATTTCCACATTAGCTTAAATGTCAGTCGAATGAATTTCAAATTGGGGTTAGTCTATTTTTCGGAGTTCGCCAGAGGGAAGGAAGGGGCTTGCCAGAGGGCTGCCCCATTATCTATCTTAGTGTTTCAGGTAGGGACAATGGTTGTGGGGGGCTGTCGCCGGGCTATGGTGGGGCCTCGCCTAAGGCGAAACACGATGTGGGTGGGGCGGTGGGTTAGCTAGAGGGATAGTCGGTGCAGTGAAAGATCGGAGGTGGTGGGTGGCTCAGTCGAGGGCGGGGGGCGGTGGTTCGGCCGGCGACCCGTGCGGTGGTCTTTAGGGGAAGAATATGAGGCGAGGAAGAAGAAGGGTTAGGAGATGTAGGTTCTTCATCCAACCGCCTGAAATGGCCGACTGACCCAAATGACGAAAGTCAGGCGACTTGCAAGTATACATTCCCATATAGTCAATACCATTATCCTAGGTGATTCGAGATGTACGTGCAAGGAGTGCTCCTCAACCCATCAAGCTATACAACATTCCACTCATAATTCCAAACTTAGTTGCTCAAATACGAATCTGATACATGTACTAAAACAGAGAATGTTTAATTGGTCAGCTATTGTTCCTACATTACTTTCGAAAAGCATATGCGCCACATATCGAGGGACAGCAGGGAGTTGTGTTCCTTATGCGCTCCGGTTCATCTTGTGGGGCCAACCAACATTTTATTATCCAAAATCAGCTTGCTCTTCTTTAGCATGCCCCTCTTCTGTTCTTCTTTTGTAAGTACTCTCTCCGTACCTAAATATAAGTCTTTGTAGAAATTCCTCCATGGACTACATACGGCGCAAAATGTGTGAATCTACACTCTAAAATGTATCTATATACATCCGTATGTGATCCATAGTGGAATCTCTACAACGATTTGTATTTACGTACAGAGGGGTATAATAGTTGTACAGTATGTTCTTTGTAGTGAACAGGAGCAGGGACATTAGAAGTGTACAGGTCTATTCGGTCGCTTGTCATGGACACTTTCAACTCTTCATGCTGATCTTCATGTCGATTGTCATGGAAGATTTCAACTCTTCGTATTCGATCATATGTGTCGCCTTTGAGAGTTACACTGATACTAACAGTAATGTGCCTTCAGTTGTAGAGAGTTGGTAAGACTTTCTAGTCTTATCGACAATACTAGCACATTTATTCCAGCAAGTTCCACTGTCCTGATTTTACTCCTGATGCTTAGGGTTTTCCCATTATATCTACACTATGATCTGCATAGGTGATTTGTGTCCTACTAGCAGCTGTCCACCCTTTAAAGCTAAATAACACACCAATCATATGTCCAAAGGTTCTTCAAATATGAATGTGATATGATACTAACATTAGCTAACAGACACACATTTAATTGTTAAGCTAATGCTCGCACTTGAGTTTCCAAATGCATGTGGCCACATATAGAGAGCCATCATGGAATGGCATTTCTTTGGGTGCTCTGATTCATCATGGGTGGGCAACCAACATTGTATATTAAGAATGGGAATATCAATCATATGCTTCCCCTTCTATTCTGTAACATGTTCCTCTTCTATTCTTCTTTAGTAAGTACAGTATGTTCATTGTCAGGAAGGGGAGCAAGGACATCTGCAGTCAACAGCTCTATTGGGCCAGTTCTGCTACATGATTTTGCACTTCGAGTTGGTTTGCCATAATATCCCAGAAATGGTGGGAGCCGCGTGGTGTTTGATAGACTAGGCTGATAGTAACAGTTGTGCACCTTCAGATGAATAGAGCTAGCCTGGAGGTGATCTATAGGCTGCATATTAGTAGCGGCAAAACCCTGTATTTTCCAGCCAGTTCTGCTTTCTTGATTTATTTATGGTGTTATGGTGTACCCCTATTATCTACACTACGATCTGCCTAGTGGCTGTGCGCTCTCGTCATCATGGTTTGGCAATAAACTTTCTGTACGGTATATTATGAACCTATCATCTGCCAACTATCCTTACATCTGGACCTCCCAATAGGGAGCCTATTTTATTGTGCAGTTGTGCCAGATTATATTAGTCTACTCACCATATTACAACACACACGGGCTCTCTCTTCAGAATCCAGTGATAGCACAAAAGGGTTTACAGGGAGCCCCTAATATTACAATATCCTCTGCATTACAAAGATAATCTCACTACTATTTATGTTTTCATGCTTTTCATATATTGTTTGTAATCACAATGAATATAAGAATGCGTGCGGAATAGTTCAATGGGTAAAAAATTTGGCATCAAGGGATTGATGTCCATTGTGGATGTAATGAAACCCACATGCTCATGACCTATAGATTCGTATTCAGAATATGATCCTAATGACTATTCTGAGCTCACGGAGTCAAAGGCAGATGGCATAGCATGTTCACCCAATAAGGTGCCTGTTCTAACTTGGCAAGGTTTTATTGGTTGCACATATCTTGCATAAGGTGTCTTGCATTTCTTTTGCTTCGCTGCACCGCCATCTGCTTAGTTTATGCACGATATATGTGAAGATGCCATGACCATTCATTATCAACACCTATTCCATTTGTCGTCATACCATGTTTTTTCAATCAAATGTTGTTCTTGTGTTTCAGACATCAAAAAGGAAGAGAGTGATTGCAGAACCTGAAGGAGTACAAGCAAATCCTTGAAAAAGGTGGTGCTACCAGAGAAATCACGTAGCACCCGACGTATATTGGCGATAGAACCAGTGCCGCAAAACCTAGGCGATCGCAACTATGTTGGTCGCTGCTTTGCTGTTTTGAGTACCTATTGTCCTATTGCTGTCCTTACATTCATACCTGGTGGATTATGTGACATCATTGTGCATTATAGCTTGCTTATCCACTGTTCGCTCCAAATTATAAGATATATATTAATGCTTAAATTAATGTAGAATAAACCCAATGCTTATGAAGAAATTTAGTTCTGCATTGTTCTTGTAAGTATTTGCTATCCTTCATCATTATACTTATATTGTCAGCTAGTTCTTCATGTACACTTTGCAGCTTATTTTCCCTTGCCCTCCATTTTCTACACATCAGATCTACATTTACTCTTGCCAAAATATTGAATAAAGCCAATGTTAATGAAGAAGTTTAGCTCTGCATTGCTCTTTTCAGTGCCTTTTGCTTGTATGATGTATTTACATTTCTACTCTACATCTTACAGTAAATAATCACCATTTGTTCCTATATTTTCACATCTACATTTACTCCTAACAAAATGTAGAAGAAAGGAAATGCTCTTGAGGAAGAGTGTGCGGTAAACTTCTTGAATTGCCCCCCCCCCTCTCATCAATATGGACAAGGTCTTTATAGAGCCGGTCTTCACTACTAATGTAAGTTTGTCCTCATCGAGCCTTCAAACTTTGTTGTGTATATTTGGATAGCTATGAGTGCAAATGTTGTTTATTTTTGTCGTCTACATCAAATTGCTTATTGAAAGTTTATAAAGAAGTACATAAACATAAGTTTGTCCTTCTCAATTTTAGTCTTTAGTTGCACAACCTAGTTCTTTATTAGTACCATGTAAATTAAACTAAACATAGCAAGTTATCTTCTTTAGCACTATGTGTATGCTCATGTTCTTGATCTGTAATCCAGTGGTGTGGTGAAACTACCAACTCAAGCAAAATATCATATCCTGCTATGTCTCAACTATGGACAATGCCATATTATATTAATGTTATTTAAATCATGTCTCTTTATTTACCAATATGAAATGGTATAAATTGATAGTACACTCACCATTCATGCTTATACGTTGTTTAGAACTACATGTATGCTTGTGTTCTAGATCTGTAATCCAGTGGTCTGGTGAAGCTGTCCGCTCTTGCACAATGCCATTTCATGTCGTCTTAACTATGAACAATGCCTATTATGTTAACGCTATTTTAAACCGTGTCTCTTTATTTATGACAAAGAAATGAGATGAATTGACAGCGCTGATGCTTATACGTGCAAAATCTATTATCTACCTTCTTGTTTCACTTTCAGGGTGACAATGATGATCTAGGAAGAACTGCCACAATGATAGTGAGACAAACCCATAGTTTGTCCCTCTAACATATATTCAAGAGAAGAAGGCAACACATCTTGAGGGAAGGGATACAACCACAAATTCATGTCTTGATGTAGTGTCAACTTAGTCAGTGACACAAGCTCGATGAAGTCGCCTCCTGAATCTGTTCGACTTCTTCAGTATGAAATTCAAGCAGAAAGACATGCTTCTGAAATCTGACTGGATCTCTAATCTCTATGTAAGATTAACCATATAGGATGTCTATTGATGCAATGCAACTTAAGTTCGTGGACATATGCGTCAAAGAAGCGCAGTCTCATCAGGTTGCTAAGCTGCTTGCACTGTAGCTCATGGGCCAGGCTAACCTTTCTTGTACTGTGTTGAAGGGCTGTCGGTTTTGTCTATTGTTTTGTTGGCATGTTTACTTCCACTGGTGGCGACTTGCCCAGTTTATGGAATATGCTATCTGGTTGCCCTTTATTATCATTGGCGGCGAACTTTGATGACGTGGGGATGTAATATGCTGTAATTTCTTTGTTGTATAGTCTAGGTTTATTCTTCGTCACGATGTTGTAACTTATTTGCTATTTATGCTGTCGTGCTCTAAGAAAAGTTCATAATCTTCGATCGTTGCGCAATGACCCAATAGGTTAGGTTTATAAAATAATAATTTCTGTACTAAAACTGGCCAGTCGCCAATCGCTAGTATGGGCGGAACTATGGGCATACAATCATCTTGGGCCATTAGAAAGGTCTAGTTTTAATCTGGCCCACTATTAGTTTCGGGCCTTTAATAGGCTGAGTAAACCACTTGCCTTAATTGGGCCAGAAAATTAAATAGGATTTTAAGAGGTTCAACACTAGATTGAGCCTTAATTGTGGCGAACAAATCACGGGCCGACAGCGTGCTGTAATATAAATCGTCCCATTCGTGTGACAGGCCATTAATACGCTGAAATGTTTTTGGGCCTTGGGTGACCCAATTACATGACAGGCGGGATGCAGGTCGGATGTATAACGGGCCAAAATTAGGCCCAACACCCTCAAGGGCCTTTAACAGGCCGATAGGCAGTTTGGGCTAGAATGCATCCTTGAAGACTACAGACCGTTAAGAGGTCGAAAGTAACTACGGACCAGAATTAAGCCCAGGTGCAACTAGGTCCTTTAAATGGCCGAAAGTGAAAGCGGGCCGAAAGAGGCCCATATGTAGACAGGGCCTCTGACAGGCCAAAACTAATATCGGGTTGAACTGTTAATTGGGCCACTAAGAGGCCAATGACCAAATCAGGCCCCCAATGGGCCCGATGGCAAAGTAGCTCTTAAAGGGTCATATCTGTTATGGGCCGTAATTTGGCCCAAGAAATGGATTTTAGTTAACGGGCCAGAATAGGTATGGACAGAAATTTGGCCCAAACTATTGCAGGTTGCTAATGGGACGAATCTGATATGGCCCATAAACTAGCCCAGAATATTGCTGTCATTTAACGGAACGTATCTGATGTGAGCCATAATTTGGTCCAAAAAAATGTTAGGTTGTTAACGGTTTGGCCCATTAGATCCGAGGAAAACTTGTGGGCTTGTTCCTGGGCTGTCTTTTAAAACCTATATGGGCCTCTATTGGGCCATCCCACATGTCAACATTTCATTGACGATCCTTGTCCAATGGACGGTTGACATATGTCCCAACATTGAGCCGACACGTGGATCATCGGCGAATGAGAATTTTACACATGGAAAATCACCATTGGTCCGGTCTATTAACAGGTTATCGGATCTAAACCGGAACCCGACAGCTTAACGGCAACCCGTTACGGTGGATGCCATGTGTCGGTTATCCTTGACAAAAGCACTTCTATGACACATGATTTATGGTCATGGAAGTGGACACTTCTGTGATGATCATTTTGGTAATGTCATGGAACACTTCTACGACAGCACAAGTATGACTATCTTGATACTGTAATAAAATTGTCATGGATGTACATGCATGACAGAAAACATGACCTACAGTGACAAACACGTATCATCACAAAAGTGTATTTTTGTAGTGTTCGTGCAAGCGTAGCCCCCTACCTGGCGCGCCAAAGATGTCGTGGGAAACCACGGCCACCTATGGGTCATGAGCACCTTGTGATTTGCCAGGGGGATGAGCACATTACAAGCAGAGCAGAGAACGTTGTGCAGCACGACAGAGATCACACGGGAAATTTTACACAGGTTTGGGCCACCGTGAGGCATAAAACCCTACTCCTGCTTTGGTGGATTAATGGTGGGTTGTGGTGGAAACGCAGCACTCTAGCCCAACAGGGTTGCCTCGGGGCGATTGCAGCTACGCGCGTATGAGTGTACAAGGATCTGAATCCTTTCTATGGTCGCCACATGCCTCCTTTTATAGATCAAGGGGTCACCACAATGGAAAATCAGGCATTATACACTGATTAGATAGCAACCAGTACTATCATACCTAACTCTACAGATAGGGCAGAGCACATTAACTGCGCCGCTTAGTGTCACATCCTGGCCTGCACGGCAAGCCTTGCCGGTCTGTTCAGCCACCTTCTCTCCTGCCTGCATGACACGTCTCTGGATGTGTGTCATCTGGAGGTGATTTCCATAGGAAGTGGCTGCCATGTGGCAAAAGACAGCCACTTAGTCACTTGGTGGCTTGACACCGCACCGATCGATGACTTGTGTCGGTGTGAGGTGGAACGGTGAAGCCTGGGCGGGGTAGTTTGCCTTTGTAGGGCCCGGCAGGCCTGCCGGGATGGTATTGAGGATTGTCTTCGGGGTAACCATGAGGCTCGCCTGCCCGGCAAGGGAGGTTTTCCCTTAGTGGTATCTTGTTCTTTTGGCTTCACTTGGTCATCTTGATCCGCTCTCTCACACCTCAAAGAGCTATCTCTTCAGCTTGGTCTGGTCTTGGACCTTGCAATCCTGCTCTTAGGCCTGTGCACAGTCTGGGCAACAGACGCAGGGTTTATTGCACCGACACTGTGGCAGGTCCATTGGCCATCTGCCTGAGCATTCAAGCCTGAACTGCAGGAAAAATACGGCGGAAAATAAGTTTTTGGGCATATATATGATTGCCATTCAAGCTGCCAGGGGCAGAGATGAGAAGGTGCTCGCCTGCCCTTTTGGTGCTCAAGCCAAATGTGAGATCATGGTTGATGCACCTGCCAGAAAACTCCATTTCATCATGGGCTGACTTGTGCAATGAGTTTGTTGGTGCCTTCATAGGTGGCAACCAAGAGCCTGGACAACCCAGTGACTTGCAAGTCCTTCCCTAGAAGGAAGGGGAAGATTTGCCTAAATATATACAGAGGTTCAGTCGAGTAAACCGTAACATCCCAGATAAACACCCAGCAGCCATGATTGCCGCGTTCCATTCAAATATCCACAATAGGAGGATGCAAGCCAAAATGAATGTCCTGCTGCAAGACCGTCAACGAGTTGTATACCCTGGAAGATCAGTATGCTCGGGCTGAAGAAGGAAGGCGTCTCCCCGAAGAGGAGGCTGGTGTGGAGATTGATTCATATGATGACGACTGGGCCGCCAACCCGAAGAGGAGAAGCAAGAGGCGCAATAGGGCACACAAAGAGAAGAGAGTATTGGACGTTGAGAGCTTTGGTGATCTTAGTGCTAGCAAGAAGGCCAAAACTGAGGCCCCGGCAAGGGGGTTGTCATGTGCGTTGATTGCCAGGAGGCCGTGTTAGCTGAGAAAGCCGGGAAATCCGATGAGCCATACTGCAAAATCCACAACACCAAAGGCCATGGTCTCCAAGAGTGCCACCAAGTTGAGGAGTTTGTTAATAAACAAAAGGATGAATACGATAAGCATGACAAGGAGAGAGGCCAGGAGGGTGCTGGCAAGCAAGGCCCTGGTTGCACTGCAACTGACCCCGGCGGCTTGAACGAATCAAGTGGTTAGAGCAGCACTAGTGGCGTAGCAACTGACCCCTCCTAAGATGGAGCCGAAGCACCCGCGACAGGACTTGACACAAACCAGGAGAGCGCGAGGAAAGCCAGTGAAGGTAATCCCAAGAACACGGCAAAGAAGAAAGTGGTGCAGTGGCCAGTGTACTTTGTCAGCTCCCTGTTACAAGGGGCCAGGTCTAGGTAATCTGGAGTACAAAAGCTGATCTTAGGCCTTCTCACGGCCTCAAGGAAGCTGTGCCACTACTTCCAAGCCCATGAGATCATAGTTGTTGCTTGTTTTCCACTGCAACGCATGTTGAGGAACCTCGAAGCGACAAGCAGACAAATCGAGTGGGCACTAGAGTTTCCATGCTTTTGCTTAAAATATGAGAGCACCTCAACTATTCAGAGCAGGGCATTGGCGGAGTTCATTGCAGAATGAACACCCACGCCAAACAAAGAAGTACTAGAGACAGTTCTCCCAGCAAAGAAGCGCAACAAGAGCGGATCATGTATTTTGATGGTGCTTTCTCACTGTAGGGCGCCGGAGACGGCGTGCTTCTTGTCGCGCCCACCGGAGACCATCTCAAGTATGTGGTTCAAATGCACTTTCCCCGGGAAAAGGCCACAAACAACACTACTGAGTATGAGGGGCTCCTTGTCGGACTCAGAATCAAAGTGGAGTTGGGAATCAAGAAACTGATTATACGTGGAGACTCTCAACTCGTGGTGAGGAAAGTCAACAGATATTATTGGAGCCCATTCATGGAGGCTTATGTGGAGGAGGTGAGAAAGCTGGAAGAGCACTTTGATGGATTACAAGCAGAGCACGTGCCACGTGCAGAAAATAGCATCACTGATCACTTGTCAAAGTGCGCCGCACAAAAGCTCCCTGTGGAACTAGGGACTTTTGTCCTCCATCTAACTCAGCCACCAGTGTCCCCTTCAACAATGACCAGAAAAAGGAGAAAGTTGAACTCCGACAAGCATTTCTCGGCAGTACATCCCGAAACTGCTGATAGAGAGGCTGCCAGAGACAACCTCGCTACGGTTGGTGAGTATCACACCCTCCTGCAAAACCATAGGTTCTTGCGGTCGAGGTGAGCGCTTCCACGAACTAGAAGGTGCCTTTAGTCCTTGTTGTCGAGCCACAGGCTCCAACTTGCGCCCAACACATAGTCCATTTCCTTCAAATAGGAGAGCTTCCCGAAGGGCAAGAAGAAGCTAAAAAAGTAGCCTGATGGTCCAATATGCACCTGTTTGTTGATGACACACTATACAGAAAAAGGCCAAACGATGTGAAATTGAAGTGCATCTGCCGGGAAGATGGGCTGAAGCTGTTGCTAGAGATACACAGGGGTGTGTGTGGCTCTCACATTGGATCGAGAGACCTAGTTGGAAAGGCCTTCCAGGAAGGTTTCTATTGGCCCACAGCCCTCCAGGATGCAACTGAGCTAGTCAACAAGTGTGAAGCCTGCCAGTTCCTTTCCAAAAACATTCATCAACCAGCTCAAGCTCTCCAGACGATCCCTTTGTCATAGCCACTCTTAGTCTAGTCACCAAGAGCGAATTCTTGTACGTAGCAATCAACAAGTTCACAGAGTGGCTTGAGGTGGAGCCAGTAAGGAAGGTGACCGCACAATCAGCTATCAAGTACTTGCCTACGACAAAATAGAGCAAGAGCAGCTATGACATGATGCTATCATGCTCCTCAAGGAAGATCGTCTTCGGGCCGTTGTGCGTGTTGCATGCTACCAACAAGCCCTGCACCGCTATCATAGCCGCAAGGTTTACGCCTGGAGCATTGAGGAAGGCGACCTTGTCCTTAGGTGCGTTCAGTCCACCAAGGGTGCCAACAAATTGACGCCGAATTTGGAAGGCCTTTACCCGGTAGCGCAAGTCACCAGACCTGGCCTAGTCCATCTAGAGACAGAAGATGACATCAAATTCAAAACTCATGGAATATTGAGCATCTTCATAAGTTCTACGCGTGAGCCACGAATGCCGGGCTCAGTCCTCGGCAACCACCTTTTGTACAAGCATTGCCGATGTGCATGTAACCCTTTGTACAAAGCCAGGCGCAGATCCTATGCGTGTGCCAATAAACTAGGCATTGCATCATACCCTCAATCTACATTTTCTTATGCATGTTTATGTTGCAGTGTCGTTGCCCTGAAGTGTTTATAGATTTGGTAAAGTACTTGGTAGACCTGATGGTCCTTGTTACTTCACTCTTTCCTTCTCTCTTACCCTGAAAAATAGAAACCTTTTGTTCTAGGGTGCTCGGCCATCAAGAAGATAACAGATGCGTAAGAAGACAAGGACGATGACTGCCCATCATACTCCAAGAGAGCGATACAATTCAGAAGATAAGTTCAAACTACGCGCTCCAAGTTTAGTGCTAGTTTCTTCTTCTTTAAGGGAATCCTCTCTATCCCTTGGGTTGTGTGCAATGGAACCCTTGTCGTGATGGAAACCCTTGTTGGGATGAGCCGCCCCCTACTCCATGTCGCTCCATAGCTGGGAGGCCGCACCAAGACCGACAAGGGGCCTTGCCGGGGGACGCCAATAGCCTACTACCGGGGGCTCGCCCCTTGAGCGCTCGCCATTGGTGTTAGCCCTGCAAGTTACTCCATACAGCAAGGGTAGACATGATGACACAATACCTAAAAGGGACAAAGAGACAGTACTTGAAGAAAGAGTTATAACATTCTTTCATTCATCGATACAGAATGGATGGTAGATTACATAATTTAAGAGAAAGTTTTGCAGATGCCTACATCTTTTAATTTAAAAAAAGACAAGTGCCTCGTAATGCCTTTCTTATCCCTCTCCTCCTAGGAGCTCCAGTGGGAGGTGATGAGGGCAAATGGGGCGCCTAGGCAGAAGCCCAGCCTGACCTCGTCAGGGCATACGGGACATAGCCTAACAACCTTGGGAGGGTGACACCCTAGATGGAAGGGTGAAGATGATGGACAGAAGGAGTAGCTAGGCGATGCCGTGGTCACCACCGCCAGGACTACAGGAACGCAGTAGGAGGGGCACCCAGAGGGAAGCGGAAGTCGGAGTCCATGAGGAAGCTTGCCGGGGTCCAGCTGGAGGAGGCAGAGACATCCACACCAAACGCCCTGGCAAATCACTCTGCTGGGGAGAAGACCAGGTCCAAATGATGGTGCTGCCGGCGCCTCGTTGACAATCATGGTGTGTCCGGTGCTCAGCTATAGTCTGAGCCGTTGTCCTCCTGTTCGGCGTTGTCGTCTTAGTTGTTAGTGTCCTCTTTGTTGTTGTCGCTCGAGGAGGAGCTTTCGTCGTTAGTCGAGATCTCCGCGCATCTAAGCAAGCACCCAAACACCCGAAGACCATGATGGAGAGCAGATCTTCCTCCATTAACTTAAAATTGAGAACATGCCCCTCCGCCAAGCTATGGGCATGTGCGAAGGTTTTGCATCTGCGACGAAGAATCATCACATGAGGTGCGGGGAACTCAATATGAACCCACATGTTCCCATTATAGCAACCCCTCATGTGCAACTTCAGCCCATACGGCTTTTCAACCTCCATTACCCTTACAAAAGGGGTGGGAAGCAGAAGGCGGCTGTGCTGGGGTTCATGCAGCCTAAGAATGAACTCCAGCACTATATCTCCAACGTGGCCTTCCATTGGCACTGGAGCGGCTGGAGGAGGAGTAGCTGAGCCGCTTCCGCATACTGCTCGGCCCCGAGCTCCCCGTCAGCCAGGGCCATGTCCTGCGGCTCCACCTTTCGCATTGGATCCTGCCCGCACGTCCCCTGCCGTTGCAGGGATATGGTGTCGAGAGGAAGCCCTTGTCGCCGCCACCGGAGCTCAACCGCGCCCTCTTCCCCTCACCATGGTGGAAGAGGAGCACAAGAAGAAGGAAGATATGCGCGGGTTGGACCTTTTATCCACCTCTGCGCTCCCTTTTTATAGCGGAGCGTGGAAGGGGGCTGGCTCCCCACTACCCCATGGCAACCGCCCCGCTCCACCAATCCGGTCTGTCTGCCTCACTTGCGATGCCGGAATAGCCAACCGTTCTCATGCGCCTATCCACAGTGCCGAGCTTTCTGCCATGGCACTCGTTCCCATGCCCTACGCTTCCGCCACCAAACCTGCGCAATGCATGCAGCGTACGTGGCGGAAACGGCAAGGATAGTGGGATGAGTAAAATTGCAGTTACCTCCCCGAACCACGCATGCTCTACAATCAACTCCCCGTGAATGTGGGCGGCCCACGGACCATTACATGCGTAGCCCCACGTCATTCAGCATGACTCACGAGGAAATCGGGAACAGACTCTATTTCAAGTTAATGGAGAAGCAAAGAAGGTCTTAGAAACCTGGATCCGGGCACGTCTTGGTCAAGACGTCCACCTACGCGTTGTTAGGGTGTACCCCAATGATGCCCAGTGGCACGTGTTGGCCAGGCCCGGGGGCTACAATCGGTGCATCAAATATTCGCGTTTGCTGACCGACCTCGTGCACACTCATACTAACGTTCATACATCCAGCACCAACATGTAATACAAAATCAAGCCAGAGAAGCCGCTCTTCGTGAGATCAAGGAGCGCATCAAGAAGACCAAGCCAACATACAAGACAAAGGTTTCAAGGGAAGTGTCCTTTGCTGGTCAGGCGAAGCTGGCAAGGGCAATGCATTAGATAAGAGCATGATCAAGCCATGCCAACCACATCTCTGGGATGGCCAGATACCAAAGTGGGCACCCCTCTAAGGAAGCCCGGCAAGCCCTGCCCTTGGCAGGCGTATGCCAGTTACCACTGCTCCATCGCACCATGACGCCAGTCACTTATTGATGCGGCGTTGAGCCCCGCAGTCAACTAAGTGACTCTCACTAAGCACGTGGTTGTTTGTTGGAAGAAAGATCACACTCGTTTGACACCTGTCCAAGAACGTGTCAAGATGACAAGCAGAAGCTGGCTAAGCGGCAATATACTCTTGCCGGGGATGCATCCCCGCACGCTACCTAAGGAAGCATTTATGGCATTTTTTTCCTAAGAGATAGAGTTAGGTATGATAGCTGTCGGTGTCAAAACTGGCGGATCTCGGGTAGGGGGTCCTGAACTGTGCGTCTAAGGCTGATGGTAACAGGAGGCGGGGGACACAATGTTTACCCAGGTTCAGGCCCTCTCGATGGAGGTAATACCCTACTTCCTGCTTGATTGATCTTGATGATATGAGTATTACAAGAGTTGATCTACCACGAGATCGTAGAGGCTAAACCCTAGAAGCTAGCCTATGATTATCATTGTTCTCGCCCTATGGACTAAACCCTCCGGTTTATATAGACACTGGAGGGGTCTAGGGTTACACAGAGTCGGTTACAGAGAAGGAGATCTACATATCCGAATCGCCAAGCTTGCCTTCCACTCAAAAGAGAGTCCCACCCGGACACGGGACAATGCCTTCAATCTTGTATCTTCATAGTCCAATAGTCCAGCCAAAGTATATAGTCCGGCTGTCTGAGGATCCCCTAATCCAGGACTCCCTCAGTAGCCCCTGAACCAGGCTTCAATGACGATGAGTCCGGCGCGTAGATTGTCTTCGGCATTGCAAGGCGGGTTCCTTCTCTGAATAGTCCATAGAAGATTTTAAACATAAGGATCGTGTCCGGCTCTATGAAACAAATTCCACATACCACCGTAGAGAGTGCAATATTCCACAAATCCAATCTGCTGACAACTTTTCATAACATGACATCACACCATGACCCGGTCTTTATTCAAACCGTTTTCCTCAACCAGCTGGTGCACATGTTGTGAGGCGGTTTCCTTGGCAGGTCTTGTCGAAGCAGAGATCGTGTCCCCTTATCACGGGATTCTCATCAATACGGGTATGGGTAACCCAACCGTGCCATCAATCGCGGCGCTTGGGGAATAAGCGATTTTATGGGGCAAGTGGGGAGGCGCACAGTTTCTACCGCCTTTATAAAGGGACAAGGATTCTTCTTTTTCACCCACGCCGTCTTCTTCCCCTACCCATCCATTCTCGCGCACTTGAGCTCCAGCACCCAAGTTCTCATCTTCTCCGCAAATCCATTCCAAACATGTCCGGAGCGGGAGGAAAGTGGATGGTCTCCTCCGTTACGGAGGAGGACATTCGAAGCTCCGGGAAGCCGAATACCTGGCCGTAGACATCGCGCATCGGCTCCCAGACGCGGGGCAGATCGTCCCTACTCTAGAACCCCATGAGAGGGTTGTATTCCTTACACACTTCGTCCGCGGACTGGGATTTCCCCTCCACCCATTAGTCCGTGGGGTAATGTTCTACTACGGGCTGGACTTCCATGATCTGGCCCCCAATTTCATCCTCAACATCTTGGCGTTTGTCGTCGTGTGTGAGGCCTTCCTCCACATCAAGCCCCACTTCGGCCTGTGGCTGAAGACCTTCAACGTGAAACCAACGGTGGTGGTCGGCCAGCAAGCGGAGTGCGGAGGCGCCATGGTGAGCAAAATGCCCAATGTCACCGTGAAGGGGCGGCAATCGGGGTTGTTCTACATCACCGAGCTGCACGGCACCAACTGGGTGGCGGCCCCCGAATTTCGATCCGGCATCCCCATGCGGCTCACCTCCTGGAAAGAGAAGGGCTTATCCTGGGGTTCATTGGTGGAGCTGAACGGACTCTAGAGCCGTGTTAAAAATATGATAAGCAAGAAAATCAAGCTTGTCAACGTGGTCCAGGTCATGCTCTTCCGCCGGATCCTTCCGTGTCAAAGACGGGCATTCAATATGTGGGAGTTCGACCCAGCCTAGCACCAGACACCGTGAGAGCTTTTCGACACGACGCACAAAGACGTTTGGAAGGTGTTGTTCAAGGCCGCCGAGGTACCTCCTCCGCCTACCGAGGATTGCAAACTCAGTGCAAAGCGCCCTGCCAATCCGGTAAGCTCTTTATATCTCACAAGATGTTCCTTTCCCCAGTATAATCATGTGAGGGATCTGAGCCTCCACGCCATTTTAACAGGACTGGGTAGCGATAGCGGAGCGGATCGATTGTCCGGCGCCACTTCCCGAAGATCCAGCAAAGTCTCTCTTAATGGAGATGCTGGTTCCGGCGCCCTATGAGGTGCCGGAGAAGAAGGCCAAGAAGAAGGCCGCGGGGACCAGGAAAGGTCTCCGGCACAAGGTTGTATCAAAATCATCGTTCGAAAACACCGAGGCGCACTCCTCCCACGAAAACGAGTAGGAGGAAGAGGAAAGTTCTCCCACCAACCGGGGGGACAAGAAAAGAAAGGCCTCCCCATCTGGGGAGGCCGAAGGGTCCAAGAAGGGAAGGACCCTCCTTCCGGACCAATCCACAATAGCCGGTTACAGCGAAGAGGAGTGGTTGCCCAGGGACAAGCCCCTAGCGAAGTCGTAAGTATCCAGATACTATAATAGTTCTGGCATGTTTTGTTTTATTGCTTCTTATCATGTCAAACATGATTGTGCAGTCCATCCAAAGCCCACATCCATGTATCCTCTTACGATGGGTCTTTGGGCCAGTCGAAGATGAACAATGATTCACTGCTGATAGCCACCTCCCACCAGCCCACGGACGACATTGAGGTGTTGTCTCAGAGGGTACCAGACCAAGGGGAGATAATTCTGGAGGCGCCCCAAGGCGACATCCCAGATGTTGGGCGCATGGGGGGTAAGACTCCCATGGTTTCTGATGACGGGGGCTGCAGCAAGTTTGGCCCCCATCCGGATACTGCACCGAACCTCCAGTGGTTCCGGATTCTATCGGGCGACCCCTCTCTAAGGGGGGCAAGCCGTTTGTGCCGATGGCCTTTCTCCATCCAGAGGCATCGGGCAACTTGTTGGAAGCGCTTCGCGGCGCTTCTATTGACGAAGAGCACCGCACCATCATGAGTGCGGTGGTCGAGAAGGTTCGGTCCACCAAAAGCGGATTGACTGAAGCCTGTGCGAGCCTCCTAACAGGCTTTGAGGTAAGTAATCAAATTATGAGAAAATATCACAGCATAGACAGTAGCCGCTGATGCTCTGTTTGGTGTTCGCAAAGAAAGGCCGAACAGAGGATCAAATAACAATCACATGAGTCTAATTAGAATATGTCTATGTGAATAAGCAGGCTTCGCTGCTGGCCGCAGCCTCTCGTACTGCGGAGGTTTCCGGACTGAAGCGGGACCTTGAGTGGTCCGAGGAAGAGCTCGGCCTTACCAAGAGGCAGCTCGAAGAGAACAAAGGTAAGTGATACCCCGTCTGTATATTCATAAAGAAAAAAGTGGTTATTAGATCATAGGATCATCATGAATTTTTCTACGGGCCACAACCGAAGTGGCGGCCCTGAAGAAGGCGTTGTCCGAGGCCGAAGACAGAGCAGGCATGGAGCACCTCGAGCGCAAGAAGCAAGAGGCGAGGAAGGGAGCTCGACGGAAAAGTTTTTCTGGTCTTAATATGCTGGGACCGAACATCCGATGCCCTTGAGCGACCAGCTGAAGCAACTGGTCGAGCTTCACAAGGCGGCCGAACTGGCCATGAAGGGTCTCATAGCCCGGATGTGGCCTGGCGAGCCCTTGCCTGGTAGCTAATTCAGCCTGGTAAAGCGGCTTGTGAGTGCCTGCCCATGGTTTGAAGTCATAAAGCGGTCCGTCTACATTGAAGGTGCGCGCAGGGCCTTTGCCCGTGCGAAAGTGCACTGGGCGAAGATGGATGCCAAAAAGCTGGTGAAGGAGGGGCCACCAGAGGGCAAGGAGCATCGCCACCCTGAAAAGTATTATGACAATGTCCTGAAGGGTGCCCGCCTTGTGGCGGAGGAATGTGTGAATGAAATGTACTCATGTGATGTTGTAACATGAAAACGAGTTCATGTGCGCTATATAACGCTTGTCGATTTAAAATATCACCTTCTGCGCGGCCGTTTATAAAATCTGAGAGTTGGCCAATCGTCGGCTTCTGCCCCCATTTAACTAGTACTGAGGTGTTCGGGATAAATCTTAAAAACTCTTTATCCAAAAAAAGTCTTTTAAGGAGGTGTTTAGAGTAGCGAACAAGGCAATCGGACTATACAGCTTTATCACTCTCACTTAGCCATAGAAGTCTACAATTTTAAATTTTGGCGAAGTCCCTAGTATTCGGAAGGCCGAACTTGGGGCGCTATATACGCCTAAATCGGACAAGGCCGATTCCTCGCCCGAAGTGGAAAAAATCTTTAAGGATTTTTGACCTCTCGAACAGCGACCAGCTCTCGCCTCATCATGATAGTCAGTTTTCGGCTTTCTCTACTGAGGTGCTCGTCCGGAAGAACCGGGACACAATCGAAGTAGTTCTCCCAGTGCTACCTTAGCCGATATAGAGGAACGTAAGGTACCAAAACATGGGAGCCGGGCAAACCCAACTATTGACCCAAGACATGATTCAGAGCTGATGCATATAATGCTATAAGTTTGGGGTGCCGCACTGTCGAAAGTTTTCGGACTTTTCTTGCCGTGTTATGGGGTACACTGAAGCCCCTGGCGCACTGGACGTACTAGAATGTACGGTTGCAATTTGTCGTAAATAAGCAGACAGGGAAAAAAGGTATAGCCATCGTTATCAGAGACCACATGGGGATTCCCTTGTACGTCGAAGCTTGTTGCTTCCTTGGAGTTTCCTTCCCGTGATGTGTCCGATAATCAGGCTATCGGAGAGGGCCTTCAGAGAATAGGGTCCTGAAAGGAAGAAAATGGTAAAGATATACGGGTCCTGAGGGGGTTGAGCCGCATTGTGGGCCGTGCCATAGCCGTGCCTCCGCCTATGCTGATGGTATATTGACTGCGTTATTTTGTATGCGCGGCACAAATTTCGCCGCTGGACTGGGACTAGGACGGAGGCCAAATTGCTAGGCCAGCTCAGAATGTGCCGGGCGATCCTGTTGCAGGGTACTCCGGACTCGCTTGAAGGTGTCCGGGGGCTTTATCGCCGAATTGGCGGTTTGCCTCAGAAGGCTGCTTTGTACTTCTGCTATGAGTGTCACAGTGTGCTCCTCCGTACGGAGCGAGCGTTCTGTGTTTCCATTAATTGTTATAACCCCGCGAGGTCGTGGCATTTTGAGCTTGAGGTATGCATAATGCGGTACCACATTGAATCTGGCAAATGTGGTTCGTCCGAGCAGTGTGTGATAGCCACTGCCGAAGGGGACGATATCAAAGATCAACTCCTCGCTTCGGAAGTTGTCCGGAGATCCGAAGACCACTTCCAGTGTGATTGAGCCCGTGCAATAGGCCTCTACACCTGGTATGACACCTTTAAAGGTGGTTTTTGTGGGTTTGATCCTCAAGGGGTCGATACCCATTTTGCGCACTATATCCTGATAGAGCAGGTTCACGCTGCTGCCACCGTCCATAAAAACTCGAGTGAGGTGAAATCCGTCAATGATGGGGTCAAGGACCAGTGCGGCA
Source organism: Triticum urartu (assembly GCF_003073215.2). Taxonomy (NCBI): domain Eukaryota; kingdom Viridiplantae; phylum Streptophyta; class Magnoliopsida; order Poales; family Poaceae; genus Triticum; species Triticum urartu. The sequence goes on along the minus strand of NC_053023.1, from coordinate 221,993,070 downwards.
GAACCGCCATGACGGATACTGGTAGGGTGGTCCCTGCGATCGAAAGTGATCGGACAAGAAGACCATGGGTTGAACTTTGGGGCGATTGGCTCCTTCGCATAGATGTCCCTTAGTGCACGCTTCCGTTCCCGCTTGGTAATGTGGGTTGCATATATCATGTTCACCGTTTTCACTTGGGGAGGAAATTTCTTCTGTCCTCCTGTGTTCGGCGGCCGTAGCTCCTCCTCATCGTCGCTATGCAGCCCCTTTTCCTTGTTTTCGGCATTCAACTTGCCGGCCTGTTTGAATACCCATCATTCTCTGTTGGTGTGGTTGGCTGGTTTATCGAGGGTGCCATGAATTTGACACGAGCGATCGAGTATGCGGTCGAAACTCGACGGGCCTGGATTACTTCTTTTGAACGGTTTTTTCTGCTGATCGGACTTAAAGCCACTGAATCCGGCATTGACTGTCGTGCCTTTGGCGTTGTCGCCGTTGTTGCGGCGCTTGTGTCTGTTGCGACGTGGCTTGCCGTTGCTATGTCTGGCATCTGAATTGTCAGGATTTCTTGATCTGTTGTTGCTGCGAGCCAGCCAGCTGTCCTCGCCCGCACAAAAGTGGGTCAAGAGTGTCGTGAGGGCTGCCATGGACTTTGGCTTCTCTTGGCCGAGGTGTCGGGCGAGCCACTCATCGCGGATGTTATGCTTAAATGTCGCTAAGGCCTCGGCATCCAGACAGTCAGCAATTTGGTTCTTTTTAGTTAGGAACCGAGTGTAGAATTTCCTGGCTGACTCCCCGGACTGTTGGGTTATGTGACTCAAGTCATCTGCATCCGGTGGTCGCACATAAGTTCCCTGGAAGTTGTCAAGGAATGCGTCTTCCAAGTTCTCCCAACTGCCAATGGAGTTTGCCGGCAGGCTATTCATCCAATGCCGAGCCAGTCCTTTGAGTTTTAGTGGGAGGGACTTGATGGCATGTAGATCGTCATCGCGGGCCATGTGGATGTGGAGGAGAAAATCTTTAATCCATACCGCGGGGTCTGTTGTACCATCATATGATTCAATGTTCACGTGTTTAAACGCTTCTAGGTATTCATGATCCATTACTTCGTCGGTGAAGCATAGTGGGTGTGTGGCGCCTCTATGCCGGGCTATATGACGACGCAGTTCATACGAGTCTTGTCTGTTGTATTCGTCCCGGCCGGATTTGCTTTTAGTATATCTGGCGTGACGGTCGTCGTCACGCGTTGGGGCGCGCCCCCGTGATCCGTAGATCGATCTTGTATGTCCTACTTTGTTTTCCAATACGCCTTGCAGGTCCTGTGTGGAACCCCGGGCCTTGGTGTTTTTGTTTGACTGGCGACTGGGTGGGGCTGGACTTCGAGCTGATACGCCGCTTTGTCTCGGCCACGAGGTGGCCGGTCAGCCGCATCATACGCTGGTCGAGGGTCGAGGGTCGTGGGTCGCTGTTCGCGCTACTTGTTTGCGTTGGAGTACAGGTTCTCCAATACCTGGCAGGTTCTCCAGGGATCTCACTGGAGCTATGATCCTGTGATGGTTCCTTCTCTGTGGGTGTCCATCGCCCGCGCCGATACCCATCGTGCGCTAGGGTTTTAGTTGTATTAGTGATGTTATATGTATGATACTATTCGGGATGTATTAGTGATAATATTCGACAATGTACGGACGCATGAGATGATTTACTTTTTCTTATTGAATGCATGCTAATTTGAATCCTTATTTATTTTACGATTTGGTTTTGCTTATTGAATGCTCTTGTCAATATGAGTCCTATAAGATATTTTGAAATGTATATCTTGTGTTGCTCAAATAGGATATGTGCTTGCCCAAGTGGCCGGTCATGTTTGCAGGTTACACCTCTAAGTGGTGTATGTTTTGCCGGAGTGTTGATTCATTTCCGTTCCGGCAAATTTCAGACGCTCGATATGTCCTATTTTAGCAAAGGTCATGCCGGATTTTTCCGTGAGTTTGGGCATGACTTGTGCCAGAATATGTAGGAAATATCGAGTTCCACAGATTTGTGTGTTGAGTATCCTGGTAGTTGTCTTCAATCGATTTTCAATTAATGTTTCAACTATGAACATAGGAAATGTCTGACGACGAAAAGGATTTCAGTATTTGCAAATACTGCGAAGACGAGCGCGGCTTCTGTGACGGAATCTTCCTAGATGATGATAGGCGCTTCAGCATCAAGCTGGACGAGAACTTCGAAGTGGATACAGTAAGTCACAACGACAAGTCTTTTTTCATAATTAAGCATGACATTTGCTTCACTTGCTTCAACTTATAATTTAATTTTTTTACTATTCTACTAGCGTATCCCCTGCCATGCAAGAGTTTTTGTCTTGGATAAGATAGGTTTCAGTCGTACTATGGAGGTAAAGAGAGTTTACTTGAAGACCGAGCATGGTTGTATTTTCCACGCAAAATTATACAACACAGACGACTACACCAATTTTGGATGCAAAACTTAGTAAGAACTAGGCAAGACTTATGCATTTGATCCTCATATGGTTATCACCTTTGATATTCGTCTGGAAGATGATATTGAAGGTAATATCGACATCTGGGTCGATGTGCAGACGCCTCCAGTTATACCATTATGTGAGTTTCTCAGCCATATTTATGTCTTTGATATTGTTTATTCAAAAATAGTTGACAACTAATTTCTATTGTCAGCTTATTTCCGTTCAAGCAAACATGTCCAGCGCTTGGTAGGCAGGACCTACTACTGTCCCGGGGCTGAACTAAACTGCGAGGAGATAAGTCATTATGTTTCATGGCTTGAAGATGTGCATACCGTCAAGACAAATTTTCTTCCTGCACTTAGAAATGTTAGTACTCAAAACGTGCGACCAATAGTGTTCATATTGAACTACGGTCACATCTATTTACGAAAGATGGTAAGATTTTAATATTGTCCTCAGTGCATCTTTTGCATACATTATTTTTTAAGCTAAACTTCATTGCTAAGTATGTTACTATACGATGTTCTTCAACAGGGACGCCCGATGAATGTTGTGCCTCATTGGATCGAGACTAAAGGTACCATGAATATTGTTAGCTTACGGCCAAGATATCCTACTATGCACTTTAGTGCATTCATCATTTCTAATAGCGAGAAATGCTTAATAGTGAAAGACTGGAGCAAAATTTTGAAGTACTAGGGGGCAGCAATCAGAAGCGCATCCCACGATTAGGAGAAAGGTTTATCTGCATGCTCCAACTTGATGAAGGAGGAGTGCTACACAAGTTTTACGTTATTTTACCTGAGAGAGAGAGTAGCAGGAGTGATTAGCTAGCTAGAAATGAGTTTGAAGATGATGATGTGCTAAACTATAACTACGATGATTAAATAGCTAGTGTTCATGGTAATGACTATGATGATTATTATTAGCTAGTGTTGGTGGTGATTAGATAGATACCGCTGCTAGTGTTGGTGGTGATTAGATAGCTACCGCAGCTAGTGTTGGTGGTGATTAGCTAGCTAGAATGAGTTTAAAGATGATGATGTGCTACACTATGACTATGATGATTAAATTAATATTGTTGGTGGTAATGACTATGATGATGATTAAATAGCTTGTGCTAGCAGATTAGATTCAAGTGGAGGCAACATGTGTTGAACATCGAAAGTACTACTAGTCCAAACTAGATCAAGGTTGGATTAGTAGTATACTTTTGAAATGCACCATATATTGCCTCCACTTGAACCTAATCCACCTTAATTTGACACACTATTATGGACATAATGACATAAACCTCATAATTGGTATTGTACCAAAATTTGTATAACGACGTATAAATACACTTGAAAAAGAATACTAGTAGCGATGGATAGTAAACACGCTGCTACTAGCTAGATTAGCAGCAGCGCGGTAGTGGACAAGCGCTGCGGCTATGTGTCTTAGCAGTAGCGCGTGTCGCACGCGCTACTGCTAAGTAATAGCTGTAGCGCCTTATTAGTAGAGCGGCTGCCGGCGCTACTAGAGGGCATTAAACATGCACTACTACTAGGGTTTTCCCTAGTAGTGCATAAATGTCATATAATTTGCTTATTTTCCTCCAAGATGGCATAATTACCTAAGTTAGCTCTAAAATGATCTATAATTACATTAGTTAGCTAAAAATGGCATAATTACTTAGGTTAGCACAAAAATGACCTATACTTACTTTATTTTCCCCCAAATTGACAAAATAGGCTTAGTTAACTCAAAATGGTATAATTACCTATGTTAGCTCTAAAGTGACACAAATAAGGAATAAGAAGAAGAAAAACAAGGAAGAGGAGAAAAAGTAAGAATAGAAGAAGAAAGAGAAGGAAAAGTAAGAATAAAAGAAGAAGAATGAGAAGGAAAACAGTAAAAACCTTCTTATTCTTCTAGTCTTCTTCTTCTAGTCTTCTTCCTCTTCCTCTTCCTCTTCTTATTCTTCTTCTTCTTCTTCTTCTTTTTCTTCTTCTTTTTCTTCTTCTTCTAACTTGCTTACTCCCATTTTTGCAGATTTGATTCACTTCATGGAAGCTAGCATTGATGGATTACTAGTTTTAGTTTCCGTCTTGATTTTGTCGTGATGAACAATGTATGTTGATGAACCCCATGGAACTATGTATGTATATATGTATGTTGATGAACTCGGTGAAACTATGTATGTATTGGACCTTTTAATACCCTATGTGTTCTGTTGCATTGATGGACTACTGGATGTTGGATACATGGGCTATGTTTGAGGTTGAAACTATATATATCATATATGTCTTTTGAAAATGCAGGGATAAAACAAAAAATAGAAAAAACAGTACAATATAGGCACTATGTCGTCTACCACCGATGGCAAAGGGCTCTTCACCATCTGCCACAGACGGCAAAGAGGCCATGTGGCAACAACCTTTGCAACCAGGGAGAGGAACCATTTGGTCACTTTGCCGTCTATGGTAGAGGACCAAGGCTGGAGAGGTTTGCCGTCTGTGGAAGATAGCAAAGAGCTGGGTGGAGTGACGCATCTTCTAACATCACAAGGCAGATGACAAAGGGGAGGCATGTTTGCCGTTAGCTGGCAGACGGTAAAGCCTCTCGTTAGCCACCTAACGTGGCTAACGTCCGTTTGTTGCCATCTACGTTCTTTGTCCTCTGCCATCGACGGCAAAGGTTCTTTGCCGTCCGCTGTGAGAAAGCAGATGACAAAGAAGCTATTTACCATTACTTACTATGCCGGGAATGTTTGCCGTCCGTGGCTAACGGTAAAGACATTTGTCGTCTACCATGCAGACGACAAATCAGTTGATTCCTGTAGTGGAAGCCTCTAGTGAAACTTATGCCCCTAGCTCTATTTTCCATCATATATTTTCAGATCTATAAACCTAAAATTACCTTGCTGCAATTTATTTATATTTACTTTGTTTTGCCTTTTACTTATCTTTTATGTCTATCTCTATTAGATCTCATTCTTGCAAGTGACCATGAAGGGATTGACAACCCCTTTTTTCTCGTTGAGTGCAATTGTTAGTTAGTTTGTGCAGGTGCATATATTGGGGACTTGCTTGTGCCTCCTACTGGATTGATACCTTGGTTCTTAACTGAGGGATATACTTATCTCTAATTTGCTGCATCACGCTTTCCTCTTCAAGGGAAAAATCAACGCAAACTCAAGAAGTAGCAATGTCATCCCTACAATGGACGGAAAGAGCCTATGATATGTCGACTTGTGGCATGACCCAACATTGGCCCATTTAAGGTAAAAAGGCTGGCCCAGCCAAAGGCCCACAATATGTTGTCAGACACTAGTGGCCCGTCCCGTTAACATCTTGCCATGTTTTAGATCAAATTACAGCCCATAATAGATCTGGCCCGTTCATAGACTGTCGTATTTTGGGCGAAATTACGACCCATATCAGATCACGCCTGTTAATAGGCCATTGTGCTTTTGGGCCTATTCTGAGTCGGGTTTGTATTTCGACTTGTTAAAGGCCCGTTTAACAGTTTGGTCGAATAACTGTTTTGGCCTCTTAGCGGCACTTGGTGCATTTGGGCCATTGTCGGACCGGTTTCTTTTTACGCCATTTAAATGCCCATGGTGCAACTGGGATATTTCTTGTCCAAAGTGACTTTCGGCCTCACAGCCCAAAGTGCCTATCGGCCTATTAATGGCCCGTGACATAGTTGGGCTTTCTTACAACCCATAATTTTATTGGGCCAAACAAGGCCTTAGACAAATTTTGGCCTATTAACGACTCGTATGAATTGGCCAAAGATGGTCCTACAAAAGTTGCGGCATGTGTTGGCCCATGATTTTTTCGGCTCCACTCAAGCTCAATCTAGTTTGCAGCATGTTAAAATGCCATGGTATTCTCTAGCCCAGCGGGCCCGAATTTTACTCGGCCTATTAAAGGCCGAAAACTACTTTACGTTTATGCCTGCTGATGGCCCAGGATGATTATAGGCACACGTTTCGGCCCATATATAGCGAGCTATGGGCCGGCCTGACAGACCGACAATGTTGAGCTCCTTTGAAGCTTCCGCCCTAAATTATAGCATACCGACTAAGAATAAACCTAGACTATACAATAAAGAAATTACGGCATATTACATCCACTAGGCATCAAAGTTAGCCATCGGTGATAGTAAAGCGCAACTAGAACGCAAATTACATACATTGGGCATCAAAGTTCGCCACCAGTGCGTATAAATGTGCCGACAAAAGAATATACAAAACCGACAGCACTTCAAAATATTTCAGAAGACATTAGCTCTACCCCAGAGGTGCAACGCAAGTAGCAGAACAAACTAATGAGAACTCAGTTGTCTCAATGATAGATCCTCAAACTTTAGATGCATAGCAAGAAAGCACGCACGACTGTCCTATAAGATCTTCGTTAGAGAATTGACATCAAGTCAGACCTTAGCTGAACCAAGCCTTTCTGCTTTAAGTTGAGACTGATGAAGTCAAACTGATTAAGGCAGCAACTTCACTGAGGTTGTCTCACAGCTGCTGGTGAGAAGCTTGAACTCACTATCTTCATCAAGACATGATCTTGCGGTCATCTCGCTCTCTTCAAGATGGTTTGGCTCACTATCTTCCCTAAAGTTTTGCCTGGCATAACAGATATGACTATGAAAGAGAAACAAGGAGACAGATAACAGGTTTCACAAATATATAAGCAATGATGGTCAGTGTGTTGACAATTTTGTCCCATTTTATATTGGAACATTCATATATATAATTTAAAATAGCATTAACATAATATGGCATTGTCCGCATCATCGGCAAATCAGTTAAGACAAAGCAGGAAATGAGATGATGTAGGCATGGGCAGCTTCACCACACCACCGGATTAGAGATCTAGAACACATGCATACATACAGGGATAAAAAAAGTAAATGGATATGTTCTGACTAATGTGGATGGTATGAATAAGGAACATGTTTTTACAACTACAATTTGAAACTGGAAATTGTTGCAAACATCCAATCTGATGCAAACACCAAAGTAAACACCAGTGGAGGAAATGATGTCTATCAAAATGTATACTAGAACAAAGTTTGAAGGCTTGAGAAGTATGGACTTACATTGCATGGTAATACGGACTGGACAAAGCCCTTCTCCATGTTGATGGAAGGATAATTCAAGAAATTTCCAAAGAAACTTCTTCATAAGCGTTGCCTTTATTCTACATTTTGTAGAGAGTAAATATAGATATAATAATATTGTAAGAAACAGAGGATAATGAACCTCAGATGCAGTGTGATGATGCATAATCAAATAGCTATCAATTAAGTGTGGTGTTACAAGGCAAAAGGTACTAACAAGAGGAATGCAGACCTCAACGTGTGCAATGGCATTGGCTTTATTCAACATTTTGGTAAGAGTAGATGTAGATCTGATAATTTGGAGAAAATGGAGGGCAGAGCAGATAAGATGCAGAGTAATGCTAGATAATCAAATATCTCTTAATGCAAGTATAGTAATACTAACACCGTCCGGATTACTTATCACTCAAATGGGTGTATCTAACACTATTTAAGTTCTAAATACATAGAATTAAGCAACAATTAATTCGATCTGGAGGGAGTACATGATAATAGGTACTTACATGAGCAATCCATAACTTCATTACCATTGGGTTAATTCTAATTTATGTAAGAGTAAATATAGATCTTAGAATTTCTAGCAAAGGGTGGATAAGGAAGCAAACATTTACAGTGATGTGCTACCTCTTAAGCAACGCGTTGTTTTTCCCTTGAAGAGGAAAGGGTGATGCAGCATAATAGCGTAAGTATTTCCCTCAGTTTTTGAGAACCAAGGTATCAATCCAGTAGGAGACTACACGCAAGTCCCTCTTACCTGCACAAAAAAATAAGAACCTCGCAACAAACGCGATAAAGGGGTTGTTAATCCCTTCACAGTCACTTACGAGAATGAGATCTGATAGAGATAATAATAAGATAAATATTTTAGGTATTTTTATGAAATATATTGGAATATAATGATTGCAAAGTAAAAATAGATTGGAAACTTATATGATAAAAGATCGACCCGGGGGCCATATGTTTCACTAGTGGCTTCTCTCAAGATAGCATAAGTATTACGGTATGTGAACAAATTACTGTCGAGCAATTGATAGAAAAGTGCATAATTATGAGAATATCTAGGCATGATCATGTATATAGGCATCACGTCCACGACAAGTAGACCGAAATGATTCTGCATCTACTACTATTACTCCACACATCGACCGCTATCCAACATGCATCTAGAGTATTAAGTTCATAAGAATAGAGTAACGCATTAAGCAAGATGACACGATTTGGAGGATAAACTCAAGAAATATGATATAAACCCCATCTTTTTATTCTCGATGGCAACAATACAATATGTGCCTTGCTGCCCCTGTTGTCACGGGGAAAGGACACCGCAAGATTGAACCCAAAGCAAAGCACTTCTCCCATTGCAAGAAAGATCAATCTAGTAGGCCAAACCAAACTGATAATTCGAAGAGACTTGCAAAGATAACCAATCATACATAAAAGATTTCAAAGAAGAAACAAATATTGTTCATAGATAAACTTGATCATAAACCCACAATTTATCGGATCTCGACAGACACACCGCAAAAAGAGTTACATCAAATAGATATACAAGAAGATCGAGGAGAAAATTGTATTGAGATCCAAAGAGAGAGAAGAAGCCATCTAGCTAATAACTATGGACCCAAAGGTCTATGGTAAACTACTCACACATCATCGGAGAGGCTATGGTGTTGATGTAGAAGCAATTTGTGATCGATGCCCCCTTTGGCGGAGCTCCGGAAAAGGCCCCAAGATGGGATCTCTTGGGTACAAAAGGTTGCGGCGGTGGAAATAGGGTTTCGTGGTGCTCCTGTATGTTTTCGAGGTATTTGGACATATATAGGTGGAAGAAGTAGGTCGGTGAAGCCACGAGGGGCCCACGAGGGTGGGAGGCACCCCCAGGGGGAAGGCGCGCCTCCCTACCTTGTGGCCTCCTCGTTGATTTTTTGACGTCCACTCCAAGTCCTTTGGAGCACGGTTGTCCCAAAAATAACTCTCCTGAAGGTTTCATTCCATTTGGATTCCATTTGATATTCCTTTTCTATGAATCACAGAAATAGGCAAAAAACAACAATTTGCACTAGGCCTTGGGTTAGTAGGTTAGTCCCAAAAATAATATAAAAGTGTATAAATAAGCCCATTGACATCCAAAATAGATAATATAATAGCATGGAACAATCAAAAAATATAGATACGTTGGAGACGTATCATGATGCTACATAATCAAACAACAATGAGTATAAGTATGTTGATAAAGGGAATATGTACTCACAATACCAATGGAGTGCCCATTATTGTTGTGAGATTCTATAACCCTTTGAGAATGGAAATTTATCTACAATTAGTTTTCATACAAGAGAGATGGTAAGGCACATGTAGAAATGTAGGAGTTCAATTTTTGAATTGATATCATAGATAGTACCTGACACATGGCTCTCTGCAGTTCTTATAGGGATTTGGCTAGTGGAGTAGGGGTCAAGTGTGCTATAGTTGGGCCTATGTTTTCTGGGGCTGCTAATCTATCTGATTTATCACGTATCACTGCCTTTCCGATATACTTAGTTTGTACTCCTTCAGGATCTACACTCACCATCTTCCTTTTGGACATCTATAACGAAAGAACAACATTTCATTGGAAAAACATGGTATCATGAGACATGGAATAGGTAAAGATAATGGTTAGGCATGGCATGTCATATACTCATATATGATGCTTAAATTAAGCAGATGGTGGTGTAACAAAGTAGAAGTAATGAAAGATGTCATATGAATGATACGTGCGACCAAAACCACCTTGCCAAGGTAGAGTAATTACCTTGATGGATGAATAAGATAGGCCATCCTCCACCATGCCAAGTTTGCTATCTAGTGGATTGTTCCGTATTATTCCTCTCGTGCACCCATTCTCATATTCGTTATGATCATGTTCAATACCATGCATGAAAACATAAAAGTGGGTGAGATTATCTTTGTTATGCATAAGTAATTCTAATCCAATCACTACTGCAGGATGCTGCTAACGCGAGACTACGATCAGAGACCCTTCGAGAAACTGTGTGAGATGCAATAATCGCAAATGGTGGTGTATGAAAATCGTCAAAAAATGTGCAAAACATTCGCGATGGAGGATGCATCAAACACGGTTCATATTTTTGTTGAGTGTGCGATGAAGGGCTTACAGTTCACTTCAATTAACTACTCGTGATGAGGAGGAACAAAAGAAATGGGCAGCCAAATGAAGGCGTGTGCGATCTACAGCATACGGTTCACTCGGATGAACTATTTGTGATTAGGCAACACAAAAGAAACAGGCAGCCAGATGAAGGTGTGTGCGATATACATCATACGGTTCACTTGGATGAACTGTTTGTGATTAGACACCACAAAAGAAATGGTCAGCCAGATCAAGGTGTGTGTGATATACGGCATGCGGTTCACTCGGATGAACTATTTGCATTAACACAAGAGAACATAAACAGTTGAACTTAACAATACGTGTGTGTTGTGCGATGGGATTGCATGCGGTTCACTCGGCCCTTGTCATCAGTGTGTGACCTCTGTGGCAACCGTTCGCTCCCCAGGCACCTCTTTGTGTACCGTGGCAACCGTCCACCAACTCTTCGCCTTTCCCTCTTGATTTGGAACTGCTGTCGCACGCTAGCTCTTCCTCTCTACTCCATTTGCCTTCACCCTTCCTTCTTCCATTGTTTGATCGTCTTCTCCATGGAGGGAACAAGCCGGAAACGACCTCGTTATTCTTGCCCCGATCTGAATGATGACGCGGTGGAGGAACTCATTGATCGGTGCGACATCATCACCTCAGCTAGCATGGCAGGTTTGTTCAAGACCATTCTCGACTCAACTAATAACATCATTACACGGAACCCAAGGGTCCAGGAGCGGTTTGATCTCCCATATATTTTTCGCCATGACCTTGCTGACTAGCGCGGGGACGAGGGAAGCGTCGCCTTGTGTAAGTTGATGCCGCTTGATAATGATATGTATGATGTTAAGATGCCATCGCTTGAGGGCAAGGCTTGGGCAGGCACAAATGGAGATTGGGTTGTTTGTATTGGGTACAACTGCGAGTGGGAACTTGTGAATGTGTACACTCGTCACAGGGTTCCACTTCAAAAAATCTCTGATGACTGCCCAGAGGTTGAGTACATCGGTATTCTACATGAGTTCAAATATGATCATGCTGACTGTCGTCTACGAAAGAGAGAAATTTGTCAAGTTCCCAACTGCTCTTGGGGTTATAGGAATGCTTGTGTTGTCGCTATCTTCGACAAGCTTGTTGTCGTGCTTCATGGTTCGACTCAATGGATATTGCTCAGAAATTAGTTTCTATACATGGATGAGTACTGTGATGCAATTCAATACGAGGGTCTTGTGTTTGCTGCCACCACTCGTGGCACTGTTTTTGCATGGAATCCTTGTGATTTCGGTACATTCGTCTTCCACCGTAATCATAATTGTTTCATCCACATGCATGCGGGTTAGCTAGTTTCCCTTTAATAATTAGCCTTCTTGGGTTTCCAAGGTCCTGTGAACATTCCACCACCTATACTTGAAAAAAATTTCACTAGCATGAGGACGAGCAGGACCCATATACTCAGTGGCGCCTGGAAACTTATTCCGATGGATCACCTCTTCTTGTCTGTATATAGGGCACTGCTGATCTTACTAATGAAGCAGGACTTGTAACACCCATGATGCGGCTATATCTCCCACGTGTCGGAGCACGACTTAGAGGCATAACCGCATAGTAGGCATGTCGCAAGAGGGGTAATCTTTACACATCCCATGTACTGAATAAGATAGAGATAAAGAGTTGGCTTACAATCGCCACTTCACACAAAACATAAATATAGCATTACATCATCCACATACAATCAAGGTCCGGCTACGGAACCAAATAAAGAAAGATAACCCCTAATGCATAGATCCCCGATCGTCCCAACTGGGCTCCACTATTGATCAATCAGAGACGAAAACAACACAACGAACAAGATCTTCATCGAGCTCCCACTTGAGCTCAGTTGCGTCATCTGCACTGGTATCGTCGGCACCTACAACGGTTTGGAAGTATCTATGAGCCACGAGGACTCGGCAATCTCACACCCGCGCGATCAAGACTATTTAAGCTTATGGGTAGGAAAGGGTAGTGAGGTGGAGCTGCAGCAAGCACTAGCATATATGGTGGCTAAATTACGCAAATGAGAGCGAGAAGAGAAGCAAATCGCGGTCGTGAACTAGAAGTGATCAAGAAGTGATCCTGAAACTACTTACGTTCAAGCATAACACAAGAACCGTGTTCACTTCCCGGACTCTGCCGAAAAGAGACCATCACGGCTACACACGCGGTTGATGCATTTTAATTAAGTTAAGTGTCAGGTTTTCTACAACAGGATGTTAACAAATTCCCATCTGCCCATAACCACGGGCATGGCTTTTGAAAGTTCAAAAACCTGCAGGGGTGTCCCAACTTAGCCCATCACAAGCTCTCACGGTCAACGAAGGATATTCCTTCTCCCAGGATGACCCGATCAGACTCGGAATCCAGGTTACAAGACATTTAGACAATGGTAAAACAAGACCAGCAAGACCACCCGCTGTGCCGACAAATCCCGATAGGAGCTGCACATATCTCGTTCTCAGGGCACACCGGATAAGCTAAGTGTACGGGAGCCAACGTAACCCAAGTTGCCAAGGGAAGGCCCTGCACGGTGCTCTAGTTTTGACCAACACTCAGAGGAGCACTGGCCCAGGGGTTTAAATAAAGATGACCCTTGAGTCTGCAGAACCCAAGGGAAAAAGGCTTAGGTGGCAAATGGTAAAACCAAGGTTGGGCCTTGCTGGAGGAGTTTTATTCAAGGCGAACTGTCAAGCGGTTCCCATTATAACCCAACCGCATAAGTAATGCAAAATCAAGGAACATAACACCGGTATGACGGAAACTAGGGCGGCAAGAGTGGAACAAAACACCAGGCATAAGGCCGAGCCTTCCACCCTTTACCAAGTATATAGATGCATTAAAGTAAACAATATATAGTAATGATATCCCAACAATATCCATGTTCCAACATGGAACAAACTTCATCTTCACCTGCAACTAGCAACGCTATAAGAGGGGCTAAGCAAAGCGGTAACATAACCAAACAACGGATTGCTAGGACAAGGTGGGTTAGAGGCTTGACATGGCAATATGGGAGGCATGATATAGCAAGTGGTAGGTATCGCAGCATTGCAAAAGAGCGAGCAACTAGCAAGCAAAGATAGAAGTGATTTCGAGGGTATGGTCATCTTGCCTGAGATCCTGCAAGGAAGAAGAACGAGTCCATGAAGAAGACAAACGGACATAGTCGAATGGAACCTCACAAATGCGACGTTATCGGAACCAACCCGAAGAAGCAACACTGGAAAGAAGCAAACAATCATGGTAAACAACCACCACATGAACATGGCATGATGCACAATCAAGTATGATGCATGTCCGGTTTAATGAAGCATGTCATGGCAAAAGTGCACAAGCAATCCTACAAATTAAATGTTGACGAAACACCACGAAAGTTATTTAGTTAGATCTCGTTTATGTACCCAACAATATTAAATGTGGATTAACATGGGAAGAGGTGAAGCAAATGATAACTACCTATCTAGGCAAGTTTAAATGAGGCAGGAACAATAAACAACAAGTCCGGAAAAGTCCTCATGTGCAATTTAAGGATTTGGTACTATTCTTCCCTAAACCATATTTTAGAGTTGTTAAACATGCGAAGTAAGTCCACCATGTTAAAGTAGGCATTTTTCTACCCCATTTACATAAGTTTATTAGGTTTGGAGTTACGGTTATTTAGTTATGGAATAAATCATTTTAGCATGGTAATAAGGGAAAATTAAACAAACAACATCTTAATCATTTCAAACATGGATAAAAGATGGATATTATTAAACTAGACAAAATTCTATACATTTTACATATAAAGTTTGTTTTAATCCGATGCACGGTTAATTAGTTAGGATATGCATTAAGTGCAAGGGTGTTTCTGCAAAACTGACAGTCTCTGGACAAATAGGAAATTCGTAGATCTGGAAAAAAACATGAACGGGCCGAATCTGGCAGGCTGGCCCAACATGAGAAAAGAAAAAGAAAGGCGGGGCGTAGGGCAGCTCACCCATGGGCCAAGCCTAGTCGGTGGAAGCAGCAGGCCGGCGGGGCAAGTGGGCCGACTGGATCTGGCAGTGACTTGCACTGAGGCCACACGCGGATCTGGCCCCAGTGGGCAACTGAGGTGCTTGTCCTCTACTCGACAGGGAGCAGAGCAGCGGCGACTGCAGGGATGCAGGGAGGTGGAGGTCGCCGGCGCTGGTGGACTCTAGTGAGGCGGGGCGGCGACCTGGAGGCGGGGATGAGGCTAGGATCACAAGGCCTTGTTGGATTTGGCGGAGACAGCGCCGAACGAAGCAAGCTGCAGCAGGAACTGCTGGAAGATGAGGACGCGGGAGAAAACACATGAGCGGCGGCAGGGCATTCCACCGACAGCAGAGGTGCGGCGGCGCGGAGGGGGTCCGGGGATCCTATACTGTTCAAGCCAGCAGGGGTGAGGCAGAGCTTCATGGAAGGCAGCGAGGTCGGGCGTCCATGGGGCTGTCTCCTGCAGAGAGAGACGTGAGAGAGAGGAAACAATAGAGGAAGAAGAGAGAGGGACGGGGCCTTGGACCTGTTGGCTCGAGGAGAGGTCAGAGGAGGCCGCGGGGTCCTGCTGGAGCTGCTGCCCATCGCCGGCGGGGACGGCTGGCTTGATCCGCTCGGTGTCGAGGTGAGGCCTCGAGTGTTGGTTGGATTGCTGCTGAAAACGAGGAGGAGAAGGTAGGAGGCGGCGTTGGATCCGAGAAGGAGATTGTGGGATCAGGGAAAGCGATCCCAAGGTGGGTGGTGGTGGCGGCGATGGGTGGATGGGACAGAGGCCTAAAATTTAGGGTTGGGGGGGCTACCTAGTCCCTTCAATCGAAATCAGGTGGTCGAGAAAAAAATATCTTAGGGAGACCAATTAATAAAGTGGAGATATTTGTAGATGTTTGCGGATGATCCGAATCCAATGGTGACTACTGCCCGGGTCGGGTCTGGGGAAGTTTCGAACACGCACGCGAGGGGTCAGTTGGAACTTGTGGGCTGTGCAGAAGGGCTCGAGCTAAGAGAAGAGAAGAGAGAGTGGCCCGGCGACTGTTTCCGGAGACCGAAAACATCCGACGATAGACCGGCTACTATTGCCGCTATAGTTATCCGGTTGGGCTATCAAACGGACTCTGAATGCAATGAAACTTGGCAGGCGGTCTACTGACAACATAACAACACTGCACGCCAACTTTCAACCCTATCCGAGAACATTTTCCGGCCACTTATAAAATAATATTTCGGATGTGCCGCGGGCGCGTGCAAGTGTGTCTGGGCTCAGAATGGACAACGGAAGGAACGAGGAGACCTGGACGAATGCAAGTTTTGAAAACATGATGATGCAATGCAGATGATGACATGGCAAGATGCGACACGGAAGCAAATGATAAGGAAACAACAACGAAATAACTGGAAGACACTTGGCACGTCGGTCTCGGGGCGTTACAACACTCCACCACTACGAGAGGATCTCGTCCCGAGATCTAGGATGGCACCGGAGGGAAAAGGAAGAGGAAGAGAACAGGTAAAACTAAGTTGCTTCTTGACAAAAGAGTGAAACTAAAGAACCTTGCGAGGTTAAACAAATTGAAATAAGGAATCCAACAAAGATGCAAGAAGTTGAAAACACTCTGATAGATAAGAGGAACATGGCATACGACGAGAATCTATAGGTTAAGTGTGAAGATAGATATTGAAACCACTCCGGTTAAAACAAGATAGAGAAGGAATAAGAATGATATAATTTGGGCAGCACTCCGACTGTAAATGGAAGGAATTGAACATGAACATGACAAGATACGAGTACGCTTGATGAAATGAACAACACGCTGCCTCCGAAACTATTGAAAGAATGGCACAAGGGTAAGAAAGATTTCCGACAACACTCCGGTTGAGAAGGGAGGTAAAACTTGATAAGATGAGAGAACTTGAATGAAGGACATGGCACTCCAGTTGAATGGATAGACAAAGGAAAGAGCATGATCTTGGCAAAACGAGATGATAGGACGAAGAAAGCAACATCACAATGCCTCCGGAACAAAAGAATGGAAAACTAGATGGTTTGAAAGAAAACAACGGAGAACAAGAATGACAACTCTCACAAATAAAATTGAAGGAGCATGCTTATGAAGAAAAGGTTGAATGGAGTTGTTGGATTATCAACAACGAAAGTATAAGCTTGATGTGGGCTAATGGATGACATCTCGAAACTGAGGTGAAATCCTACCACTAACGAAAAACAATAGATTGGATTGGTAAGAAAAAGGAGACAGGAAACTTATTTCACCGGGAGGATAAATGAAGAAATTGGGTCATTGATAAGCACCATAATAGCAACATTCCTTTGGGAAGGTTTTAGGTGAAATCTGACAAAAGATAAATCCAACGAAGAGATTAAAGGACTGAAAAGATGTGTTGAGCGAAGAGAAAATGATGGATTTAGATATGTCACTCTTGATAACTTGTGAATCATGAAACACAAAGGGAAATTATCAATAATTACATAATACCACCTCACAGATAAGATTGAAAGAATTGTACTCCATATTGAAAGTTAGAAGAATGCTTGAGCTCCTCTGAAAAGTATCTTGATGACCACTTCGAGAAGGAATTACGTCCTTGATGAACCAACATGTAGAGCCTCCATGAAGAACTCCGGTAATAAAGGATGATTGGATGGATCTTCGCGACAAGATAACACGGAAAAACTTGGGACTCTGGAAAAGAAAGATGAACAACTGAAATCAAGAATTTTTTAAGGACCTCCGGAATAAGGAATTGAATTTACTTGATGAAACAAGAATAAGAATTACATTATGCTTATCCTTCACCAATTTAAATTGATGACAAACAACGAATTTGGCACACTACTTATTCTCGTAGCAAGGATGAAGATAGATATAGCGCAACTTTAGAAGGTATTCAACGAACCACCGGAAGGATTGAAACAATGAATGAATTGGTATAATAACGAAGGAAGAGAACTCTTGAACGAACCACCGTAAGAATTAAAAACGATCAAGGAGAAAGATCGTGAAACATCGGGAAGAATTAGAGAACGAATGAAGATACTTGAGGGGATTTAGATACAAGTGAACGAAGAGATCCTGAGTTGATTAGGGAATACTTGAACGATGCACCGGTAAGATTTGGAGAACGAGAGCTGAAAGCTGAGAATGAATAAACCCGAAATGATGGTCTTCGGAGAATCAAACTGAAAAGAATCATGAATTACTCCAGATGGGTGAAAAGAATTCTCACAATCAAAACAATTATGAGAGGATCTCATCAAGCTTGAACCACGAATCTTCACAAGAATGGAGCAAGATTTAAGAGAGACTCTTCTTCGGTCTTCAAATGTTGAGAATGACAATGATAAACACCACCATGAATTGTTGAGATACTCCGGGATGAAAATTAGAAAGGTTGAACCAACGATGAAAAGACTTTGAAAGATCTTGGAGAAGGAATTTGACTGATGATAATTCATTCTTACGTCCAACATGGATAAGAATTTGATAGTAGCTCCGGAAAAATAGAAGAGTTAGGTAAGATCCTGGGAAAAGACCTGTGGGTTAGGGCCCACTCAATAGAAACACCGTTGAACGATCACTTGGAAGAGAGATTGCGCCGGTTGATTTAAAGGGCTTGAAAGAGATCACATCCTAAAAAAGAACTTGAGCGAACTGAGAATGGAAACTTCAATCTTTTGAGATATCTTCGACACTCCAGAACAAATGAATAGAGAGAGGTGAACAATTAAGAGGTGCACCGACATGAGAAAACATTTGAAACGAGGAAAGGATATGATTGGCAAAGCTTGACTTAAATCCACCGGAGAAGAAAAAGAGCAAAAAATGATAAACTTGAAGCTCCGTTAGTATCTTCCTGATAATCACCGGATAAGAATATTGATGGAAAAGAATTGAGAGACTTCACATCAATAGAAAGGATACTTGATTAAGAAATCTGAGTCCTTGAAGAAAAAGGGTGGGAGGGTGGGAAAACAAAGACAATTTGGAGATGGATGAAACAAACACCATTGACGAAAACTGAGTTGATCTTGCGGATGTTGAAAACAATCGGATCCACTTGAAGAGAGACACACCGGTTCAGAAGAAAATGAGATGGCAAACTCAAAGATCAAGAAGGATTTGTATTCACATAGGAGTATGAGAACACCGCTTAGGAAAGTTATGGAATCAACATTTGACTTCGAAGCAACTCGAATACCACAAATCAAAACAGAACAAAGGATTGGCTTGCAGAATAAGCCGGAACAAACATATGATAGCGATTTTGTCTGAAGTTTTCGTGGTGGGGCCCACACGGGCTCGATCGTACAGCACCATCATGTACAAGGCAGTGCACATGACATACGAAGCGTCCCCGAGTCAGCATAGCCAAGGACTCTATAAGACACAACAAGACCACTTTAAACCAACCATGGATAGGCGGACCACTAGACGTCGAACCCCAATCTCATATCATGCATCTGTCAAAAAGATATCCTAGGAGCTACTTGAATTCCCACTTATAAACTCCTGAAACATTCCGGTTATGCAATCAGGTGTTGGGGATACAGGGGAAGCATAATATCTCACCCAAAACTAGAAAATCCTACATCCAGCTGTATCCATCCTTCAACACATAACCAAGAAACCTTCGGAAATCGTTTACCTCAACCTTCGAAAAGCATCCATTATACGAGTTATGGCAATACTCCCGAACTCCTGCCCCAGTACTGGGTGGCGTCGAGGTTATCTCACCAACAACTGCATAAAAGAGATTTTCGATGTCGGCAAAACTGAGGTATTCCAGAACTACAACAATAAAATTGTCACGACAACACCTCGGAGCTCAACTCCCCGGGACACTGCCACAACCCCTAAATGTCAGGAGGCACCAAGAATAGTGTTCTCGTCACAAAACCATCGGAATGATTCCAAGATACCCGCGTGATCCTAAAAAAATCGTGAAATTTGAGAAGAGCAGAGTCAAAACTCTATGTCAGGAGGCCTCACCAGAGCGACGAAGGGACTGAGGAGTAAAACGAATCCTACTCTCCGATATATATAATCCTATAAGACTCAAAACATTTTTCTAGACTCAACAACGTCAGCGATTCGATCAAGCAGGGGGCTCCTATGTTTGGGAAGGCTCTGATTACCAACTTGTAACACCCACGATGCGGCTATATCTCCCACGTGTCGGAGCACGACTTAGAGGCATAACCTCATAGTAGGCATGTCGCAAGAGGGGTAATCTTTACACATCCCATGTACTGAATAAGATAGATATAAAGAGTTGGCTTTCAATCGCCACTTCACACAAAACATAAATATAGCATTACATCATCTAGATACAATCAAGGTCCGGCTACGTGTAACGCCCTCGATGCGGCTATATCTCCCACGTGTCGAAGCACGACTTAGAGGCATAACCGCATTGAAAGCAATGTCGCAAGTGAGGTAATCTTCACACAACCCATGTAATACATAAGGGAAAGAGATACATAGATGGCTTACAATCGCCACTTCACACAATTACATGAATAAAGCATTACATCAAGCAGATACAATCAAGGTCTGACTACGGAACCAAACTAAAAGAAGACTACCCCAAATGCTACACAGATCCCCGATCGTCCCGACTGGGCTCCACTACTGATCAACTAGCACGAAACAACACAAAGGACAAGATCTTCATCGAGCTCCTCCTTGAGCTTGGTTGCGTCACCTTCTCGGTTACATTGGCACCTGCAAACTAGTTTTGGAAGTAACTGTGAGCCACAGGGACTCAGCAATCTCACACCCTCACGATCAAGACTATTTAAGCTTATGGGTAAGGTAAAGGTATGAGGTGGAGCTGCAGCAAGCGTCTAGCATATTTTGTGGCTAACGACGCAAATGAGAGCGAGAAGAGAAGGCAAAAGCACCGTCGAGAACCTATGATCAAGAAGTGATCCTAGAGCAACCTACGTCAAGCATAACTCCAACACCGTGTTCACTTCCCGGACTCCGCCGAGAAAAGACCATCACAGTAACACACGCGGTTGATGCATTTTAATTAAGATCAACTTCAGGGTTTCTACAACCGTACATTAAGAAAATCCCATCTGCCCATAACTGCGAACACGGCTTTCGAAAGTTCAAATCCCTGCAAGGGAGTCACAACTTAGCCCATCACAAGATCTCACGGTCAATGAAGGATATTCCTTCTAGCGGGAAGGCCCGATCAGACTCGGAATCCCGATTACAAGACATCTCGACAATGGTAAAACAAGTCCAGCAACACCGCCCGAATGTGCCGACAAATCCCGATAGGAGCTGCACATATCTCGTTCTCAGGGCACACTCAGATGAGACTAGCTACGAGTAAAACCAACCCTCAGGTTTCCCCGAGGTGGCCCCGCAGGCAGCTCAGTTTGGACCAACACTCAGAGGAGCACTGGCCCGGGGGGGTTAAAATAAAGATAACCATTGAGTCCGCGAAACCCAAGGGAAAAAGAGGCTAGGTGACGAATGGTAAAACCAATGTTGGGCATTGCTGGAGGAGTTTTATTCAAGGCGAACTGTCAAGGGGTTCCCATTATAACCCAACCGCGTAAGGAACGCAAAATCCGGGAACATAACACCGATATGACGGAAACTAGGGCGGCAAGAGTGGAACAAAACACTAGGCATAAGGCCGAGCCTTCCACCCTTTACCAATTATATAGATGCATTAATTAAATAAGAGATATTGTGATATCCCAACAAAATATCGATGTTCCAACAAGGAACATACTCCAATCTTCACCTGCAACTAACAACGCTATAAGAGGGGCTGAGCAAAGCGGTAACATAGCCAAACAACGGTTTGCTAGGACAAGGTGGGTTAGAGGCTTGGTTTAACAATATGGAAGGCATTATAAGCAAGTGGTAGGTATCGTAGCATAGGCATAGCAAAAAAGCGAGCAACTAGCAAGCAAACATAGAAGTGATTTCGAGGGTATGGTCATCTTGCCTGAAATCCCGCAAGGAAGAAGAACGAGTCCATGAAGAAGACAAACGGACGTAGTCGAACGGTTCCTCACAAACACGACGTTAACGAAACCAACCCGAAGAAGCAACACCGGAAAGAAGCACACAACATAGTAAACAACCAACACATGAACATGGCACGGTGCGCAAACAAGTATGATGCATGTCCGGTTTAATGAGGCATGGCATGGCAAAATGCACAAACAACCCTACAAATTAAGTGGAGCTCAATACGCAACTCCGTTGCATATTGACGAAACACCACAATCAAGTTATTTAGTTCGATCTCGTTTATGTACCCAACAATATTAAATGTTGTTAAACATGGCAAGAGGGTGAAGCAAAGCAAAACTACCTATCTAGTCAAGTTTAAATGAGGCTGGAAGCAACGAACAACAATTCCGGTAAATCCCCATATGCATATATTAGGTTTGGTACTGTTCTGCCCTAAACCATATTTTATAGTTGTTAAACATGCAAATTGGTGCCACCATGTTAAACTAGGCATTTTTCTACCCCATTTACATATAAAGTTTGTTACAAACCGAGTTACGGTTAAATAGTTATGAATTAAATCATTTTAGCAAGTAATTTAAGCAAATTTAAACAGACAACATTTTAAACATGGATGGAAAAGACATATTATGAGACTCCACAAAATTCTAAGCAACTTTCATATATAAATCATTTTAATCCGGTGCATAGATGATGAGTTATTATATGCATGAAAGAATAGGGTTTTTCTGTAAATCTGCATTCTTTGGAAAATTAGCTAAAATGTTCTGCGGAAAAGAAAAAAAATCTCGGGCCGAAACTGCAGGCTGGCCCAACAAGAGAAATAAAACAAAAGAGGGGTGCCGTGGGTGGTCTCACCCACAGGCTTCGGCCCGTTTGAGGAGGAGGGGGGGTAGGCCGCGGCTGGCTGGGCTTGGTGCGGGATGCGGCCCATGCGTGCGAAGCAGAGGGGCGAGCGGCTCGAGTTGCTGCTGCTCATTTCTGAAGAACAGAAACAGCAGCAGGGGAACAGGGGTGCGATGCAGGGGCTTGGCGAGGCGGGACTTGGACGAGGTGGCGGAGCCAAGGGACTTGGGCGCGTCTCCAGCGAGGGTCTTGGGTGGCGGGGAGGACGGAGAACAGAGAGATGGCCGAGACTCGATGGATCTGGGTGGCGATTGGACTTGGCGGTCAACACGGCAGGGGAGGCTTTCTCTGTCTGCTCCCGATAGAAGGAGGCAGCACCGCGCGGAGCAGCGCTTGGGGCTGCGGCACGGAGACGACGGCAGCAACCCATACGGAGCTCCGGCGAGGCGATGCAGACGTGGAGGAGGCAGTAGAGGCCGGCTCCGAGGCGGACGGGCGCGGGTCAACGTGGACGAGGCGCAGGAGAGCCGAGGGCCTGCAAGGCGGCGCAGCGAAGCAGACCCCAGTGCAGGTGTTCAGCGGCAGAAGGCGAGGCTGGAGGGCGGGTCCGTCCAGGAACAGGGCGGAGGCGAGCTGGGCGTCGAGGCGATGAAGGCCATGGCGACGGCATGGTCCTGTCGACGAACAGAGAGAGAGAGAGAGAGTTAAGAAATTAAGGGAGGGAGAGCTAAACGGAGCAGGAGGGAAGGAAAGGACGCGAGACGGGGACCTGCTGGTCCGGCAGCTCTGCTTGGAGAGGTGGCCGGCGGCGTGGGAGGCTAGCGAGGCAGGGGAAGCAGCGGCCTGGTGGCCACAACTCGCACGGGGAGAGTCAAGGACGCTCGGGCGTCGAGGATGTGGCCTCGATCTCAAACTGGATCTAGTGTTGGCTGGATGGGGGGTGGAGGGCGGCGCTCCAGACTGCTGCTGCTGCTTGGGTGGCCGGCGCGAAAATTGCGGGAGGTGGTCGGAGGCTGCGGCGGTGGTTGGTTGGGTGGAGAAAACGATGACGATTTTTTGATCGGGAGGAGATCCCGAGGAAGAAGGGACAAGAGTGGCGGCGGCGCTAGGAATTAGGGAGTATGGGACAACTCTCCTCAATTTTAGGGTTGGTCTGAATATATAGCAGACGGAAGGGGTTTTTAGGTGCGTCCGATCGTCATGGGATGGCTCCGGGTCAAATGGGTAGTCAAAAGATGAAACGAAAGAAGTATCGTGGTATTTCAGGGTTGATCCAGACTCAACTGTTTCGACTGAGGTGGCTGGTTTAGGGGGTATCTCGTCCCTTCGATTAAAATCGAACGATCAGGGTAAATAGGCTAGGGAGTCCAATTAACAAAACGGAGACGTTTTGTAGACGTTTGGGGATGATCCGGATCCAATGGTGACGACTGTCCGGGTCGGGTCCGGGACAACTTTCGGACGCGCGCGAGGAGGGCCGCAGGCTGACGAGAGAGGTTAGGTTGGGTCTCGCAGATTGTGAAGAGCAGGTTGGTCTGAGAGAATAGGGGAGAGATGCAGCCCGGCACGGTTTCCGGAGACCGAAAATGTCCGACGTTAGACCGGCTATATTGCCGCTATAGTTATCCGTTGGGGCATCAAACGATCTCCGAATGCAATGAAACTTGACAGGCGGTCTATCTACACTATAATAAGGCCACACGTCAACTCTCATCCCATTCCTAGAACATTTTCCGGCCACTTATACAATACTATTTCAGACATGTTGGGCTCAGAACGGACAACGGAGAGAACTCGGAGAACCCGGAAGAATGCAAGTTTTGAAAACATGATGATGCAATGCACATGATGACATGACAAGATAAGCCACACAAGCAAAAGACAAGGCAAACAATAGCGAATAACTGGAGGACACCTGGCACAATGGTCTTGGGGCATTACACTACGGAACCAAATAAAGAAAGACAACCCCTAATGCATAGATCCCCGATCGTCCCAAATGGGCTCCACTACTGATCACCCCGAGATGAAAACAACACAACGAACAAGATCTTCATCGAGCTCCCACTTGAGCTCAGTTGCGTCATCTGCACTGGTATCGTCGGCACCTGCAGCTGTTTGGAAGTATCTGTGAGCCACGAGGACTCAGCAATCTCACACACGCGCGATCAAGACTATTTAAGCTTATGGGTAGGAAAGGGTAGTGAGGTGGAGCTGCAACAAGCACTAGCATATATGGTGGCTAACTTATGCAAATGAGAGCGAGAAGAGAAGCAAAGCAGGGTCGCGAAATAGAAGTGATCAAGAAGTGATCCTGAAACTACTTACGTTCAAGCATAACACAAAAATCGTGTTCACTTCCCGGACTCCACCGGAAAGAGACCATCACGGCTACACACGCGGTTGATGCATTTTAATTAAGTTAAGTGTCAGGTTTTCTACAACCGGATGTTAACAATTTCCCGTCTGCCTATAACCGCGGGCACGGCATTCGAAAGTTCAAAAACATGCAGGGGTGTCCCAACTTAGCCCATCACAAGCTCTCACGGTCAACGAAGGATATTCCTTCTCCCAGGACGACCCGATCAGACTTGGAATCCTGGTTACAAGACATTTCGACAATGGTAAAACAAGACCAGCAAAGCCAACCGCTGTGCCGACAAATCCCGATAGGAGCTGCACATATCTCATTCTCAGGGCACACCGGATAAGCTAAGCGTACGGGAGGCAACGTGACCCAAGTTGCCAAGGGAAGGCCCTGCATGGTGCTCTAGTTTGGACCAACACTCAGAGGAGCACTGGCCCGGGGATTTAAATAAGGATGACCCTTGAGTCCGCAGAACCCAAGGGAAAAAGACTTAGGTGGCAAATGGTAAATCCAAGGTTGGGCCTTGCTGGAGGAGTTTTATTCGAGGCGAACTATCATGGGGTTCCCATTATAACCCAACCGCGTAAGGAACGCAAAATCAAGGAACATATACCGGTATGACGGAAACTAGGGTGGCAAGAGTGCAACAAAACACCAGGCATAGATGCATTAAAGTAAACAATATATAGTAATGATATCCCAACAATATCCATGTTCCAACATGGACCAAACTTCATCTTCACCTGCAACTAGCAACGCTATAAGAGGGGCTAAGCAAAGCGGTAACATAACCATACAACGGATTGCTAGGATAAGGTGGCTTAGAGGCTTGACATGGCAATATGGGAGGCATGATATAGCAAGTGGTAGGTATCGCAGCATAGCAAAAGAGCGAGCAACTAGCAAGCAAAGATAGAAGTGATTTCGAGGGTATGGTCATCTTACCTGAGATCCCACAAGGAAGAAGAATGAGTCCATGAAGAAGACAAATGGACGTAGTCGAACGGATCCTCACAAACGCGACGTTATCAGAACCAACCCGAAGAAGCAACACCGGAAAGAAGCAAACAATCATGGTAAACAACCACCACATGAACATGGCATGATGCACAATCAAGTATGCTGCATGTCCGGTTTAATGAAGCATGTCATGGCAAAAGTGCACAAGCAATCCTACAAATTAAGTGGAGCTCAATATGGTTGCATATTGACGAAACACCACGAAAGTTATTTAGTTCGATCTCGTTTATGTACCCAACAATATTAAATGTTGATAACATGGCAAGAGTTGAAGCAAATGATAACTACCTATCTAGGCAAGTTTAAATGAGGCCGGAACAACAAACAACATGTCCAGAAAAGTCCTCATGTGCAATTTATGGATTTGGCACTGTTCTGCCCTAAACCATATTTTAGATTTGTTAAACATTCAAAGTAAGGCCACCATGTTAAACTAGTCATTTTTCAACCCCATTTACATATAAAGTTTATTAGGTTTGGAGTTACGTTTATTTAGTTATGGAATAAATCATTTTAGCACGGTATTAAGGGAAAATTAAACAAACAACATCTTTAACACTTCAAACATGGATAAAAGTTGGATATTATTAAACTAGACAAAATTCTAGACATTTTACATATAAAGTTTGTTTTAATTCGATGCACGGTTAATTAGTTAGGATATGCATGAAGTGCAAGGGTGTTTCTGCAAAACTATCAGTCTTTGGATAAATAGGAAATTCGTGGATCTGGAAAAAAACATGAACGGGCCAAATCTGGCAGGCTGGCCCAACATGAGAAAAGAAAAAAGGCGGGGCACAGGGCAGCTCACCCATGGGCCAAGCCCAGTCGGTGGAAGCAGCAGGCCGGCGGGGCAAGTGGGCCAGCTGGATCTGGCTATGACTTGCGCTGAGGCCACCTGTGGATCTGGCCCCAGTGGGCGATTGAGGCGCTCGTCCTCTGCTCGACAGGGAGCAGAGCAGCGTCGACTGCAGGGATGGAGGGAGGTGTAGGTCACCGGCGCTAGTGGACTCCGGTGAGGCGGGGCGGCGACCTCGAGGCGGGGATGAGGCTAGGATTGCAGGGCCTCGTCGTATCTGGCAGAGACAGTGCTGAACGAAGCAGGCCGCGGTGAGAACTGCTGGAAGATGAGGACGCATGAGAAAATGCAGGAGCAACGACAGGGCATTCCACCAACGGCAGAGGTGCGGCGGCGCGGAGGGGGTCCGGGGATCCTATACAGTAAAAGCCAGCAGGGGTGAGGCAGAGCTTCATGGACGATAGCGAGGTCGGGCGTCCACGGTGGCGGTCTCCTGCAGAGAGAGACGTGAGAGAGAGAGAGGAAATGGTAGAGGAAGAAGAGAAAGGGACGGGGCCTTGGACCTGATGGCTCGAGGAGAGGTCAGAGGAGGCCGCGGGGTCCTGCTGGTGCTGCTGCCCATCGCCGGCGGGGACGGCTGGCTTGATCCGCTCGGGGTCGAGGTGAGGCCTCGAGTGTTGGTTGGGTTTCTGCCGAAAACGAGGAGGAGAAGGTGGGAGGCGGCGTTGGATCCGAGAAGGAGACTGTGGGGTCGGGGAAAGGTATCCCGAGGTGGGTGGCGGCGGCGATGGGTGGATGGGACAGAGGCCTAAAGTTTAGGGTTAGGGGGCTACCTAGTCCCTTCGATCGAAATCAGGCGGTCGAGAAAAAAATAGCTTAGGGATACCAATTAATAAAACGGAGATATTTTGTACATGTTTGGGGATGATCCGAATCCAACGGTGACGACTGCCCGGGTCGGGTCCGGGGAAGTTTCGGACACGCACGCGAGGGGTCGGTTGGAACTTGTGGGCTGTGCAGAAGGGCTCGAGCTGAGAGAAGAGAAGAGAGAGAGGCCCGGCGACTGTTTGCAGAGACCGAAAACGTCTGACGATAGACCGGCTACTATTGCCGCTATAGTTACCCGGTTGGGCTATCAAACGGACTCTGAATGCGATGAAACTTGGCAGGCGGTCTACTGACAACATAGCAACACCGCACGCCAACTTTCCACCTAATCCGAGAACATTTTCAGCCACTTATAAAATTATATTTTGGATGTGCCACGGGCGCGTGCATGTGTGTCTTGGCTCCGAACGGACAAGGAAGGAACGAGGAGACCCGGATGGATGCAAGTTTTGAAAACATGATTATGCAATGCACATGATGACATGGCAAGATGTGACACGCAAGCAAATGACAAGGCAACAACAACGAAATAACTGGAAGACACCTGGCGCGTCGGTCTCGGGGCGTTACATGTTGTATCGTATGGTTGCACTCTCCGGACCTATTCCAACATCCGGTGTAGGGTATTCGGGATGGATACTAGTGTACTAGCGCCATCACCTTCTCCCTGGTTCAGTATTGTACGTCTTGGAGGAAACTCGCTCTTCCTTGGACAAAACTATCCAATGATGGTGGAAGGTGATCCAGCTACCATTGACACAATGTTACTACCATTTATGAGAAGCAACTGTATCTATACCTCGGACATTACTATGCTTCCCTACCATCCCAATATGGGTCCTGGCATAGGCCGCTTCAGCTTCGATGATTAGTCCTGTGTTGGTCTCGAGATTGACAGTAGTTGGCCCTTCCCAGAGAATCACTTCTAGTTCAAAGAAAGTGGTTCCAACGCCGACGAGTGGTTGAGCTGAAGTTCATTTCATCTCTTTGTTATTTGTTGTGTGAGAAAAACTTTACTAGAATGCTTTGTTGGAAATGATCTATAATCCAACTTGTATCCTCGTTGTCGTTGTGGGTTGATGACTTGTGGTATGTTATCAATGGTACATTTGCATATGTGTCCATGAACTCACGCCTGCTAGTGGTGTCCATATGAACAGTGCTAGTGATTTTTGTTGCAAAAATAGATAGTTCTAGTGATTTGTAGCTGCATATTTGGACAAATCATAGGGTTACAAGGTTGACAAATGGCAATGTTACTAGTTAAAAAATGTCAATCTTTCCAGTTAGAGAAATGGCAACATACCCAAAATGATAGATATGCAAATCTTACCAAATTGTTTGTACGTGGTTGCACACGGGTCATGCAAAACAACCGTTTGCGTTGAAGGGATGCAGAAATCCTTCTCGACACATTTTCCCTTGGGTTCCTGGGAAGCTGTCAGTTTGCATACGGATGTTCTAACTAAAACGTTTGCGATGAGTGTTTTATATTTAAAAACCATTGCCGTTTTTTTCAAAAGAAAATCATTTGATAAGTCTGTACATTAAGAGAGAAAAACGCAAGTTCGTTCAAATCATATATGTCATTCAGTCACAGTGCGAATTTATATTCATATGATCGAGAATTCAGGATACATTATTAAACCCCAAAAAAACTATTTCCGGCGGCGGCGGAGGCGGCGTGCCGCACCATCGTTCTCGTTGTCGTCCTCCGGGATGCCGTTGTCGAATTCTTCAAGGCAGCACAAAATGTTCTTCGCTTGTAAATCAAACATCATGTCGCCACGCGATCGACGGGTGGGTGTAGGAGGACGGCAACTGGCTCGCTGAGAGGTAACGGTCGACGGGAACGCCCCATGCCGCTGAGGGGGCGCGCGCACGGGCATGGGCACGGGTGCGGCAGGTGCACCCAAACGCACGGGAACCGGCGCCATGGTGGGTGGAGGGGCGTGCACGGGCGCAGCGGGTGCAGCCAAACGCATGGGGGCCGACGCCACGGTGGGTGGAGGGGCGCGCACGGGCACGAGTGCTGGCGCTGGCATGTACACGAGCTCACGCGGGTCCGCGGAGACCTCGCGGGCGCCTGTGGCTTCCAGCTCTGTGATACTGCTCGGCGACCAGCCCATCAATGCTACGAGAATGGTCGCTGGCGCGGGCGTGGGGATGGGAGCTGGGACGTGTGCAGGGGCAGCAACCGCCGCGGCCAGCTCGTTCTGGGCCATGTCCATGAGGCCCCATTCCTCCTTATTTTCTATCTCCTCTGGCTCGGAGTCGACTTCACCAAACTTGAAGACTAGTGGCAGATGATCATTCTGCGCCATTGTGGTGGAGGACTGCGGTGGAGGCCGCCCATATTAAACATCAGCTCCGCCGCCATTAATGGAGAGGAAGGCATGCATCCATGGAAGTCAAAGGGCTCGCTTGCAAGGGAGCCTGCGCAGCATACAGCTCGCATGCTTCCCGGTGAGTCTACGCAATGGAGCACAGCTTGGACGCCGTTCGGTCAGCCTGTGCACCTGTCGGCGTCCTGGGAACGGGGGTCCCTAGACTTGCCTGCCTGCGGCCCACGGCGTGGTTGGGCTGGCAGGTCTATACGACCCATCTTCATCGACAAGGCATTCAAGACCCTCGCGAGGGGCCAAGCCTCGCGAGGCGGACGACGCAAGACCTCCTCAGGTGCGGCCTCGCCGGGCAGGCTCGCGAGTGGCGGAGAGATCAAGGAAGGGTAAACCTCGCGAGGTCCTCGTGACGTGAGCCATGACGATCGAGACCAGGCGGGCGCCAGCGCCCGCGGTGTCCTTGTTTCCACTTTGGTGCCAAGGGGGCAAGCGCAGGCGTGGAGTACCAAGGCATCAGGCAAAGGTTTCCATATTGGTGCAACAAGACCAAGACCCGAAGGACGGCAGGACGAACGTCACCATGGAGCCCAAGAAGGCATCACCACCAGAGCCTTTGGCAGGCGAAGACCACCTTTTGTCAGGATAACTTGTACTAGTTGTCCCCTTTCGAATTGGCCGTTGTTGGCTCCCTTCCCGCTCAATATTTGGGGAGAGGACCAGGGCCTATATAAGTAGAACTATCCACCACAGTGAAAGGGGACGAAAAGGAGGAGAGAACAAAGAGAAGGGAACGGAGAGACAAGTGAGGATCAACCTCATCACAGTTCACCAAGTACAAGAACACCTCAACCTCAGGAGGCTGTTCTTCCCCTTGTAAATGTTCTTCATCAGCCCAAGAGGCAATCCACCACCAGCACACTGGAGTAGGGTATTACACCACAACAGTGGCTTGAACCAGTAGAAATCTTGTGTCTTTCTGTGTTGTGAATTCATTGAGTTCATCTGCGAGATCTTAGAGAGCTAGGGCGTGGATCGATAGGGAGAAAACCTTTGCGCATACCCCAGTGTTTGAACCTCAAGGGTTTGCCAGAACCAGTGACTCGACATTTACCGCGCTAGGTTGGGTTGCGCCGGAGTCTCTTCCCCACCAATCTACCCGTTGACGCTCCGTGGACCCGATGTCTGCCGACCCAAGGGCCGACTCCGACCGATGGGTAGCCTGGCCAGCCCAGACGCGCCACCTGCCCATGAAGACCTCGACCCGTGCTCCAGACGGTGCAAGCGTGTAGGATCTAGAAGTAGATGTGTCTAGAGGGGGGTGATTAGACACTTAATGCTAAAGTTGCAATTTTTAAGCTTTTTCGGTTTAAGTGGGGTTTAGGCATAATTTCAACATACACAATACATATCAAGCAAGCATGCAAAGAGTATATGAGCAGCGGAATGTAAAGCATGCAACTTGCAAGAATGTAAGGGGAAGGGTTTGGAGAATTCAAACGCAATTGGAGACATGGATGTTTTTCCCGTGGTTCGGATAGGTGGTGCTATCCTACATCCACGTTGATGGAGACTTCAACCCACGAAGGGTAACGGTTGCGCGAGTCCACGGAGGGCTCCACCCACGAAGGGTAACGGTTGTGCGAGTCCACGGAGGGCTCCACCCACGAAGGGTCCACGAAGAAGCAACCACCCACAAAGGGTCCACGAAGAAGCAACCTTGTCTATCCCACCATGGCCATCGCCCATGAAGGACTTGCCTCACTAGCGGTAGATCTTCACGAAGTAGGTGATCTCCTTGCCCTTACAAACTCCTTGGTTCAACTCCACAATCTTGTCGGAGGCTCCCAAGTAACACTTAGCCAATCTAGGAGACACCACTCTCCAAGAAGTAACAAATGGTGTGTAGGTAATGAACTCCTTGCTCTTGTGCTTCAAATCATAGTCTCCCCAACACTCAACTCTCTCTCTCATAGGATTTGGATTTTGTGGAAAGAAGATTTGAGTGGAAAGCAACTTGGGGAAGGCTAGAGATCAAGATTCATATGGTAGGAATGAAATATCTTGGTCTCA
Source organism: Triticum urartu (assembly GCF_003073215.2). NCBI lineage: Eukaryota > Viridiplantae > Streptophyta > Magnoliopsida > Poales > Poaceae > Triticum > Triticum urartu. The sequence goes on along the minus strand of NC_053023.1, from coordinate 221,960,956 downwards.
ACACATGAGTAGGTGGTTCTTTCTCAGAACATATGAGTTGGAATTGTGTATGTGTTCTGATGGCTCTCTCCACGAATGAAGAGGAGGTGGAGGGGTATATATAGCCTCCACACAAAATTCAACCATTACACACAGTTTTCCAATCTCGGTGGGACCGAATCAACAAACTCGGTCGGACAGAAAAGGTAAACCGTGTGACCGTTAGAGATTTTCGGTGGGACTGACATGCAACTCGGTAGGACCGATATGGTTAGGGTTTGGGCATAACGTAATCTCCGTGAGACCGATTAAACAAACTCGGTGAGACCGAATTTGGTAATTAGCTAACCAGAGAGTTGGTCAGGTAAACTCAGTGGGACCGATTTGCTCTTTCGGTGAGACCGAAAAGTTACAAAAAGGAAACACTGAATTTACATTGCAATCTTGGTGGGACCGATTCGCTCTTTCGGTGAGACCGAAAAGTTACGAAAGGGAAACAGAGAGTTTGCAATCCCATCTTGGTGACACCGAGATCCCTATCGGTAGAACCGAATTGCTAGGGTTTGGCAGTGGCTTATGACAAGTGAAACTCGGTGGCGCCGGATAGAAAGAATCGATAGGACCGAGTTTGGCTTAGGGTTTAGGTCATATGTGGATATGGGAAAGTAGTTGAGGGTTTTGGAGCATATCACTAAGCACATGAAGCAAGAGGCTCATTAAGCAACACTTCATCCCTCCTTGATAGTATTGGCTTTTCCTACGGACTCAATGTGATCTTGGATAGCTAAAATGTAAAATGAAGAGTCTTGAGCTTGAAGCTTTAGCCAATCCTTTGTCCTTAGCATCTTGAAGGAGTTCCCACAACCTTTAATCCATGCCACTCCATTGTTGAACTTATCTGAAACATGCTAGATAGAAATGTTAGTCCAACAAGAGATATGTTGTCATCAATTATCAAAACCACCTAGGGAGCACTTGTGCTTTCAATCTCCCCCTTTTTGGTAATTGATGGCAACATACATCAAAGCTTTAGATAAAGATATAAAGAACAGCAAGTAAAGCTTTGGAAGGACATGCAACAAGCATAGGCTCCCCCTACATGTATGCACTCATGTAAATATGAAATATAGAGGCATGTGAGAGCATAACCATGACAGAGTAGGCAATGTGTTACATGTATCTTGGCCATATGCATCAGAGCAAAAGATTTTTCAAGGAAAATACCTTCATGCTCATGAGTCCTTCTTGCAAACAGTATGTACATAAGCAAGAACTCCTCATACTCATGATTTTGATGCATATACTTACCTTGTGGTCTTGAGTTGGCTTAGGATGGAATGAACCTGCACAAACAAAGTTAGATAACACAGGTACATCCACTAGCCAGATCAAACAAAAGAGACCACAAGAATACCAAGACTGGGATGACATGTAGAGAGTGAGTACAAGGTACCACATTGGATTTAACATGTCCCCAAGAGTAAAGATATGCAATGAATTTGACTGATTTCTTTTCCTTAGGTGTCTTGCTCCCCCTGAATCTTACATGGGATATTGGGAGAAGATAGGAAACAGAAAATCAGAGCTGAAAAATACATATGAACATGTCTTTCCCCCTAAAAAGACATGTGACATCTCTCCTCTTGAACATCAAGCATCTGGGATCCTTGAGTATTTTATCTCCCCCTGGAAATCTCTTTCTCCCCCTTAATACTTTCTCTTGTAGGTTTGGTCCTTGAGACTTTTTCTCTCCCTTGATGTGATCTCTCTCTCCTACAAGCTTTGATGTTATCTCTCTCTCCCCCTTTGACATCAATTTCCAAGAAGGGCTTTCTGGAATCTGTCGTATAGGTTTGGTCCTTGAGACTCAGCACAAAGCAATGGATAAAACTGTGATGCTTGTAGAGGACAAGATTCATTGAGTAGAGCTAGATCAGAGAAAAAAAAAGAACAAGTGACAAACTGTTTTTCCTGTTGCGAAGTCGGTGGCACCGAGTGGTATGTTTCGGGGGCACCGAAAAGATTTGGTTGGACCGAAAATTACAAGTCGGTGAAACCGAGTTCACACAGAGAAAACACTTGTCACCTCAGCTCACTAGACATGTAGGATCTCACAAAGATTTGCAATGAATTACCTGAAGGATTTGCAAGGAATTGAATGCAGAAAATGCAGAACAAAAACAAAGAGAAAAGAGAAGAAACTAAAAGATCTAGATGAAGTTTTTTTTGTTTTTGGAAAAGAGAAAAAAACTAAACATGCATGAGACAAATGCAATAACACAGAAAAGAACACAAGAGAACTCCATCTAGAGTTGGGCGGTGACATAGTCACCTATGTTAGAGTATATTGACTCTGGAGTCAAGTGAGAACACTTGATCATAGGTCATACTCATCGTTTAAGCTCAAAATGGGGTTACCATTTTTCGTTTAAGCATCTTGATTTATTCACATCTTGTTGAGTTGCTTTGACTCATGTCTGGGAGTAAAGCTTCTCTAAGATGGAATAACATACCTTGGGTGGTGGTGTGGTTCTTGCTCATGTAGTTGAACTTGTGTGGGTGCTCAAGGTTGATGTAGCTCATCAAGAGTTGGGAGCACCACTTGGAGTTTGAGTTCATCTACCTACATGGGTTAGTTCTTTGCAAGGAAGAGCACTTGTGTATCAAAAAATGACAATCATGAAGCTCAACATAGAATTTATCAAAGGATATGTTTGAATGGTTTTGTGCTTCCTTGTCTTCAACCACCATTGTGTAGAGTCTTGGTGATGTAGAGATTGCTCAAGATGTGAGTGAGTCGCAATCTCATGGAATTAGATTCAACCAAGCACCTACATGGGTTAGACAACATGCAAGGTGCAAATATATCCAAGACATAAGATAGTTATCATAAGAGATATATCATGGATTAGTCATAAGCTCATGTCTTGCATGTGTCCAATGGAGTTTCTACTCTAAGTTCGAAGCATCAATGATGTTCAATTCTCCTCTCAACCTGCAAAACACTTTCTCATCAAGTGGTTTAGTAAATATATCCGCTAATTGCTTATCGGTGCGAACATGCTTAAGGTTAATGTCACCCTTAGCAACATGATCTGGAATGAAATGATGACGAACTTCAATATGCTTAGTTCGAGAATGTTGTACAGGATTATGACCAATTTTGATAGAACTTTCATTGTCACAAAGCAGTGGAACATGTTTCACATAAATCCCATAATCTTTAAGAGTTTGGGTCATCCAAAGTAATTGAGCACAACATGAACCAGCGGCAATGTATTCCTCTTCGGCGGTGGATAAGGATACCGAGTTTTGTTTCTTGGAAGACCAAGACACAAGAGATCTACCAAGGAATTGACAAGTACCCGAAAAGGACTTTATATCAATCTTGTCTCCGGCATAATCCGAGTCGGAATAGCCAACAAGATCAAAAGAAGACCTCTTAGGATACCAAATGCCAAAATTTGGTGTATGGATGAAATATCTCACTATCCTTTTCACAGCCTTAAGATGACATTCCTTAGGAGCATCTTGATATCGTGCACACATGCACACACTTAGCATAATATCGGGACGTGAAGCACATAGGTATAACAATGAACCAATCATAGAGCGATAAACCTTTTGATCAACCGGTTCACCATCTTTGGTCAAATCATTATGTCCACTAGTAGGCATGGGTGTAGACATACCTTTGCATTCTTGCATATTGAACTTCTTGAATAAGTCCTTGGTGTACTTCGTTTGAGAGACAAATGTACCTTCCTTAGTTTGCTTGATTTTCAAACCGAGAAAGAATTTGAGTTCACTCATCATAGACATCTCAAACTTCTCTGACATTACCTTTCCAAACTTTTCACTAAAGAGAGGGTTAGCCGAACCAAATATGATATCATCGACATAAATTTGGCATACAAATAGTTCTCCATTAACCCTTTTAGTAAAAGGAGTAGAATCAATTTTACCAATTTCAAAACCACTTGTAGTAAGGAACTTGGTCAAGCATTTATACCATGCTCTAGGAGCTTGTTTAAGACCATAAAGAGCTTTGTGAAGTTTGTAAACATGATTTGGTTTCTTAGGATTGATAAAGCCGGGAGGTTGTTTGACATAAACTTCCTCCTCTATTTCACCATTTAGAAAAGCACTTTTAATGTCAATTTGGTACAAGGTGATATTATGGTGATTAGCATAGGCAAGTAAGATGCGAATGGACTCAAGTCTAGCAACAGGAGCATATGTCTCACCATAGTCCATACCTTTGACTTGTGTGTACCCTTGGGCGATGAGACGTGCTTTGTTGCGAACCACTTGTCCATCTTCATCTTGCTTGTTGCGAAACACCCATTTGGTACCAATGATGTTGTGGTTGTTGTCGGGCTTCTCAACCAATGTCCAAACTTGGTTTCTCTCAAAATTGTGTAGCTCTTCATGCATAGCGTTTATCCAATCCGGATCTTCCAATGCTTCTTCAACCTTCATAGGTTCAATGCTAGAGATGAATGAATAGTTTTCGCAAAAGTTAGCTAAACGAGTTTTTGAGCGAGTGATTCTCCCGGTTTGTATATCATTGAAGATTTGCTCGACAGGATGATCTTTGGCAATTCTTGCTCGAACTCGTGAGAGCTTTTGCTTGGGTCTTCGTTGAACATCTTCTTCATCTTGTTCTTCTTCTTGGCCTTCTTCATTGTTGACGTCGTCGTTCTCTTGTCGTGGTGGAGAAGGAGGTTGTTGATGTTCGTCTTGATGTATTTCCTCGTTTTCTTGGTGTGTCCCACTTGTGGATGCTTCCGTGTCGATTCTTGGTTCACCTTGTCGTGAACTAGAAGCTTCCACTTGGATGGATGAAGTACTCTCCTTCACCTCCGTTGGACGAATTTTGCCAATGGACAAGTCTTGAATTTCTTCTGAAGGGTCTTTATCTCCTACATCAATTGGCAATTGCTCTACTTGCGAGCCATTAGATTCATCAAACTTCACATCTACCGCCTCTTCAACCTTTCAGGTGAAATTGTTGTAGACACGGTAAGTGTGAGAGTTTGAGCCATAACCAAGTAGAAAACCTTCATGAGATTTAGGAGCAAACTTTGAATGACGATGCTTATCAAGAATGTAGCACTTTGAGCCGAATACTCGAAAGTATCCAACTTGGGGTTTGTTACCGGTGAGAAGCTCGTATGCCGTCTTGCCGAGTAGCTTGTGAAGATATAAGCGATTTGTTGCGTGACAAGCTGTCTCAACCGCTTCTGCCCAAAAGTGCTTCGGCGTCTTGTATTCATCTAGCATCGTTCTTGCCATTTCGATGAGCGTCCGGTTCTTCCTTTCAACAACTCCATTTTGTTGAGGTGTGTACGTAGCCGAGAACTCGTGTAAAATCCCTTGTTCGTCAAGAAAGGTGTCCAAATTTGCGTTCTTGAACTCCGTTCCGTTGTCACTCCGAACCTTCTTGATCTTCACGTCAAACTGATTTTGGGCCTTCCTAGCGAAGTTTCTGAAGATCTTCTGGACCTGCGACTTGTCATTAAGAAAGAACACCCACGTAAATCTTGAAAAATCATCAACTATAACTAGACCAAAAGAATTTCCACCGAGACTCTTGTAGGCGTTGGGACCAAAAAGATCCATGTGAAGTAGCTCGAGTGGCCTCCTTGTGGTCATGATGTTCTTCACGGGATGTCTTCCTCCAACCTGTTTACCTGCTTGACAAGCACTGCAAAGTCTATCCTTATCAAATATGACATCGTTAACTCCAAGGATATGATTTCCTTTAATAAGCTTGTCAAGGTTTCTCATGCCAACGTGACCTAGTCGTCTATGCCACAACCAACCTTTTGAGGATTTAGCGACAAAGCAAGTTTTAGGTTGTGCCTTTTTAGAGAAATCGACAATATAAAGATCACCTCTACGCATACCCGTAAAGACCATTTTATGATTGTCTCGACGAAATACTTGGCAATCTACCTCAGTAAATAGGACATTCAAACCGAAATCAGCAAGTCTAGATACTGAAAGTAAGTTGTAGCCGAGAGATTCAACAAGCATGACATTTTGAATGGAACTATCATGTGAGATGGCCACCTTACCAAGGCCATCCACTTTACCCTTTGAATTATCACCAAAGGTGACATATTTTCGAGGGCCGTCATTTTCAGCAAGCTCACGAAACATCTCTTCATCTCCGGTCATATGATCAGTACATCCACTATCAAGAACCCATTCCTTTCCTCCTGATTCATATCCCCGAAGATTTGCCATAAGACCAAAATGTCTCATTGCATCATCAAGATCGAAGTCACTATCATCATCATCATCATAGTATCCATGTCCATCATGATCTTGTGACTCATCATTTCCTAGAGAGGGTAATTCATTAGATAAATGATCATCAAAGTGGTCACTTTTATGAATTCTTATAGCTTCGAATATGATATCACTAATGATTCCAACATCTCCTTTAGCATGCTTAAGATTGGTAAGTTCAAATAGACAATTACCAAAACTAGGATCACTAGAGTTCATCTTACTCAAGGCAATAGATTTATGGAGAATTTCATCCAAAGTTTTCAAGGAATGATCGGAAAATCGTTCCTCAAGAAATTTCCATATAGTATAGGCACAATTAAGAGTAGGCAAACTAGCAATCAAATTTTTGGGCAATCCTCTAATGATGAGCTCAATAGTTCTAAGATTGCGAATCATGTCAATATCTTCATCTAGGGTAGGATGCAAAGGACCAATATGAGGTGCACAAGGACTAGCAATATACTTGTTCAAATGATATTGATTGAAAATTACAAGCATCTCATTTTTCCACTCATGAAAATATTCTCCATCAAGAATAGGCACTCTATGTCTAAGACTCCCTAAGGTAGACACATCCATCTTCCTCCAATGGTGATTAAACCAAGGCAATGGAGACCAAAGCTCTGATACCACTTGTAGGATCTAGAAGTAGATGTGTCTAGAGGGGGAGTGATTAGACAATTAATGCTAAAGTTGCAATTTTTAAGCTTTTTCGGTTTAAGTGGGGTTTAGGCATAATTTCAACATACACAATACATATCAAGCAAGCATGCAAAGAGTATATGAGCAGCGGAATGTAAAGAATGCAACTTGCAAGAATGTAAGGGGAAGGGTTTGGAGAATTCAAACGCAATTGGAGACACGGATGTTTTTCCCGTGGTTCGGATAGGTGGTGCTATCCTACATCCACGTTGATGGAGACTTCAACCCACGAAGGGTAACGGTTGCGCGAGTCCACGGAGGGATCCACCCACGAAGGGTAAAGGTTGCGCGAGTCCACGGAGGGCTCCACCCACGAAGGGTCCACGAAGAAGCAACCACCCACAAAGGGTCCACGAAGAAGCAACCTTGTCTATCCCACCATGGCCATCGCCCACGAAGGACTTGCCTCACTAGCGGTAGATCTTCACGAAGTAGGCGATCTCCTTGCCCTTACAAACTCCTTGGTTCAACTCCACAATCTTTTCGGAGGCTCCCAAGTAACACCTAGCCAATCTAGGAGACACCACTCTCCAAGAAGTAACAAATGGTGTGTAGGTAATGAACTCCTTGCTCTTGTGCTTCAAATGATAGTCTCCCCAACACTCAACTCTCTCTCATAGGATTTGGATTTTGTGGACAGAAGATTTGAGTGGAAAGCAACTTGGGGAAGGCTAGAGATCAAGATTCATATGGTAGGAATGAAATATCTTGGTCTCAACACATGAGTAGGTGGTTCTTTCTCAGAACATATGAGTTGGAATTGTGTATGTGTTCTGATGGCTCTCTCCACGAATGAAGAGGAGGTGGAGGGGTATATATAGCCTCCACACAAAATCCAACCGTTACACACAGTTTTCCAATCTCGGTGGGACCGAATCAACAAACTCGGTCGGACCGAAAAGGTAAACCTAGTAACCGTTAGAGATTTTCGGTGGGACTGACATGCAACTCGGTAGGACCGATATGGTTAGGGTTTGGGCATAACGTAATCTCGGTGAGACCGATTACACAAACTCGGTGAGACCGAATTTGGTAATTAGCTAACCAGGGAGTTGGTCAGGCAAACTCGGTGGGACCGATTTGCTCTTTCGGTGAGACCGAAAAGTTACAAAAAGGAAACATTGAATTTACATTGCAATCTCGGTGGGACCGATTCGCTCTTTCGGTGAGACCGAAAAGTTACGAAAGGGAAATAGAGAGTTTGCAATCCCATCTCGGTGAGACTGAGATCCCTATCGGTAGAACCGAATTGCTAGGGTTTGGCAGTGGCTTATGACAAGTGAAACTCGGTGGCGCCGGATAGAAAGAATCGATAGGACCGAGTTTGGCTTAGGGTTTAGGTCATATGTGGATATGGGAAAGTAGTTGAGGGTTTTGGAGCATATCACTAAGCACATGAAGCAAGAGGCTCATTAAGCAACACCTCATCCCTCCTTGATAGTATTGGCTTTTCCTATGGACTCAATGTGATCTTGGATCACTAAAATGTAAAATGAAGAGTCTTGAGCTTGAAGCTTTAGCCAATCCTTTGTCCTTAGCATCTTGAAGGAGTTCCCACAACCTTTAGTCCATGCCACTCCATTGTTGAACTTATCTGGAACATGCTAGATAGAAATGTTAGTCCAACAAGAGATATGTTGTCATCAATTATCAAAACCACCTAGGGAGCACTTGTGCTTTCAAAGCGCCGCCTAATTCTACGGGGCGCGGGCGGCGCGGCAAGGCGTCATCCACCCCCACTCCATGACAAGCGCGATCCGCTGCAAGGGCCACAAGCCATGCCGCGGCAAAGGCGCCACACACCCGGCGGGAGCAGCCGAACATGTGGGCCATGCTCACGGTGGCGCGGGAGTTGCGATGGTGCCGGCTGATGGAGAGCGGATGTGACGCACTGCTGGAATGTGTCGCTGAGCTCCTGGAAGCGGCGGCGTCAGGAGCGCCGCCTTTCTGCTATCTGGTTCCTTCCCGAGCCGCTACTGGACCTCACGACGGGCCATGACGCAACCGTGCGCCCTCGGGTGCGCCTGGGGGCTTCACCAACACCAGGACGGCCGGCTACGCTTGGGGCCCTGTTGACCCCGCGCCGCCTCTGATGATCATGGGCACGAGCGTTGCCCCCCATGGCCCCAGTGAGGCGTCGCGCTACTACCCTCGGGATGCCGCACTGGGTCGGGAGACATGGAGCGTGGGGCACTACGACGAGGTATTTGGGGTGGCAGCCCTGGAAGCCTATGTGCTCCGCATGATGGGCCAGGAGTACAAGCCGGAGGATGACCCTGGCTCGTTTCCCGGGCCAGGTTGGGAGGAGGAGGCATTGGGAGCTGAAGCCTTCCAAGAGCCGCCGGAGAGCCCCGCCAACCGCGCCATCGACAATGGATACATGGTACCACTAATCCCTTGGGAGCAAGCTTACGCTAACCATGAGTCGCTGATGAACCAGGCCACGGCGCCGAACGGTGACTATAGCACGGCGAGGCCCACCCCGACAGGAGAGACCCGCTGGGGGCTGCATGGAAGATGCCAGGAGCAAGGCCCCTCCCCATGTCGTGAGGAGAAAGGCAACACCTGGAGGTAGGCCCTCTGCCGGGGTGGCGACCGCGACCCTTCCCCAGACAGAGGACCCGTGGTCGCCGAGGGCACCGCTGGCGTCCCCTCTGCCCGCGTTGGGTCGTCCCGGTGTCCGGTCGTTCCAGCGGTGGTAGGGGGTGGTGCAAGGCAAGGCCCTCACCTTGCTATATGAAGCAAGGTCGGTACCTGTGAAGCAAGGCCTAGTGCATGTGAAGATCGCCGCGTGTGACACTCTCGCGTAATAATGAGTGGGGCTGTACATGCCCCGGAGTCTTCGGAGAGCCTCCCTCGGGCCTCGGGGGCTCCCTCCCACACCTAGTGGCAGCACTTAGCTCCGCGCTACTGAGAAGACGTCGAAGACTAAACTAGGAGCCGGACGCGGCCATTTTGTTTGGATTTCTTTTCTGTGACCCTGCCTTCTGGGTTTGGTTTTTAGTTGAAGTTGAATTTTCATTTGACGCGTGTGGGGGGGGGATACCTTTTCTCGTTCGAGTTATTTCTCGCGGTCTCGTTCTTGCCTTATTTCGGAGTTCGCGCCAGTCGCTCCCCCCTCACGGGCCCCTCGCGAGCCGGGCTGGGCATGAAGCACACAAGCCACACGCGTGGCGGGCCGTGATGACCGCAGGCTTATCACACGGTCGTCTCGGGCGTGGCGATGAATTCGTTAGGGGATCCTCAAAAGCCGACAGTCTCTCGGGCCGGTTTTGGGCTCGTCCATGCTAAGGTAAACCACAACAACAACATTGCCCCGACATGCATAAGCTCATGAAGACGCGTACTCAATTTAGTACGAAAGGATAAAAGCTGCGATTATTTACATGAGGGGCTCCCCCTCTCAAAATGCTCTTACAGTCTTCCAGGGCCATGCCCATGTTTTTACAGGGAAACAAGGAATCAGCCGGATATGTCGCTCGCCGCGTCACCCATGTCATCTTCAGATGCATCGATCGCGTCACTGTCACCATCGTTGTCGTTGCCCTCACCTTTGTCGGCGTCGATGTCGCCATCATCAACCACGTCGCCTGCGTCTGCCGCAACCACAACCCCGTCGTCGTCAGACGGGAAGGCCCTGACCAGCGTATCCACGTGGTCTTTAACCCACCGTGCCAAGTCGCCCCGGATGGCTTCCGGCACGGGAGCGATAGCAGGGTCAAAATCGAAGTCGAGATCAATGTTCCCGAGGTGGCTGAAGACGCGGGAGAAAGCGCGCCCAAGCAGACTGCGGCTTCTCTGTTCCACAAGCTGGCAAGCCCGATTAGACCGGGCTTCCAGGCTCGTCACCATGTTGGTGAAGAAGGTCAAGTGACTGGCGTAGTCATCTGAATGGGGGGGGCAGTGCATTCTCATCGTAGATGAAGTCCAGGGCAGCATTAGCGCTGCTCCGGAGACCTTGGAGCATGGGGGCGTGCTCGCGCTCTAGCATTCGCCATTGAAGCTCCTCCTCCCTATTTTTCCGCGCGATGGCCTCAGCGTCATCAACCCGCCTCTGAACAGAGAGCAGCACGGCGTGGGCAGAGGCCATGTCCGCCTGCGCCGTGCCAGGGCGGCAGCCGTGGCCTCCTCACGCCTCTGCGCCTCATTTGACATGGGACGGGGAGCAGCGGTCCTGCCCGCTGCCCTGTTCCTGCAAGCTTCAACTCCAAGACACGCTGACCTTCAAGATCCGTGCAAACTTCGGCCACCCGGCGGTCGACTTCCTCCTAGACATGGGCCTCATGAGCCCTGCCGGCATCCTCCGCTTGGGCAACTTAATGCTCCCTCATCTCCAGTTACTCGAGCTCGAGGCTGTGTTCCACGGCTTCCAGAGCCAACGCCTCCTCGCGCTTCCAGACCTCTCTTCCTCGGCAGGCATCCCCCTTAGTGCCGCAAGGGCATACTTGCAAGCCTCCACTTGCTGCTCGAGGGACACACTCCAGGCATGGAGATCCCACGCGCACTTCTCCACAGCCTCGCGACAGCGGTCAGCTTCACGAGCCTCCTCTAGAGCCCGGGAGCAGGCCTCACGGGAGGCAGCGAGGGAGGCCTCGGCCTTCATGTTCTCTAGCTCGCACTGGTGACGCCCGAGGTTGATGGCCACTTTCAGCTTGTTCCACTCCTCCGCCAACCAAAGACCCTTGGCCTCAAGGCGCGCGTCAACACCCTCAAGTTCTTGGCCAAGTCGGTTCATCACGTCCGACGCCTCCTGGAAGAGCTCATAGCGAACGACACTCCGCCCACGCTCGAACTTGAGCGCACGGCCCATTTCGCCCTCCGCCATGGGGGCTGTGGGTGGCGCCCGGTGCGGTGCGCCCCCTCTCAGGAGGGGGCTGGGGGCTGGCATGGCCTCAAGCGCCAGCCGGCCCTCGCGAGGGGCCCGAGCCGAACAAGGCCCACTGCTTGAAGAAGACCCCAGGGTCGAGGCTAGCCAGCTGCCAACCGAGACTGAGGGGGGAGCCCTTGGCATGCCTACCACGCTCCGAGTGAGGCCGCGAAGGAAAGATGGCGAAGGCATGAGCTCGGGGCACCTTGATGATGGACCAACTCCCACGGTAGACCCCGCGTCGCGGGCGGCACCCGCAGCCGCGGCGCTGGAGCTTGGCGGGTGTGGCAGGACGAGAGGGAGCTACTTCTCAGGAGATTTCACAGCCCCCGCAGAAGGAGTCCTGAGGGAATGATTGTCAGGAAGGGAAGACGACTCACAAAAGATCACCGAAATAAGGTACTTACTCATCGACGGGGATGTACTTTTGTCACTTCAATGGCCCGAAGATACCACTACCGCTCGGATATCCCTTCCTTTTGCAGAGCTCCTCGAAGTCCACGCAAAGCCGACCGAAGCGCTGAACGTGGCGGCCAGTGCGAGGTGAAGCCGGAGAAGTGCTCGGGAGAATGACTTTAGTGGTGCCCGGCTACGGAGAACAGTCAGGCGCCGTTTCAGCGCAACCGCCCGAGGCCTTCGAAGTTTTGGTCTTGAGAGCCGCATGCTGCATTGCCTCAGCAATCGGCTTTCTAGAATCACGGGATCCTGAGGACGACGCCTCGGGAGCCCCGGGCGGCTTCCGCACCTCAGCACTCGTGCCACCAGCCTCCGACGGCGCTCGTCCCCCTGCACCCACATTCGGGGCGAGCCCGGCGCCGGCGACGGAGAGGTCAACCATGCTGGCAGGGTTCTCGCGTGACCCCACCAGGTCGTCCAGACGCAGCCCCCACTCATCAAAGGGAGGCATGCTCCTCGCGAATTCAGCCTTGTTCCCGAAGTGGTACATCAGGCAGTTCTTCCTAGGAAAGTCGTCCGGTGAATGGACACCTATCAGGACCTTGAGCATTGTTTGGCGCGCCCCAAGGGGGAGCTCAGACTCCTGAAACCTCATGTGGTCCTGACTGTTGAGCAAGGTCCACATCGGGTGAGAATGACGTTGAAGCAGAGCAACCCAGCGCCAGATAAACTCCCTCGCCACCATCGGCGCGGTCACGCCGCGGTCCTTCGGCATCCTTAGCCAGGACCAGAAAGGAGCAAGACGAGGGCTTGCGAGCCTCTCATGGATCCAGCCAGAGTGGGGAATGGCGGGCACTGACGGGGCATGGAGCAAGGGGCTGAGCACACCGGCATTGACAAATACCCACCGTGTCCGAAACTCACTCGTAGAGGGTGGAAGCCCAAATTCGATCCCCGTGCCCGCCGTCGCGGCCACGGTCTAGAAGCTCACGCACCCCGAGCTTTGCCGGGGATCGGTTAGACGCAATGAGAAGAAATGCCGGAGAAGGGCCACAGAGGGAGCGATGCCCACCATGGCCTCGCACACAAAGGCGAAGACGGAAAGGAGAGTCACGGATTGGGGGGCGAGATGCAACATATGGATCTGGTAGTGTTCAAGCACTGCGTTGAACAAGGCAGAGAAAGGGGGAATCAGGCCCGCCCAAAGGGCGTCGACGAAGATTGGGACCTTGGTGACTGCCCGAGCGATGCGAGCGCGAGACATGGGCCAAGCCATAGTCTTCCCCACTCGATGAACCTGGTGGCGAGCATGGGGCCCACCTTGTCCATGGCCTCGTCGTTGAGCACCAAAGATCGGCCGACTGCAGGCTCGGCGGCTGGAGGCGCACTTGGTGGAGATAGTGGCTTCTTCCCCTTGTCAGATTGGAGAAGAGTGGTATAGTCTCGAGGAAGCAGAAGGACTGTTGAAGCAAGGCGTGGGCAATGGGAGAATAACCGAGGCCGCAGGCTTTGGGGGCTTGTGGCGCTCCGCTCTTGACCCTTTGGCTTTGCTCGAAGCCAAGCCCGAGCACGCCCTAGGCCCGGGTGCTACTATCGGCGTCCTGGGAATGGGGTCCCCAGAATTTCCTGCCTGCGGCCCACGGCGTGGCTGGGCTGGCAGGTCTGTATGGCCCATCTTCATTGACAAGGCATTCAAGACCCTCGTGAGGAGCCAAGCCTCGCGAGGCGGACGACGCAAGACCTCCTCAGGAGCAGCCTCGATGCGCAGGCTCGCGAGGGGCAGAGAGATCAAGGCAGGCCAAACCTCGCGAGGTCCTCGTGACATGAGCCATGACGATCGAGACCAGGCAGGCGCCAGTGCACGCAGTGTCCTGGTTTCCTCTTTGGTGCCAAGGGGGCAAGAGCTGGCGCGGAGGGCCGAGGCATCAGGAAAAGGTTTCCATATTGGTGCAACAAGACCAAGACCCGAAGGATGGCAGGACGGAGGTCACCATGGAGCCCAAGACGGCGTCACCACCAGAGCCATTGGCAGGCGAAGACCACCTTTTGTCAGGATAACTTGTACTAGTTGTCCCCTTTCGAATTGGCTATTGTTGGCTCCCTTCCCGCTCAATTTTTGGGGAGAGGACCAGGGCCTATATAAGTAGAACTAGCCACCAAAGTGAAAGGGGACGGAAGGGAGGAGAGAACAAAGAGAAGGGGACGAGAGACAAGTGAGGATCAACCTCATCATAGTCCACCATGTACAAGAACACCTCAACCTCAGGAGGCTATTCTTCCCCTCGTAACTGTTCTTCATCAGCCCAAGAGGCAATCCACCACCACCACACTTGAGTAGGGTATTACACCACAACGGTGGCCCGAACCAGTATAAATCTTGTGTCTTTCTGTGTTGTGAGTTAGTTGAGTTCATCTGCGAGATCTTAGATAGCTAGGGCATGGATCGATCGGGAGAAAACCTTCATGCGCACCCTTGTGTTCGAACCTCAAGGGTTTGCAGGAACCCGTGATCCGACAGCACTGGACTGCGCTCGCATGCCTCCCGTTCAGTCAAGGTCAAGCAGCTGTCCGCACGGCACCTCCAACAGCCATTAAAGCCAAGACATGTGGCGTCACGTGAATGGTCAACAGAATGCACACGGTTTGAATTATATAAACATTTCAGATATTAAAGTGGCAGCAATTTTTTCAAAATTCCATTATTGGTTGTCATTATTCGAGGGCGCCTTCTCTCAAAATGGACACGAAAAATACCACATCATGTCGGGTGCCATTCCATGATAGCATGCCAAGTTTCATGAATTTCATACGAGTTTTGGATTTACTAGAATTTAAAACCCAGGCATCTCAATGTTTTGCCGGCAATCAACGATGCCTTGGTGTTTCAAATTTATTCCCATTTCTTGCATGGGACCTAAGCATGCACCCAAGAACACATATTTTATTTTTCAACCAATTTATATGCACTAGAGCATGTGCATGTAGTTCAAATTTGAATTATGCATACAAATGCATTGAAAACTCAGTTAATGCATAAAAATGTCCAAAAGAACCCCGAAGAATCACAAAATTAAAACAACACTCTTGTTGTTCTATGTTGACGTGAGAAAAATTTTGGAAGCAATAAGAGGCAGTGGATATCGTTTCATCCCGAAAGGTGGGACGTTCCCTACCGAAACCATGATGCTTGCTGTGAGAAGCTCTGGTTTATGAGAAGCATATACCCAAACCTGCCCCAAACGGGACAAAAATTTTACCACAGCATGTAGATGCCGCTCCATGAAAGGATGCGAAGTTTCATGAATTTCAGATGAGTTTTGGATTTACTAGAATTTAAAAACGAGGCATCTCAATGTTTTGCAGGCAATCAACGGTGCCCTGGTGTTAGAAATTCATTCCCATTTCTTGCATGGGACCTAAGAATGCAACGAAGGACACAAATTTGATTTTTCAACCAATTTATATGCACTGGGGCAGGTGCATGTAGTTCGAATTTGAATTATTCTCATAAATGCATTGAAAACTCAGTTAATGCATAAAAATGTCCAAACGAACCCTGGAAATCCAAAAAATTGACACCACACTCCTGTTGTTCTATGTTGACACGAGAAACTTCTTGAAAGCAATAAGAGGCAATGGATATTGTTTCGTCCCCAAAGGTGGGACGTTCCCTACCGAAACCATCATGCTT
This sequence comes from Triticum urartu, assembly GCF_003073215.2. Taxonomy (NCBI): domain Eukaryota; kingdom Viridiplantae; phylum Streptophyta; class Magnoliopsida; order Poales; family Poaceae; genus Triticum; species Triticum urartu. Next base: position 221,945,018 of record NC_053023.1, on the reverse strand, counting down.
ACTGTGAGAAGCACTGGTTTGTGAGAAGCATATACTCAAACCTGCCCCAAATGGGACAATTTTTTTAACACGGCATGTTGATGCCGCTCCATGATAGCATGCCCAGTTTCATGAATTTTAGACGAGTTTTGGATTTAGTAGAATTTAAAAACTAGGCATCTCAACGTTTTGCTGGCAATCAACAGTGCCCTGGTGGTTGAACTTTATTCCCATCTCTTGCATGGGACCTAGGAATTCACCCAAGATCAAGATTAGATTTTTCAACCAACCTTAGTGCATTGGTGCATGTGCTGGAAGTTCAAATTTGAATTATGCACATAAAATGCCTAGAAAACCAAGTTAATGCATAAAAATGACCAAACGAACCCCGAAAATCAAAAAAATTGACACAACACTCCTATTGTTCTATGTTGACACTAGAAAGTTTTTGAAAGCAATAAGAGGCAATGGATATCGTTTCGTCCCCAAAGGTGGGACGTTCCCTATCGAAACCATCATGCTTGTTTTGAGAAGCTTATACCCAAACCTGCCCCAAATGGGACAAAATTTTCACGACGACATGTTGATGCCGGTCCATGATTGCATGCCAGGTTTCATGAATTTCAGACAAGTTTTGGATTTACTAGAATTTAAAAACAGGCATCTCAATGTTTTGCCGGCAATCAACGATGCCCTGCTGTTTGAAATTTATTCCCATTTCTTGCATGGGACCTAAGCATGGACCCAAGGACACAGATTTTATATTTCAACCAATTTATATGCACTAGAGCATGTGCATGTAGTTCGAATTTGAATTATGCACACAAATGCATTGAAAACTTAGTTAATGCACAAAAATGTCCAAAAGAACCCCAAAAATCACAAAATTAAAAGAAAACTCCTATTGTTCTATGTTGACACGAGAAAATTTTGGAAGCAATAAGAGGCAGTGGATATAATTTCGTCCCAAAAGGTGGGATGTTCCCTACCGAAACCATGATGCTTGTTGTGAGAAGCTCTAGTTTATGAGAAGCATATACCCAAACCTGCCCCAGACGGGACAAATATTTTACCACGACATGTTGATGCCGCTCCATGAAAGCATGCCAAGTTTCATGAATTTCAGACGAGTTTTAGATTTACTAGAATTTAAAAATGAGGCATCTCAATGTTTTGTCGGCAATCAATGGTGCCCTGGTGTTTGAAATTCATTCCCATTTCTTGCATGGGACCTAAGAATGCACCCAGGGACATAGATTTGATTTTTCAATCAATTTGTATGAACTGGAGCATGTGCATGTAGTTCAAATTTGAATTATGCACATAAATGCATTGAAAACTTGGTTAATACATAAAAATGTCCAAACGAACCCCAAAAAATCACAAAAATTGACACAACACTCCTGTTGTTCTATGTGGACACGCGAAAATTTCTTAAAGCAATAAGAGGCAATGGATATCGTTTCATCCCCAAAGGTGGGACGTTCCCTATCGAAACCATCATGCTTGTTATAAGAAGCTCTGGTTTGTTAGAAGCTTATGCCTGAACCTGCCCCAACTAGGACAAAATTTTCACCATGACATGTTGATGTCATTCCATAATAGCATGCCAAGTTTCATGAATTTCATACGAGTTTTAGATTTACTAGAATTTAAAATCCAGGCACATCAACATTTTGCCGGTAATCAACAGTGCGATGGTGTTTGAATTTCATTCCCATCTCTTGCATGGGACCTAGAAATTCACCTAAGGACACACATGTGATTTGTCAACCAACTTTGGTGCATTGGAGCGTCTACTTGTAGTTCGAATTTGAATTCTGCACATAAAATGCCTAGAAAACCCAGTTAATGTATAAAAAAGGCCAAACGAACCCTGAAAAATTCCAAGATTGAACACGACACTCCTGTTGTTCTATGTTGTGAAAGTGCGTTATATCGACCAGAGGGGGGGTGAATAGGCGATTTTTATGAAATTCTTCACTGAGGAATTTGCAGGTGAGGAAATTCCTTAGTGAAGAACTACTAGCAGCGGAATAAGTACTCAGAAATAAACATAACTGAAGATAAGCATGGTCATCATGATGAAAAGAAGACAAGCACAGAGTACTGAAAGCGTAATCTCAGGATAACACAGGATGAAGACAAACAGACTGAAGAAATTGAACAAAGGAAATTGAGAAAGTCTTCAGTCAAAGTCTTCAAACACAGATAAGAACAAGCATACAACACAGTTATGAGGAAATGAAAGAGTTGAGGAAATAGAATCAATAAGCTTGGTGAAGACAATGATTTGGTAGACCAGTTCCAACTGCTGTCTCAGTTGTACGTCTGGTTGGAGCGGCTGAGTATTTAAACTCGAGGACACACAGTCCCGGAACCCAGTCCTGAGCACGCAGCTTAGGACACCAAGTCCTCACCGTATTCTCCTTGAGCTAAGGTCACGCTGACCTCGCCCAATCACTCGTGGAAAGTCTTCAGGCGACTTCCAAACCTTCACAAACTTGGTCACTCGGCGACCCACAATTCCTCTTGTATGCTCTAGAGCATGATGCCTAACCGCCTGGAAGAAGCACAGTCTTCAAAGGTAACAAGCGTCGGATTCACACAGGATCAATCTCTTCAGTGATGCTCAATCACTTGGGGTTTGTAGGTGTTTGGTTTTGGGGTTTTCCTCACTTGATGATTTTTGCTTAAAGTCCTCGGAGGATGGGTTGCTCTCAAATGACAAGTGTCAGTTTCTCTCGGAGCAGCCAACCAGCTAGTGGTTGTAGAGGGCGGCTATTTATAGCCTAGGGAGCAAACCGACATGATAAGACATAAATGCCCTTCAATGATATGACCGTTAGGTGGATAGATATTTTGGGACAGCTGGCGCATAGCACAGCAACGGTCGGAATTTTGAGTAGCAAAATCCTCAGGGCTATCATGTTCCTCACTGTGTAGACAATCTGCACTGGCGAATTTCTAACTCAGTCAGAAAAAATTCCTCAGAGACCAGAAGAACTTCGTCTCTGTCACTGAAGAATATGACTGGACTGTATGAGACTTCCAACGGCTTCACTCGAAGGGATTGGTAGGTATAGGATATTGAGTTGAGCATCACATGGAAATTTTTCCTTAGTATTTCCTCGACCCCCTTTAACAGTACGGTGTTTCCTATGACTCAAGAAAGAGAAAATGAAACTACGAAAACAAAAGTCTTCACGCTTCATGTTCCTCGAATGAATACCAAGTCTTCACACTCACACCAATTTCTTCACTTTCAAAGTCTTTAGAAAGTCTTCAGAAATCCAAAGTCTTCAGTCGAAAAACTTCATTTTTAGGGGTGGACTTTCTCTATAAATATCAAACTCCTCATAGACTTATAGACCTGTGTACACTCACAAACGCATTAGTTCCTTAACCTATAAGTCTTCAATACACCAAAATCACTAAGGGGCAGTAGATGCACTTACAATCTCCCCCTTTTTGGTGATTGATGATAATATAGGTTAAGTTTTCAACGGAGATAAACATATGAAGTGTAAATACTGATATTGAGGAATTTGATTGCAAGATATAGAAGAACTCCCCCTTAAGATGTGCATAGAGAGGAATTTGCTTTTGAAGCAATGCACACTTGAAGAGTTGAATCATGGAGACCTCCCCCTATATCTTGTAATTCATACACACATTTGACATATAACAAGGAAGAATTTGAAATGCATGATGAAATATGGTGACTGATGTAATTCAGCATGCGTGCATTAGCATATATGAGGAATAAGCATGAAGAAAAAACATATCAGATGTATCAGAGCACCATCGGGTTTAAGTTTACAGCTCGATCCAATGAAGTCTCAGAAGAACGAGAGTTGTAACTTAACAAGAAAAATGCCTATATAGAAATACCCGCTTGAAGACTAACTCAAAATTCCCCCCCTTTGTCAGCAAATGACCAAAATGATCGAATATGAGGACTAACGCCCCTGAAGAATATCAAGTTGATGAAGGAGCGCCAGCGTTGTTGGGGTCGTTTGTTGTAGTAGGGCCTGCCGCAGTGTCATCCAAGTATTCATTCTCATCAGTGTCACGCGATGAAGAAAATGAGCTGGCCACCAGAGAAGGAACCTTGACCTTCGTTAATTTCTTCAGTGGTGGTGCAGACCAGTCAAAATCTTCCTTGAGACCCATTTTCTTCAGATCGTCTTCACCATACAGATGTGACACTATTGCCCAGGTGCGACCGAAAACTTCATGGAGGTAGTAATGGTTTTTCTTCACTGCATTATGTGTAGTAGTCATGTTGTGAAGAAATGAACCAAACTGATGCTTAACCCATTTATGATTTCGATCCACCTTCTGGTGAAGACTAAGCAGAAGCTCACGATCAGTCATCACACGAGGAGCAGTGGCTTGAGGACTAGACTTGGTTGCATTGGCAGAGTCATGTGTGGTAGAGTCATCATTGGTGGAATAAGAGGCAGCTTTGCGAAACTGACCATCCAATGGACGAATGCCTTCATCTATAACAGCAGGTGCCTTGCCCTTTTCATCAACTGACGAATAGGTCTGCTTGAGGACTTCAATCGGCGGCAAGTAGCTGAGATGGTTCTCAAAATCAGCTTTGTAGTTGAGTGAAGACCGTGTCCTAAGGAATCTCATAATCCAAGGTGCATAAGGCTTCAGCTCAAACGGAGACAGTGCAACATTTGCCAGTGTCCTCATGAAGAAATCGTGATAATTGACAGGAATGCCATGAACGATGTTGAATACCAGATTCTTCATGATGCCAACAATTTCCTCATCAGATGAGCCGTGGCCTTTGATAGGACTCATTGTCCACGTAAGAATACGATAGACAGTTCTGGGCACATAAAGTAATTCCTTCACGAGGAATTTGGTTCTTGGTGCCTGACCTGGCTTCAAAGGTTTCATCAGAACCTGCATGTAGTGATTTGTAAGCTCAGGTTCACTGTAGATGCAACGAGTTTCTTCAAGGGGAGGTCTGAGTGGTAAGGCACGAAGCAATTCAGAAGCTGGTGCAGTGTAGTGAATGTTTTTAGACATCCATTCCAGCACCCATGAATTCACATCTTCAGAATCTCCTGTGATGTGCAGTGTTGCATAAAATTGAAGAATCAGTTTCTTTATTCCAATCACAGATGTCAGAGCAAAAGTTTAACAGTCCAGCGTCGTGAAGAACACTTAGGAATGGAGTGAAGCACGGCAGAGATTCCATATCCACGTGAGGAATGTGCTCATGGTAGAAGATTTTCTCTTTGTTGAACAGCACCGAGGAATAGAAATTGGCTTGACTAGCAGTCCAGAAACGCCTCTTCCTAATCTGAGCAGAGTTATAAGGGTTGTAGTCTTCGAAGAATACATGCTCGCCGAAGAAATCATCAGCCTTAAACTTTTGCTTGCGTGAGAATGGATCCTTTGGCTTGGGCAGAGGAGTGTCAGTGAGTTGCATCACGACCTCAGGAATCACAGTCTCAGGTTCTTCAGGCTGAGGAATTTCTGGTTCCTCTTCAGTGGCAGTCTGCATCTTCAGATGTTCAGCAGCAGTTGTTTCTTCAGTGCTAGTAGCTGGAATTTCCTCATGTACAGATGAAGTGGCGTGAGTTTCTTCAGAGCCCATTTGAACAGTTTGTGCGGGGGACTGAGGTATTTGCTGCAACGGTGTGAACATTGGAGAGTTTGGGTGCTGACTTTCCCAGAATTCATCACTCATCACTGGTGTGGAGCAGCCAACGTCCACATCTTCAGCATCCATTTCTTCAACGCCAGCCTCTTCAGCTGTGAACAGAGGCATAGGCGAGGAGATAACAGGTGTTGAAGGGATCGTATCCACTTCAATTTCTTCATCAATCTGCTCTGACGAAGCAGCAGAATGATTTTCTTCATCAGATCCGCTAGGGATCTTATATTCTTCACCAAAAGGAACAAGGTCCTTTGATGGCATGGTTGAGATCGGAACATCATCAATGGGATTAGCAAATGAACTGGTCAAAGGCTTCATCTTCTTCGGAGCTGAAGAATCTGAAGTAGCTGATGCTTTCTTTTCTTCACTGCTGCACGCTCTACAGCCTTGGTCTTCTTCACATCTGATGCAGATGGAAGGATCAGAGTTGGTGTTGGCGCAGGAAGAGCAGAGGAATCTGGTTGATTTTCTTTAGGCACAACTGATGCAGTTGCCCTGATTTCTTCAGTTTCTTCAGGCGCACCACTAGTGGATGCCCTGGCAATTTCTTCAGCGGCTAGAATGCAGTCATCAGCCCTGAACTCACATTTTCTTCAGCAGCCTAATTTTCATCAGCGGTGCTGGTATGTTCTTCAGTCGGCTGAGCAGATGCTGCAGCCTGAGGAATTTCCTGTTGCGTTGGGGCAGCAACATTGGAAGTGAAGTTATCAGCAAGTCTCACAAACGAACTTTGATTCCAAGACAATCAACATGGTACGCGTTAAATTCATCACTGAGTTTCTTGATCTCATATTGAGTAGTGACAAGTTCTTCAGTTGTCATAAAGACAACATTTTTCTTCAGATAGCGCTCCTTCTTGTACTGCGCTTTATTGATCTGCCTGGCCTTCTCAAATTTCCATTTTTCTTCTTGTATGAAGTGGGTCAGCATGTGACTTTGGCCAGGAGTCAGCTTGAAGTCAGGCATGGGAGTGTTGGGATCTTTGTGCCAAACGTCAATGTATGCGAGGATCAACTTGAGATCCAAAAGAAGTGCCACATTTGTTCCCTTGGCTCTAGCGGCCCTGACTTGCCTATCTCTGATGATTTCAGCAAGTTCATCATCATCAGCTTCGCCTTCTCCAGACGGCACTTGGAAGGCGACCTGCTTCTTCTGAGGACTAGGGCGGGGACCTCGTCCAGCGATGGCCTTTGTCTTCGGTAGAGAGGGTCCCGTTGAGGAATTCAGTGCAGCTGAGGAACTAGCTGAAGCTCCTGAGGCAATTGAGATGCCCATGGTCCTTTGACACATGGCGAGATGCACAGGTGCATAGGACTTTGTCGGAGCGGCCGAAGACTTTGGCGGAGGAGCTGAGGACTTTTGAGGAACATGAGCAGCATGAGGAATTTGCCGTGAGGGCTTTGAGGATTCTGGCCGTGAGGGCATTGCTGAGGAACTTGGCCTTGAGGGCACTGTTGGTGAAGCACTTGGCTTGTGCACAGGCTTCTTTGACATAGCCTTCTTTGGCTTGACAGCAGAGGCCTCAGCAGAGGCAGCAGCAGCAGCAGAGTCTTCATTGAATTTCCTCACTGCTTCTCTGGCTTGCTTAGCCAACTTGGCTTGGCGCTTGGCCCATTCATCATGATAGTCCTCACCGCGCTTGAGGCTGCTGGGATCTGCTATTTGGCCAGGTGCCAATGGAGGTCTTGGGCATGGAGGATTGAGTGTGAATTTCTTCATGTATTTGGGAGTGACATATCTATACTCCCTCCACTCTCTAGCCCATCTCCTTTCTATCTTCTGAATGCGCACCTTGCGCTGATTTTTGTCTTCCTCAGGAGGTGTGCAGTACCCAGCATATATATCATCAGGGATCTCAAACACTGTGTTGACCTCAGCCCTCTTTCCTCCTTTCTGTGGCTTCTTACCGTCAGCCACTTTCTTCAGTTGAGGAATTTGAACAATTGAATTCTCTGAAGAAGTATATAACTTCTCTTCGAGGAACGCTGCAAATGAGTTAAGTTGATGAGAACCTAGTGATTCAGCGGCTGGCATGAGTACCTGTGAAAAGAGTATAGTTGCGAGGAATTTGGAGAGGTCATATGCGTTCTCAGAAGGTTTTGTAAAAACAACAAGTTTGAGGAATTTGACCAGATGAGTCTTGAAGAATTTCACTAAGCGTTCATTGTCTTAGGTTCCAGAGATGTGTAGATCAAAAATCCACACATTTGAGGAATCTTGAAGAAAAACATATCTTAGAGAAATGAATCAAGAACAGATGATATGTGAGGTGTTTTAGTGTGTGAAGATATGAAGAAAAACACCTTTGAAGATTTGGTAGATAATCATTCGAGTCAACGAGGGTAATAAAAGTAACTTTTAATTACCCTGGATGAAGAACACGACGAACAGTGAAGTGGAGAGGTGAAGTTCGTCTGTGTAGATCTTCCACGCCCTAACTCGGCAGAGGAAGATGGTTACGGCAGCGGCGGAGTGAAGATTTCCGTGGCCGGCGCGAGTACGATGGTGACGAGGTCGAGGTAGTGAAGCTCTTCCTCACCGGCGACGATGAAGTAGCGGCGGCGCTAGGGTTTGAGAAGCTCGATCTGGAAAGAGGTTGAGCATAGTAAAAGAAGTGAGGAAGGGGAAGAGGTGTATTTATAGCCACGGTGAAAAATGTTCGCCTGAAGAAACTGGACGAATGTGCCCCTGACCCTTCTCATTCGCTTGACATGTGTCACCCACGTACTGAGAGGTGGAGATCGTGTGCGATCGTGGGTGAATGGATAAGTGTATCGTGGGATGCAGAACGTTTGAGCGGCAAAGCCGAAAATTTAGATAAGATAGGTTTTAAAATTCCGTTCGCAATTTCTTCAGCTGACAAGGACATAGTGAAGATTTTGAACGAGTTTCAAATAGAACGCACATGAAGAATTTGTAAACAGATTGGGTTGAATTTAGCATAGAGGGGGAAGGGTCCGATCACATTCACTTAGCAAAAAAACAACTTGAAGAATTAGCAATAAGTTAATGCTGTAGAGGACATAAACTCATATATATATAGACAATGAAGAAAAACGTCGGAAACAGTGAAGACAATGCAAAGTTGAAGAATATGAACAATTGAGGAATTTCAAATTTTGGTGGTGGTGTGACCCACTGTATAAGAATGATGATTTCAGACACCGCGTACAATTATCGTAGGGTTCTGAGAATCAAATTCTTCGTTAATTTCTTCACACTAAGAGTGTTATTCTTCATTGATTGAAGAAAAATGTTTCTTCATGTGTTGCACATCTAAGTCATCAATTTTGCATAAGTGTTAGGATGAGTGTACTTTTCAAAGAACATTCGAAGATTCTAGGATATTTAGCTCACACCGCAACTTGCTAAATCTCTTCTCATCCATGGGCTTTGTGAAGATATCGGCTAGCTGTTCTTCAGTCTTCACATGCTCAATAGAAATGCCGTCCTTCAACACATGATCATGAAGAAAATGATGACGAATCTGAATGTGCTTTGTCTTCGAGTGCTGAACTGGGTTGTGAGCAATCTTGATGGCACTCTCATTGTCACAGAAGAGAGGCACATTCTTCATGTTGACGCCGTAGTCCTTGAGAGTTTGCTTCATCCATAGCAATTGAGCACAGCAAGAACCAGCGGTAATGTACTCAGCTTCAGCAGTAGATAGTGATACACAGTTTTGTTTCTTCGAGGACCAACAGACCAAAGATCGTCTAAGGAAATGACATGTACCAGATGTTGACTTGCGGTCCACACGATCACCAGCATAGTCAGAGTCAGAATATACAATGAGATCAAAAACCGAGCCCTTGTGGTACCATAATCCAAGTGTTGGTGTGTGAGCTAGATATCTAAGAATATGCTTCACAGCCTTATGGTGTGATTCCTTCGGTGTATCTTGAAATTGGGCACACATGTAAACACTAAGCATTATGTCTGGCCTAGATGCACATAAGTACAATAAAGAGCCAATCATGGAGCGGTATACCTTATGATCGAAGTCAATACCATTTTCATTAGTGCATAGATGGCCATTTGTGGGCATAGGAATTTTGATGCCTTTGCAATCTTGCATGCCGAATTTCCTCAATACATCCTTGAGGTATTTCTCCTGAGATATGAATATGCCATTGCGTTGTTGACGAATTTGAAGACCTAAGAAGAATTTCAACTCTCCCATCATAGACATTTGATATTCTTCACTCATCATATAGGAAAATTCATCACTATAACGTTGGTCACTATATCCAAAGATAATATCATCAACATATATTTGGCACACAAACAATTCACCATCATAAGATTTAGTGAAAAGAGTAGGGTTGAGTGAACCGGGTTTGAAGCCTTTCTTCATGAAGAATTCCTTCAAGGTATCATACCATGCTCATGGGGCCTGCTTGAGGCCATAGAGGGCCTTGTTGAGTCTGAAGACTTTGTCAGGATTCTTTGGATCTTCAAAACCTGGGGGTTGAGCAACATATACTTCTTCCTCAAGCTTACCATTGAGGAATGCACTTTTCACATCCATTTGATATAAATTGATATCATGATGGTTAGCATAAGCAAGTAATATGCGAATAGCCTCAAGTCTAGCAACAAATGCAAAAGTTTCATCAAAATCAATTCCTTCAACCTATGTGTAGCCTTGAGCTACGAGCCATGCCTTATTCCTCACCACAAGGCCATTTTCATCTTGCTTTTTGCGGTAGATCCACTTTGTGCCAATGATGTTGTGCTTGCGAGGATCTGGACGTTTGACCATTTCCCAGACATTGTTGAGCTCGAACTGATGTAATTCTTCTTGCATGGCCTGAATCCAGTCAGGCTCCAGAAATGCTTCATCTACCTTAGTGGGCTCTGTGATAGAGACAAAAGCATAGTGCCCACAAAAGTTAGATAAATGTGAAGCTTTTGAGCGTGTGAGAGGACCTGGCGCTTTGATGTCATTGATGATTTTTTCAACTTGCACTTCTTTTGCAATGCGAGGATGAGCTAGTTGTCGTTGATGAATTTGATCAACATTCTCTTCAGCACCATTTTCTTCAGTATTTTCTTTGGATGCATTAGCTCGACGTTCTTCATGTTCTGGAATGAGTTCTTCAGCAGATTCTTCAGTAGGAATGACATCCTCAGTAGCCTTGAACTTGATAGTTTCCTTAGGTGATGGTTCATCTATCACAGTAGGTAGGTGCTCTCTTTGCAATCCATTAGTTTCCTTGAACCGCACATCTACAGTTTCAACAACCTTGTGAAGAATGTTGTTGAAGACTCTCTAGGTGTGCGAGTCCTTTCCATAACCAAGCATAAAACCTTCATGTGCTTTTGGTGCAAATTTTGAGTTGTGATGAGGATCTCTAATCCAAAATTTAGCACCGAAGACATTGAAATAACTCACATTGAGTGTCTTATCAGTGAGGAGTTCATAGGCAGTCTTCTTGAAGAATTTGTGAAGATATACTCTATTGATGATGTGTCACGCAGTATCAATTGCCTCAATCCAGAACCGACGAGGCATTTTGTATTCATCAAGCATAGTGCAAGCCATCTCAGCAAGAATCTTGTTCTTGCGCTCCACAACGCCGTTCTACTGAGGAGTGTAAGGAGCAGATAACTCACGAGTAATACCAAGTTCATCAAGATAGTCATCTAGACCAGAATTCTTGAACTCGGTTCCATTGTCACTTCTGATGTGCTTGATCTTCACACCAAAGTTGGTTCAAGCCCTCGAGGAAAATTGTTTGAAGACTTCCTGCACTTCTTGTTTGTAAGTAACAATGTGTACCCATGTGTATCGAGAGTAATCATAAACAATAACAAAGCCATATTGAGATGCATCATTTGAAACAGCAGAATAATGATTAGGACCGAAGAGATCCATGTGAAGCAGTTCAAACGGACGAGTAGTGGTCATGATAGTCTTCGCTGGATGCTTAGCCTTTGTCATCTTCCCAGCTTCACAGGCTCCGCATAGGTGATCCTTGAGGAACTTTACATTCTCGATGCCAATGACATGCTTCTTATTCGCAAGCGTGTGCAAATTCCTCATGCCTGCATGACCAAGTCGTCGATGCCAGAGCCAGCCTTCTGAAGCTTTTGCAAGTAGGCACACGGCTGGTTGTGGTCTTGTAGAGAAATCAACCATATACAAGTCTCCTCTCCTAAAGCCTTCGAAGAATTTGGAATTGTCAGCTTCCATAACCACAACACAACGGTACTTGCCAAAGACAACAACCATATCGAGATCGCAAAGCATTGAGACATACATGAGGTTGTATCCTAAGGACTCGACAAGCATGACTTTATCCATGTGTCGATCCTTTGTGATCGCAACCTTACCTAGACCGAATACCTAACTTTTGCCTTTGTCAGCAAAGATGATATGCTTCAGATGCGACGGAGATAATGGAGCATCCATCAATAGATTCTTGTCACCAGTCATGTGATTTGTACATCCGCTATCGAGGACCCACTCAGTGGCTTTGGGTTGATCATCCTGCAGATGAATTAGTGCAGCTTACAAACTCAAATACTTCATCAGTGAAGAATATGACATCAATTCATCAGATCAATTTCATCAAGCAAAAGAACATATAAAGCAATATGAGGACGTGAGAAATGAAGGTTCATTTCTTCATGATTAGCCTGCGTCCTATCAGGCATGCCCAGATCTCTAGCAAATTCTTCACATGATTACGTACGTCTGGAGACCTGACCCTGCAGAAGAGATTAGTTCTTTTTCTTCACCACCCACATCTGAAGGGGTGGCAAAGAGTTCATCATTCTGCGAGCTCCATATGAGAAGGATGACATAGAAGCCAGTCCATTTCGTTTCACATAAGAGGGGTTAGAGTAAGCAGAGAAATTCTTCGAGGGCTTATGGACATAATGATTTGAAGAATAATGCACATATCCATAATCCTTAGATCTTTCCTGCGAAACAGACGGGTTAGCACGATGATGTTCATATGAGGACTTTGATCCTTTTGAGGAATATGATCCATGTGAGGAGTTTGGTCTGTATGAGGACTTGGATCCATATGAAGAATTTGGTCCATATGAATAATTTGATCTGGGTTTCCTATACTTCACAGGCGGCGTCATGATGACATTCACCTGAAGATTTTCAAGGAATCTTTTGGGAACCCAGATTTTCTTCATAGGGGAACCGTTCCTGCAGTTAGTGCCAACATATCTAGCAAATACTTCACCATTCTGATTTTTGAACAGTTTATAGTTGGAGTCAAATGACTCATCATCAGAACGAGGAGATTCACATGCAAATCCAGATAAGTTAGATGTATCAACTGGAGGTCCCTTTGTAGCAACCCATGTAGTTTTGGGGTACTACTCAGGCTTCCAATATGTACCATCAGCATTAAGTTTCCTCTCAAAGGCAATACCCTCTTTCCTAGGGTTCCTGTTGAGGATCTGCTTTTTAAGCACATCACAAAGAGTATGATGCCCTTTGAGGCTTTTGTACATGCCTGTCATGTACAATTCCTTCAGCCCTGCATCATCAGTGATACTAGCAGTGTCCTCAGATGAGGAATTAGTGATAGCAGAGGCATGTGAAGAATTTGAAACATTAGTAGCATTTGAACATTCAGGTGAAGAATTAGCAGATTCACGTTCAATGCATTTCAAACAAGGAGGAACAAATTCTTCCTGAGAAGCGCTGATTTGTTGATCAAGTAATGAATCGCGCTCCTTCTGAAGATCTTCATAACTCACTCTTAGCTTTTCAAGATCTTGCTTTCTTTGAAGAAATTCATAAGAAAGCTTCTCATGATCGGATAAGAGAGTGTTATGATGACCTTGAAGATTGTCAAACCTAGTCTTAAGTCTCTAAAGTTTTCAGTCAAGGCTTTAGTGCAATCCATTTCTTCACCCAACATACCATCACTTTTGTCTAGCATGATTTGAACCTTTTCTAAAGCCCTTTGTTGTTTTACAGCAATCTTAGTAAGTTTACAATAGTTGGGCTTAAGGTTTTCATCAGATTCATTCTCACTTGATTCAGAGGAGGTATATTTGAGTACTTTGGCACCCTTTTCCATGAAGCAATAGGTGAGAGGGTAGTCATCATCTTCTTGATCAGCCTTGTTGGTGAGGTCATTTTCTTCGGTGTTGAAGATAGACTTGCTGATGAATGCAGTAGCGAGAGCTAGGCTCGCCACTCCGGATTCGGACTCCTAAGATGTCTCCTCTTCCTCATTTTCTTCAGATTCAGCCTCAGAGTCCATTTCCTTGCCAATGAATGCCCTAGCCTTCTTGGAGCCGCTCTTCTTGTGATATGAAGGCTTTGAGGATTTTGATGATGAAGATTTTGTGGATTTCTTCTTTTTCTTTGCATCATCAGAACTGTAATCCTTGTATTTCTTCTTCTTTGATTCCTTTTCCCAGTGAGGACAATCTTGAGTGTAATGTCCAGGTTTCTTGCATTTGTGACAGAGCCTCCTCTTGTAGTCACTGGATGAGGAATCATTGCTCCTTGAGGGTCTTCCAAAGCGAACACGTCTTGAGAACTTTTGGAACTTCTTCACGTGCAAAGCTAGATCACGGCTTAGTTCTTCAGGACTCAGATACTGCCTTGGCCTTCAGTACACGTGATCTAACATAGCTCGAACCATAGAGATCTCTTTTTCAGCAAGTTGGAACTCATGAGTATTTAGCCTCTCGAGAATATCAGCGGGATAAAGTGACTTGTAATCAGCACGTTCTTGTATCATCAATTCCAGAGTGTCAAATGAGGAATCAAGCGATCTCAGCAATTTCTTCACCAACTCATGGTCGGTGATGTCAGTGGCACCAAGTGCTTGAAGCTCATTTGAGATGTCAGTGAGGCGATCGAAGGTTTGTTGGAAATTTTCATTGTCGAGTCTTTTGAAGCGGTTGAAGAGATTGCGAAGAACATCAACTCAAGAGTCACGTTGTGTTGAGACTCCTTCATTCACTTTGGACAGTCTATCCCAGATAAGATTAGCAGTTTCAAAGCACTCACTCTTCCATATGTCCTTTGCTCTGATAGCCACATATGATATTCTTTGCTTGAGAATCGAGTTGCTTGAATCTCTTCACATCAGTAGCATTCAGAGAAGGTGTGACTGAGGGAACACCATTTTCCACAACATACCAGAGATCGTTATCAATTGCCTCAAGATGCATTCGCATCTTATTCTTCCAGTAGGGGTAGTCCGTCCCATCGAAGGTAGGACACCAGCAGAGACCTTGATCATACCTGCGGTCGACATAACTAAAACTCCAGGCGGTTAAACCAAAATCACACATAACAAGGGAGTACCTTGCTCTGGTACCAATTCAAAGTGCGTTATATCGACTATAGAGGGGGTGAATAGGCGATTTTTACGAAATTCTTCACTGAGGAATTTGCCGGTGAGGAAATTCCTTAGTGAAGAAATACTAGCAGCGGAATAAGTACTCAGAAGTAAACATAACTGAAGACAAGCATGGTCATCATGATGAAATGAAGAAAAGCACCGAGTACTGAAAGCGTAATCACAAGATAACAGAAGATGAAGACAAACAGACTGAAGAAATTGAACTGAGGAAATTTAGAAAGTCTTCAGTCAAAGTCTTCAAACACAGATAAGAACAAGAATGCAACACAGTTATGAGGAAATGAAAGAGTTGAGGAAATAAAACCAGTAAGCTTGGTGAAGACAATGATTTGGTAGACCAGTTCCAGCTGCTGTCTCAGTTGTACGTCTGGTTGGAGCGGCTGAGTATTTAAACTCGAGGACACACAGTCCCAGACACCCATTCCTAAGCACGCAGCTCAGGACACCAAGTCCTCACTGTATTCTCCTTGAGCTAAGGTCACACAGACCTCGCCCAATCACTCGTGGTAAGTCTTCAGGCGACTTCCAAACCTTCACAAACTTGGTCACTCGACGATCCACAATTCCTCTTGGATGCTCTAGACCATGACGCCTAACCGTCTGGAAGAAGCACAGTCTTCAAAGGTAACAAGCGTCGGATCCACACATGGTCAATCTCTTCAGTGATGCTCAATCACTTGGGGTTTGTAGGTGTTTGGGTTTGGGTTTTTCCTCACTTGATGATTTTCGCTCAAAGTCCTCGGAGGATGGGTTGCTCTCAAATGACAAGTGTCAGTTTCTCTCCGAGCAGCCAACCAGCTAGTGGTTGTAGGGGCTGGATATTTATAGCCTAGGGAGCAGCCCGACATGATAAGACATAAATGCCCTTCAATGATATGACCGTTAGGTGGATAAATATTTTGGGACAGCTAGCGCATAGCACAACAACAGTCGGAATTTTGAGTAGCAAAATCCTCAAGGCTATCATGTTCCTCACTGTGTAGACAATCCGCACTGGCGAATTTCTAACTCCTCAGTCAGAACAAATTCCTCAGAGACCGGAAGAACTTCGTCTCTGTCACTGAAGAATATGACTGGACTGTATGAGATTTCCAATGGCTTCACTCGAAGGGATTTGTAGGTATAGGATATTGAGTTGAGCATCACATGGAAATTTTTCCTTAGTATTTCCTCGACCCCCTTTAACAGTACGGTGTTTCCTATGACTCAAGAAAGAGAAAATGAAACTAGGAAAACAAAAGTCTTCACGCTTCATGTTCCTCGAATGAATACCAAGCCTTCAAGGTCACACCAATTTCTTTAGTTTCAAAGTCTTCAGAAAGTCTTCAGAAATCCAAAGTCTTCAGTCAAAGAACTTCATTTTTAGGGGTCGACTTTCTCTATAAATATCAAACTCCTCATACACTTAACGCATTAGTCCCTTAACCTACAAGTCTTCAATACACCAAAATCACTAAAGGGCACTAGATGCACTTACATGTTGACACTAGAAATTTTTTGAATGCAATAAGAGGCAACGGATATCGTCCCGCCCCCAAAGGTGGTGCGTTCCCTATCGAAACCATCATGCTTGTTGTGAGAAGCTCTGGTTTGTGAGAAGCTTATACCCAAACCTGCCCCAAATGGGACAAAATTTTCTCCACGGAATGTTGATGCCGGTCCATGATTGCATACCAAGTTTCATGAATTTCAGACCCCTTACCCGAGATCCGTCAGTTTTGACACCGATACTAAGCATGCAACCAAGGACACAGATTTTATTTTTCAACCAATTTATATGCACTAGAGCATGTGCATGTAGTTCAAATTTGAATTATGCACACAAATGCATTGAAAACTCAGTGAATGCATAAAAATATCCAAAAGAACCCCGAAAATTCACAAAATTAAAACAACACTCTTGTTGTTCTATGTTGACGCGAGAAAATTTTTGGAAACAATAAGAGGCAGTGGATATCGTTTCGTCCCGAAAGTGGGACGGTACCTACCGAAACCATGATGCTTGTTGTGAGAAGCTCTGGTTTATGAGAAGCATATACCCAAACCTGCCCCAAATGGGGCAAAATTTTTACCACGGCATGTTGATGCCGCTCCATGAAAGCATGCCAAGTTTCATGAATTTCAGATGAGTTTTGGATTTACTAGAATTTAAATATGAGGCATCTCAATGTGTTGTTGGCAATCAATGGTGCCCTGGTGTTTGAAATCCAATCCCATTTCTTGCTTGGGACCTAAGCATGCACCCAGGGACATATATTTGATTTTTCAACCAATTTACATGAACTGGAGCATGTGCATGTAGTTCAAATTTGAATTATGCACATAAATGCATTGAAAACTCAGTTAATACATAAAAATGTCCAAACGAACCCTAAAAAGTCACAAAAGTTGATACAACACTCCTGTTGTTCTATGTTGACATGAGAAAATCTTTGAAAGCAATAAGACGCAATGGATATCATTTCGACGTTCCCTATCGAAACCATCATGCTTGTTGTGAGAAGCTCCGGTTTGTGAGAAGCTTATGCCCGAACCTGCCCCAAATGGGACAAAATTTTCACCACGACATGTTGATGCTGCTCCATGATAGCATGCCAAGTTTCATGAATTTCATACGTGTTTTGGATTTACTAGAATTTAAAATCCAGGCATATCAACATTTTGCCGGCAATCAACAGTGCCATGGTGTTTGAATTTCATTCACATCTCTTGCATGGGACCTAGAAATTCACCCGAGGACACACATGTGATTTTTCAACCAAATATGGTGCATTGGAGCGTGTGCTTGTAGTTTGAATTTCAATTATGCACATAAAATGCCTAGAAAACCTAGTTAATCTATTAAAAAGGCCAAACGAACCCTGAAAAATTCCAAGATTGAACACAACACTCCTGTTGTTCTTGTTGACACTAGAAATTTTTTGAATGCAATAAGAGGCAACGGATATCGTCCCGCCCCCAAAGGTGGTACGTTCCCTATCGAAACCATCATGCTTGTTGTGATAAGCTCTGGTTTGTGAGAAGCTTATACCCAAACCTGCCCCAAATGGGACAAAATTTTCACCACGGCATGTTGATGCCGGTCCATGATGGCATGCCAAGTTTCATGAATTTCAGACGTGTTTTGGATTTACTACAATTTAAAAACCAGGTATCTCAATGTTTTGTCGGCAATCAACAGAGCCCTGGTGTTTGAAATTCATTCCCATCTCTTGCATGGGACCTAGAAATTCACGAAAGGACACACATGTGATTTTTCAACCAACTTTAGTGCATTGGATCATGTGCTTGTAGTTCAAATTTGAATTATGCACATAAAATAACTAGAAAACCCAGTTAATTTATAAAAAAAGGCCAAACGAACCCCAAAAGTTCATTCCCATTTCTTCCATGGGACCTAAGCATGCACCGAAGGACACATATTTGATTTTTCAACCAATTCACCGGGGCATGTGCATGTAGTTTAATTTTGAATTGTGTGCCTGAAATTGCTAGAAAACTAGTTTGATGTATGAAATTTCCAAACGAATCCTGAATAATTCCAATTCTTTTACGACAAACATATAGTTGCATGTTCACTGTAGATAAAAGGTCTAGCAATTCAAACATCGTCCATTGCCGCTGTGACCCCATTTTGTAATTCAAATCAAGTAGATCCCACACAGTTTATTCTCACCAACCGTGTGACATGTAGTACAAAATATCTTGGAGCACCATCGGTGTATAGTGCGCCTATGGCTTACGCGAGAAGGTGCGTCGGGTACAGTCCACAGCCGGCATGTCAAGCACACTAGCTTTCTCCCCAAAACTCTCGCCTCTGCATCCTGGAAGATATCTACCGCCTGGAAGGTTTTAATGTATGATAGCACATGATTAGTATGTGCGGACCGGGTGTGATGTGTGTTACTCCCGCTCTGCTTCAGTCCCTTGATTCAAATTTTTAGTAGCCCCGGCATTTTTCTCCCGCCACTACATCCCTCGCAATCTCAATAATATCTGCTCGCCCTCGATCCAAATTTTCAGTACCCCTGGCTTGTTACTCCCGCCTAGTAAAATTTTAAGTTGCCGCATTATTTCATCAAATACAACCTCCGCTCACACAGATGCATACAACCCTCGAAACCATTGGTAGGTCACCGCCATCGCTGGCGCCTTCATCCTCAACCTCTGCCTGTGTGCCGGGGAGCTCGAGTAGACAATGGCCAAAAAGAGGTTTATCGTGGCCTTTTCGCCCAACGCGGGTGAGGTGGACGCCGAGGTGTCCCCGTCGTCCTCCACGGGCCCGATCAGCCATCACTGGTCCCCCGATCCACCCGCTGTCGCGCCCCTACGCCAGTTCGAGGACTTCCCCGTCCTCCCCGGACCCAGCACCTGACGAAGTCCTACCTCAGGGTCCGGCAGTGGTGGTGGGGGGCGTGGGTCGCTGAGATTACAGATCAAGAGACCCACACCCGCCAGTGGCTTGGTAGCCTCCACATGGCCGAGCTCGCAGCCATGGAGTACAACCGCTGGCAGGTCTGCTACCACGGCATGGAGGCTAGGCTCAATTTCCCTTTGGTACACGTCCGATCCACCTCGTTCTGCCGGAGCCAGGGGTGGTGAGCTCACCTATGGCGCAGGAGGACCGCGAGGCGTGGGAGCAGCTCGAGGCCGAGGCTGCCGACGAGGCCTACATGCAAGAGCTCCGCCGGCAGCACCCGGAGCTCGTGGAGGCGCAGCAGGCGATCTTTGCCGGCGTGGAGGGCAGCGAGGTTACCGCGCTTTCCTCCGATGATGAGGTCGAAGGCGGCGAGGTCGGCGGCGCGGAGTGTAGCAAGGTTATCGCGCTCTCCTCTGATGACGAGGTCGAAGGGGGTGATGACCGCGGCACGGAGGGTGTCGAGGTGGACCCCAAGGACGAGGAGACCGACGTCGACGAGTGGAGGAGTGCCTTCCCCAATGACCCCGATGACGGTACTGGCCCGGACCAGGCTCGCGTCACACCGTACATGACGAGGAAAGATTATCGAGCTCTACTTCGACCGAAAGTAGTTTTATTAGTTTAGATTTATGTTTTATGTTCAGTTATGCAAAACTATCAATGTTTATGTTTGAGTGCATGCTACTTTCGGTTGAACCTGCTTTAAACTTGATCAAATTGATGTTTACAACCTTAAGTTTAGGGGATCGACTAGAAAAGGGTTTTAGTCCTTTAACTTTTTTAGGATCGCCTAGAGATGTTCTTATGACTTTTTTATTTCAATTCTTCACAATGTGATGCTCTATATGTGCAACTATTTGCCGTGCAAGTCAATTTCATCAATAACAGTTTCAACAATACCACTATGAATTACGATATTTGGTTGCTGTTAAGGATATTGCAGTTAACATGCCTTTTCGTTTTTCAATTGTTGTTTAGCAACATGCATTGTACTGAATGACTAAATATGCAATCCCGGGCTACATAGCAACAAGGAAGAGTGTTACCTTAATGTTCTAACGATGTCTAGATATTCATATAATAAAATCTTATATAATGGGATGGATGGAGTGTTGTACTAAATCATTTTTCAATTGTTGTTTAGCTTCTAATATTAACTTGGTGCTTTAAGGTACATATATCATTGCCAAAGATCCACACTTTGACTCTTTCTGTGTATGGGGCAATGAGATATTCATGAACCAGCATCAAGTGAGGATATTGATAAAGATTGTTACTAAAATGGGTCAAAAGATGTCAATCGAACTATTTCTTTACACTTTATGCAAGACAACAGTGAAGTGCAGGATGGTAAGTAAGAACCCTGTAGCCTTCTTTTTACTGCCCATAATGAGTTGTGTTAGATGACAATATCTGAATCTTTTTTGTTTTGTAGTGGATCCTAAAATAGTTTACTCAAGATTACCTCTCAAACTACATGATTGGCAGCCGACCATCACAAGTGGTTGGACTAGAGTCCTGCATGCCTTCTGTATCTAGGAGAGCACAATAGGGTCATTCCGCTTCACCTTGTTTAGCAACTGGAATGTTTGTCGCCTGTTTCTTTACCATATGTAATAGTACAAGTATAGAACCCTGGTACATCATTCTTTATTAGGTGCTTCAGTAATTCTTAAACATATGTACCTATGAATCGAATAATGCATTGGTTGTTTGAATCTGATGGAAATGTATAAAGCTATAGCCTACTTTCAAGTTTAAATTAGGTACAATTTTAAATAGAAGCAATTAAATTAGGGCAAAATTACGTTGTGCGGGTCATTACGGCACACACGGTTGGTAAAACACAAACGTTTGCGATATACACCATAATCCGAGACGGTTCACAGAGAGGAAACGTGTGAAAGCATGCACACAATTGCCGTTTGCAAAGCGTGTGTGATGTTAGACACTATCACATATGGTGCGGGAAAACTAAATATGTGTGATTGTATAACTATCATACACGGTTTATAATCATGAACTGTTTGTGATGTGCCAAGCATTTTAAAACTCCCGTGCCTAGAATCTTCCTGGAAAACTCCTGTGCCTGGAATCTGCCTGGTTTTAGGCAGAACCACAAAAAACAGACTGCGATGGTAATGCGAGCACAAACGAGTACCAAGGATGAAGCGTTTGGGATATTCGAGATATAAAAAATGGTTATATAGGGACAACTTTGTGCATCAAGGCTCCCTATAGGTGGTGCCCGTCGGTCCTAAACAAACGGTTTTTAACCCCATTCCGCGACAGCATATGGAACCGTCTCCATGTGAGTGTTGGCGATAGGGGGGGTCCTTCCCACACGACCCAGAAACTGTCGGGGATAGGGAGCCTTGATGCATACAGTTGTCCTTGTATGACCATTTCCGATATATCGAATATCCCAAATGCTTCATCCTTGGTACTCGTTTGTGCTTGCATTGCCATCGCAGTCGGAGTTTTGTGGTTCTGCCTAAAACTAGGCAGATTCCAAGCACGGGAGTTTTCTAGGCAGATTCTGGGCACAGGAGTTTTACGATGCCTGGCACATCACAAATAGTTCAGGCTTATAAACCGTGTAAGATAGGTAGATAATCACACACATTTAGTTTTCCCCCACCGTATGTGATAGTGTCTGACATCAGACACGCTTTGCAAAGAGCAACTGTGTGCATTCTTCCACACGTTTTCTCTCTGTGAACCGTCTCGGATTATGGTGTATATCGCAAACGTTTCTGTTTTACCAACCGTGTGTGCCGTAATTACCTGCACAGCATAATTTCACCCTAATTTAATTGCTTCTATTTAAAATTGTACCTAATTTAAACTTGAAAGTAGGCTATAGCTTTATTCATATCCATCAGGTTCAAACAACCAATACATTATTCGATTCACAGGTACATATGTTTAAGTATTACAGAAGCACCAAATAAAGAATGATGTACCAGGGTTCTATACTTGTACTATTACAGATGGTAAATAAAGAGGCGGCAGACATTCCAGTTGCTGAACAAGGTGAAGCGGAATGGCCCTATTGTGCTCTCCTGGATGCAGAAGGCATGCAAGACTCTAGTCCAACCCCTTGTGATGGCCGGCCGGCAATCAGGTAGTTTGAGAGGTAATCTTGAGTAAACTGCTTCAGTATCCACTGCAAAAAAAGATTCAGATATTGTCATGTAACAGAACTCATTACCGGCAGTAAAAAGAAGGCCACAAGGTTCTTACTTACCATCCTGCAATTCACTGTTGTCTTGCATAAAGTGTAAACAAATAGTTCGATTGACATCGTTTGACCCATTTTTGTAACAATCTTTATCAGTTTCTTCACTTGATGCTGGTTCATGAATATCTCATTGCCCCATACGCAGAAAGGATCGAAGTGTGGATCTTTGGCAATGATATATGTACCTAAAAGCACCAAGTTAATATTAGAAGCTAAACAACAATTGGAAAATAATGTAGTACAATACTCCATCCATCCCATTATATAAGATTTTATTACATGTATATCTAGATATCATCAGAAGATTAAGGTAACACTCTTCCTTGTTGCTATGTGGCCTAGGATTGCATATTTAGTCATTCCATACAATGCATGTTGCTAAACAACAATTGAAAAATGAAAAGGCATGTTAACTGCAATATCCTTAACATCAACCAAATATCGTAATTCATAGTGGTATTGTTGAAATTTTTATTGATGAAATTGAACTGCACAGCAAATAGTTGCACATATACAGCATCATATTGTGAAGAACTGAAATAAACAAGTCATAAGAACTAAAATAAACTAAGCTAAACTACTTTTGGTCGAAGTAGAGGTCGACCCAATCCTTCCTCCTCATGTACGGTGTGTCGCGAGCCGGGTCCAGGCCAGTACCGTCGTCGGGGTCATTGGGGGAGGCACTCCTCCACTCCTTAACGTCGATCTTCTCGTCCTTGGGGCCCACCTCGACGCCCTCCGTGCCGCCGTCGCAGCCGCCTTCAACCTCGTCATCATAGGAGAGCGCGATAACCTCACCGCCCTCTATGTCGTCGTCCTTGCCGCTTTTGACCTCGTCATCGAAGGAGAGCGCGATAATCTCGCCGCCCTCCATGCCAGCAAAGATCGTCCGCTCCGCCTCCACGAGCTCCTAGTGCTGCCGGCGGAGCTCTTGCATGTAGGCATCGTCGGCGGCCTCGGCCTCTAGATGCTCCCATGCCTCGCGGTCCTCCCGCGCCATAGCCGAGCTCACCACCCCTGGCTCCGGCGGAACAAGGTGGACCGGACGTGTGCCGAAGGGGAAATTGAGCCTAGCCGCCGCGCTGTGGTAGTGGACCTGCCAGCGGTCGTCCTCCATGACCGCAAGCTCGGCCGTGTGGAAGCTACAGAGCCACCGGCAAGTGTGGGTCTCTCGATCTGTAATCTCGGCGACCCACATCCCCCAGCGCCGCTTTGGGACCCTGAGGTAGGACTTCGTCAGCTGCCAGGTCCTGGGGAGGATGGGCAAGTCCTCGAACCGGCGTAGGGGCGCGGCGGTGGGCGGATCACGAGACCAATGACGGCCGATCGGGCACGTGGAGGACGACAGGGACACCTCGGTGGCCACCTCGCCGGCGTCGAGCGAAAAGGCCACGATAAATCGCTTTTGGCCATTGGCTACTCGAGCTCCCTGGCACACAGGCAGAGGTTGAGGATGGAGGCGCCGACAATGGCGGCGACCTACAAATGGTTTCGAGGGTTGTGTGTGTTTTTGTGAGCGGAGGTTGTGTATGAGGAAATACTACGGCAACTGAAAATTTTACTAGGAGGGAGTAACAATGCAGGGCTTCTTAAAATTTGGATTAAGGGTGAGCAGATATTTTTGAGATTGCGAGAGATGCAGAGGCGGGAGTAAAATGCCGGGGCTACTAAAAATTTGAATCAAGGGACTGAAGTAGAGCGGGAGTAATAAACATCGCACATGGTCCGCACATACAAATCATGTGCTATCAAACATTAAAACCTTCTAGGCGGTAGATATTTTCGAGATTGCGAGGGATGCAGAGGCATGAGTTTTGGGGGAGTGAGCTCGTGTGCTTGACACGCGGGCTATGGAATAAAGCCGACAAACCTTCTCGCGTAAGCCATAGGCGTACTATAGACCGACGGCGTTCCAAGATATTTTGTACTACATCTCACACGGTTGGTGAGAATAAATTCTGTGCGATCTACTTGATTTGAATTACAAAATGGGGTCATAGCGGCAATCGACGGTGTTTGAATTGCTACTCCTTTTATCTGCAGTGAACATGCAACTATATGTGTGTCGTAAAAGAATTTGAATTATCCAGGGTTCGTTTGGACATTTCATACATTAAACTGGTTTTCTAGCCATTTCAGGTGCACAATTCAAAATTAAACTACATGCACATGCTCCAGTGCATACAAATTGGTTGAAAAATGAAATATGTGTCCTTCAGTGCATGCTTAGGTCCCATGGAAGAAATGGGAATGAATTTTTCGGGGTTCGCTTGGCCTCTTTTATACATTAACTGGGTTCTCTAGGCATTTTATGTGCATAATTCAAATTTGAACTACAAGCACATGCTCCAATGCACTAAAGTTGGTTGAAAAATCACATGTGTGTCCTTGGGTGAATTTCTAAGTCCCATGCAAGAGATGGGAATGAATTTCAAACACCAGGGCAATGTTGATTGCCGGCAAAACATTGAGATACCTAGTTTTTAAATTCTAGTAAATCCAAAACTCATCTGAAATTCATGAAACTTAGCATGCTATCATGCAGCGGGATCAACATGTCGTGGTGAAAATTTAGTCCCATTTGGGG
Organism: Triticum urartu; assembly: GCF_003073215.2. Taxonomy (NCBI): domain Eukaryota; kingdom Viridiplantae; phylum Streptophyta; class Magnoliopsida; order Poales; family Poaceae; genus Triticum; species Triticum urartu. The sequence continues at coordinate 221,919,737 of NC_053023.1, read as the reverse complement.
CAGGTTCGTGTAGAAGCTTCTCACAAACTAGAGCTTCTCACAACCCAGAGCTTCTCACAACAAGCATGATGGTTTCGATAGGAAACGTACCTGTGACGCCCCGAGACTGATGCGCCAGGTGTCTTCCAGTTATTCGCCATCGTTGCCATGGCATTCGCTTGCATGTTGCATCTTTCCATGTCATCATCCGCATTGCATCTGCATGTTTTCAAAACTTGCATTCGTCCGGGTTCCCCCAGTTCCGTCCGTTGTCTGTGCTGAGCCCAGACACACTTGCACGCGCCCGCGGCATGTCCGAGATATTATTTTATAAGTGGCTAGAAAATGTTCTGGGAACGGGTTGAAAGTTGGCATGCGGTCTTGTTATGTTGTAGGTAGGCCGCCTGCCAAGTTTCACCGCATTCGGAGTCTGTTTGACGCCCCAATGATTATCTATAGCGGCAATAGTAGCCGGTATTTCGTCGGTCGTTTCGGCGATCAGTAGTGGAGCCCAGTCGGGGCGATCGGGAATCTAGCATCAGGGGTGGTCTTCTTTTATTTTGGTTCCGTAGTCGGACCTTGATTGTATTCTGGATGATGTAATGCTATATTTATGTATTGTTTGAAGTGGCGATTGTAAACCAACTCTTTATCCCTTTCTTATTCAGTACATGGGATGTGTAAAGATTACCCGTCTTGCGACATGCCTACAATGCGGTTATGCCTCTAAGTCGTGCTTCGACACGTGGGAGATATAGCCGCATCGTGGGTGTTATAGTACCACCTTTGGTTACGGGACGATATCCGTTGCTTCTTATTCCTTTCAAAAAAATTCTAGTGTCAACACAGAACAACAGGAGTGTTGTGTTCAATCTTGGAATTTTTCGGGGTTCCTTTGGCCTTTTTTATACATTAACTGGGTTTTCTTGGCATTTTATGTGCATAATTCAAATTTGAACTACAAGCACATGCTCCAATGTAGTAAAGTTGGTTGAAAAATCACATGTGTGTCCTTGGGTGAATTTCTAGGTCCCATGCAAGAGATGGGAATGAAATTCAAACTCCAGGGCACTATTGATTGCCGGCAAAACGTTGAGATGCATGGTTTTGAAATTCTAGTAAATCCAAAACTTGTATGAAATTCATGAAACTTAGCATGCTATCATGGAGCGGCATCAACATAGCTTCTCACATTTGGGGCAGGTTCAGGTATAAGCTTCTCACAAACCAGAGCTTCTTAGAACAAGCATGATGGTTTCGATAGGGAACGTCCCACCTTTGGGGACGAGACGATATCCATTGCCTCTTATTGCTTTCAAAAACTTTCCAGTGTCAACATAGAACAATAGGAGTGTTGTGTCAATTTTTTTGATTTTTCAGGGTTCGTTTGGACATTTTATGCATTAACTGAGTTTTCTAGGCATTTTATGTGCATAATTCAAATTTTAACTACAAGCACATGCTCCAATGCAATAAGGTTGGTTGAAAAATCTAATCTTTGTCCTTGGGTGAATTCCTAGGTCCCATGCAAGAGATGGGAATGAAGTTCAAACACCAGGGCACTATTGATTGCCGGCAAAACATTGAGATGCCTGGTTTTTTAATTCTAGTAAATCCAAAACTCGTCTGAAATTCATGAAACTGGGCATGCTCTCATGGAGCGGCATCAACATGCCATGTTAAAAAATTTGTCCCATTTGGGGTAGGTTCAGGTATATGCTTATCACAAACCAGTGCTTCTCACAACAAGCATGATGGTTTCGGTAGGGAACGTCCCACCTTTGGGGACGAAACGATATCCATTGCCTCTTATTGCTTTCAAAAAATTTCTCGTGTCAACATAGAACAACAGGAGTGTTGTGTCAATTTTTTGGATTTTCGGGGTTCGTTTGGACATTTTTATGCATTAGTTGAGTTTTCAATGCATTTATGAGCATAATTCAAATTTGAACTACATGCACATGCCCCAGTGCATATAAATTGGTTGAAAAATCAAATCTGTGTCCTTGGTTGCATGCTTAGTATCGGTGTCAAAACTGGCGGATCTCGGGTAAGGGGTCCCGAACTGTGCGTCTATGGCGGATGGTAACATGAGGCGGGGGACACGATGTTTACCCAGGTTCAGGCCCTCTTGATGAATTAATACCCTACATCCTGCTTGATTGATATTGATGATATGAGTATTACAAGAGTTGATCTACCACGAGATCGTAGAGGCTAAACCCTAGAAGCTAGCCTATGGTATGATTGTTGTTGTATATCATCTATCGACTAGCCTGGCCTCAGTTTATATAATGCACCAAAGGCCTAGGATAACAAGAGTCCTAGCCGAATACGTCGGTGGGGAGGAGTCCTTGTCTTGATCACCAAGTCTTGTGGAATCTTCCTTGTATGCGGGAGCTGTCCGAACTGGCCCTTGAGTATATGGCCATGGGGGTCCTGGACCCAATCTAACAGATTGGGAGATGACGTGGTGAGTACCCACTAGTCCAGGACACTGTCAGTAGCCCCTTGAACCAGTCTACAAGTTAGGGACGCTCCTCGATTCTTCCGAACTGTTCTTCATCTTCGGTCGTCGGTCTTGAAAACTGGTTCAAAAAATCTTCTCATCGTCGATCTTGAGGATAGCCAAAGTGAATCCGAAGAGTTTACACGTCGGGTATCCAAGGAGCCCCCTTAAGTTTCCGGCCTTTATCAATGGCTTGTTATTTTTATACCACACCTCTGGTTTGAAGTTGTTCCCAGAAGGCAGTGTCCTCTTGCGTCCGAGCTCTAATGCCGGACTGCATTTGAGGTATCTTTTGCAGCCGAGCACTAATGCTGGACTGCTTCCGAGCTCCAACGACGAGATGTTTTCGAGCTCCAACGTCGGACTGTGTCCAAGCTCCAACGATGAAATGTATCCGAGCTCCAACGTCGGACTATGTCCAAGCTCCAACGCCGGACTATATCCAAGATGTCATAGATCATCTTGGTCCAAATAAGTTGAAGGAGTTTAGCCAAGCTTAATGCCGGAAATGCCCTCTATGGAGCTAGCCGCTAGCGCCCGAGCTTTATGCCGGACTGCTTACAAGGTGGTGCACCACCCCGACCGCAGGCTGATTTTTTGTGAATGTTTTTAACTGGTGTAGTTTATTCTCTCCCGATGTATATCCAGTGGCCCTCAAGGTGTGTATCAGTCTAAAACCCAAGATGCACCTGAAGGCAAGCATAAAACCGTTGTTCCCAGTAGCCCCTGAGACTCGGGTCGATGCGCGAAATCGGCCTGAGGATCAACTCCTGGTTCGGCAGCATACATAGGAATAAAAACGCAGTGTAATATATTAGAGATAATAGTGATCGGCAAACGGGCCCCTGAGTGAGGGTTGTGAGAAGTCGCCATGATATATTAGCTTGAAGCCAGATTGTTCCAAATGGTACTTATTGTTGTATAGTTCGATCAAGCCAAACACTGAGCCCTTTGAATTTTGTGCATTGTATAGGCAATGCAGTAGCCCCCGAGACACTGGTCGGGTGGCAACACCAAATTAGGGGATCGATGTGCCCGTTTAATATTTGTAACTAATGAGGGAAAATCCCAGTAGCCCCTGAGCCTTAATGTGGGCACCGGTGGCCGAATTAAGGATCGATATCCAGAGTAAAATCACAGATTATGTGTACTGATTCTATGTATCCAAGTACTTTACATCATTATTTTGACTCCATTGTGACCGTTTATCAGTTGAAAGTGGACCATCGTCGGCTTCTACCCCTTGGTAGATACTACGCAGGGTATTTTCGCAATAACAAAACAACACTTAGCCAACGTCTCCATGCGCGAAGGCGGTTGTGTTAGCGGAAACGAGGCAATCAGATATGCGGGGTTTATAACTTTCGCTTAGTCGTAGGATCTTTAAACTAGGGAAGCTAGCTATGAGCCCCCGGTTAGTGTTTGGCAACATCCGAGGTCAAGCCGTAAACACTTCGGCCAATGTTATGAACGACCCGTCATTTAACACACTCATCAGATTGCTGACCAGTTTACGCCTATTGTGACAGTCAGTTTTCGGCTTTCTCCACTGAGGTACTTAACCATGTGAGCTGGAAGTACAATCGCAGTGGTTCTCCCTTTGCACACCTATCGGAACAAAGCGGAACGTTGGAGGAAAGCATACGAGCCGGGTGACCCAACTAATGACCGAAGACACAATTCGAAACCGATGCATATATGGCAATATCCGAGAGTGTTTTGCCGAATCTCTAAAGGTGTCCGGCGTTGCACTACGAGACTAATGCTGAAAACACACAAATAGTTTAAAAGTGCCATATGCTTGGAAAACCAAAAGACGTCAGTGAAAACCTGACGTCCGAATAAGATCAAGTGTTCGGTGCCAATCGGAAAATTGGACTTTAGAAAAAAAGTGCTTATGTCGTGCTTTATCATGACACATCTTATCTCAAGACCTCAAGCGGGTCAGCCTACGGCTTCAACCTCCTATCCCGAAGGCGGAGTACTTCTCATTAGGCCAGCTTAGCAAACTAAACTCTAGTGGCTTTGAGAGAGAAATTAGGCTCCCAGGCTAGTGACCACAAACTTGTGTCAAAAAAGGAGTGATAAATAATAATAATAATAAAACTTTCCAACGACTAAGAAGAAGAACACTTATTATAAAACGGCTCATATAAATTTAAGAGCCCCCAAGTGACTTGGGTAAAAGAATTTTATGTATAATGAATGTATGTATGAAAGTACTTATATCATATCTGTGTTCACCCGAACTTTATACGTGTCTTAACCGACCGTTGGCTTCTCCCTCTTCGGTCAAGGGCCGAAGAGTGTTATGTACTCCATCTGTCGAGAATATCGACAGTGTTTCCGATAACGAAGCGATCAGGCCATAAGGCTGTAATAGACAAAGCACGCTCATGGAAATTATGCTATATTACTGACGAAGTGTAAGAAGCATCTTCGAAGAAAATAGTACCCCCACCGATTCCTTTCTTCGATGCTCATTGTTACTATGAGACTAGTGGAATATATTTTTTGTACTCATGAGTTCCGTTGTGTGCCGACCATAATTGAAAACAATAAGAGCGCTAGCTTTCGGCTTCACCCAGTCTGAGGTCCGGCTCGGATGACCGGATCATGACAATCGCAGAGGTGCTCCCTTTACTCCCTAGCCGAACAATCGGGAACATAGGGGTAAAAACAGGAGCGAGGCAACCCAGCTTGCAAATTGCTTAAGTCAATATGGTGCATATTGTGGCGTAATACACGAACACGGAACGAAACCGTACAAGTATAATCATATGCAAGAGGAAAGGCTTCATGAAGGAAGCCCCCAAGTGAACTGGGTATTTGAATTTGTGTGTCACAAACAAAGTTTTGACAAGGAGATTTTTTACAAGCAACTTTTTTCCAAAAAAGTACAATGCTTGGTTGAACCGAACACAAGTTAAAAAATTTAAAACTTCGCGCATGAAGGCAACTTAGCTGGGTAATGTGTTCGGTATTGATGACGCGGTCCGAGCTTGATGCGGGACAAGGTTCCATCCCCCAAGCCGGTCCTGAGGTGGCGGAGCAAAGAGCTCGGCACTCCGAAGTGGTGACATAGCACGGTCAATGCAGGCCGGCAGAGTGATGCCGAAGTCCCCGGCATGGGGTAATGAAGTGCTGACGAAGCCCCTCGTCCAGCCGAGGTGACGTGGTATGTCAGTACGCCGAGTTGACGATACTGCCCGACCCGGACCATTTTCCTGTGCACAAACAATAGTGCAAACTGGAGATAATAATAATAATGATAAAAAAATGTTGCCTAATAAAAAATTTATGCAAAGTGAGTAATAAAAGAAATATGGCCTGGCGCCGAAGTCAATGTCAATGCAGGGCGTCGGCATGATGCGGTAAAGGTGTGCCAAAGCCTGAATTCACAGGTCGGTCCGAGTTCCGGATGCGGCGTTCGCCGGACTATGTACGGAAACACCACGCGACCGTCGTTAGTGCGGCCATCATCCGATGGACATGTGTACAGATGATGGAACAAACCAGAGTAATAATTTCTTGGGAATTAATAGCACCTGGTTTATTTGTTGTAACAATCGGGAGAAAGGTGACTCCCAAAATTGGGACTCGATCCGCACACCCATTGCCTGATGGGTGATAAGCGACGGCAGGGCGATGCTGGAAAAGGTTGCCTTGCGGAGGCAAAGCCCTCGGTCCAGCTAATGTGACGGAGCTGGTCGGCTAGTGACGTTGAAGTCTCCGGAGTAGGTTGATGAAGAGATGGCGAAGCCCCGGGTCCAGCCAATATGTCGAAGCCTCGATGTTAGTCGATGATTCAAAGTATGTTGGAGTGATGGACATCGGCTTGAAGAAGCAACAGTGCGGCCCTGCCGATGCCGGTCATGACGTGGTCGATGTCAGCTTGACGAAGTGACCGTGCGGCGATGCTGGTGTACCCGCTCCGTGTAATCCGTGGGGCGGCAATGTTGGTGATGATTTATCCTTCGTGATGCTGAACTCTTGTTTGGCTTGCCGAGATGATGATCCGAAGAAGTTGAGCTCGGCTCAACAAAGCGACGACGTGTCTAGCGCAGGTCGGTAGCCTTGGAGCAATATTGCCGGACTGGTTTGACACCAGCATGATGATGAAGATGACCTCAGGGGAGGCTTAAAATTTTACGGGCACGTGTTTAAAAACGACGCACAATACCCTAGAAGACAATTCCTCTAAAAAGGTTGTCCAATATCACGTTCATAAAGAAACATGAATTCGGGTCGGATCCATATTCATGCAGAAAATAGATCCGAAAATTGGTCCACTCATCAAAAGGTTCCCGGAGTTTGAACCGTCGAATCAAGCTGAAATTTGGAGGGGTGGTAGATATGGGAATTCCGCAATAGCTGAACGGTTGGATCTTCCAGAGGACCTTCGAGCTGGGCTCTGGAGACCACGCCCTAAACTCATTCAGATTCCCGTCCAGATTTGACAGGGCTCCGGTATATCGTAGTTTGTCGGAGATTCCTCCATCGGAACTCGACAAAATTTGCATGGTTGTTGTAGACGTAATTCCGCACCATTCAACCGAAGCAATCGTCAAACCGACACTCGAGGAGGCGGTGATGTAGCGACCAGATCTCAAACGGTCCAATCTCTGTGCTCCGGTGTCATCCCTGGATCAGTAATGCTGACACCACACAGTACATGAAGGATTTATAACAGAGTAGCAATCACAGACTTATTACATCGAGTGTCTCAATAGAGGACTTATTACAATAAATATGGCTTAAGGCCATCTAATAACGATAACAGCGGAAGGCTTGGAAGATTAGTGAGTCCATCAACTCCAACGGCATCACTGAGTATAGAACCACGACCTAAAACTCCTTATTCGTCGTCTGAAAGGTCTGCAACATTAACGTTGCAGCCCGAAATGGGTCAACACATGGAATATGCTGGCAATGTAACACATAGAGAGTAATGGAATGAAACAGCTATTTTATATGCATATTTCGCTGGTGGAAAGCTCTATGTTTACAGTTTTGCGTAAAGCCAATTTTCCCCTTCTGCAATGGAATAAATTTATTTACTATCATGGTGGTTGTTAAACATTGAGAATGGTTGACATCATTTTCAATCCCAATTAAGCATCATCATTAACAAACCATTCAAAATTAATTTTTATAGTAACATGTTGAGATTCACATGATAATCCAGGTACTAGATACTCAAGATGTCCATAACCGGGGACACGGCTAACCATGATTAGTTTATACACTCTGTAGAGGTTTGCGCACTTTTCCCCACAAGACTCGATCTCCTCCGTTGGATTTCCCGCACTACATGGTGTTTGAGAAACGGATGACCGATACATAGTCTTTCAGAAGTGCTAGCACCTTACGATGGGTAGACCGTACCACCTACATCCCCTACATCTGCTAGTCTACCACTGTAAGAGTTCGCACGACTTAGTCAACTATGCTAGAGCCCATAATTGCTTGTGGCTGCACACGGAAGTCTAGCATGAATAATCTCATGATCCCTTTGAGCCTGGGTGGCGGTCCATAAAGAAAAATAGGCAATCCTGGAATACCCAGGTACCTCAATCCACCCAGATGTGTGTTTAAGATTCCACCTTAAATAAACCATTAATTAACAATCTCACATCTGTCATGGATACACTCACCAAATCCATGTCTACTAGCATAGCATGGCATAATAAGCAAACATAGAAGTAACTCCCAAAGGTTTGATAATAAACGGGTAATAGGTACTACCTCAACTACTTCCCAAACCCACAATTTAAGTAGATCCTAATCATGCAATGTGTAAGGATTGATCTAATGCAATAAAACTGGGTAGTAGGAGGTATGATCAAAGTGTTACTTGCCTTGCTGATGATCCGGGAAACCTAGCGATTCGAAGTAGCAAGCGGCGCACTCCGGGTACTGTATCGCAAACAAACAAGCATACAATAAGTACTCACTAATGCACAGGTAAAACTCAAATAAGATATCTAACCAGAAAATTCAACTTAAGAACTCTGGTTGGCAAAAGAGTCAAATCGAACGAAGCAACGAAAGACAAAAGGCAGAAGAAACAGGCTTCGTTTACTATTCTGGATCTAAGGCAATTTTTACAGTGGAAAAAACTTGTTTAAGTTGGTTAAACAGAAAGAGGGTTTCGAAATGAAACTCTAGGCGCTTGAATCGCCTGATTCCGATAAACGAGCGAAAAGTTAGACTAAAACGAAAATCGGATCAGAAATCACGATCAGAAAAATCGTGGATTTAATCCGAGAAAAAGAAAAACGACGAACAGTTTAACAAACAAACGTTCGTTAACTGAATTTAAACGAAGAACGCGTTCGTTAAAACGCACAAACGAGCGAACGCTCGCTAATTAGCCTAAACCGGAAAAACCGATCTAAAGAAAAAACGAAACTAAAAAAACCGAACGAAAACCAGCGGGTCAACCTCGGTGACTCGGCGACGTGATGGGCGGCGGCGACTCCGGCGAGGCGGTGGTGGGGTCCGGCGGGGCGGCGTGGGGCGGCGGCGAGGGCGCGGCGGCGGCGGTGTCGGGCCTGGTGGCGGCGGCGGAAGGCGGCGGCGAGGGCGCGACGGTGGCGGCGGCGTCGGGCGCGGCGGTGGCGGCGGCGAGGGCGGCATCGGGCGCAGCGGCGGCGGCGGCGCGGCGAAAGGCGGCGGCGGTGCGGACGCGGGGCTCGAGGCGGGCGGCGGCTAGGGTTTCGGCCCGGGGTGGGCCGGCGGCTTCTAAAGGCTGATGCCTGGAGCAGTCCGGGCCTAGCACGGCCCGTAGGTCGGTTCGGACGTTTTTTTAAATACTTACGCTCGGAAAAAAACAAAAGGACTACTAAACGGACTCCAAAAATCCCAAAATAAGTTTTCCCCGGCTTCTAAAATCAAGCCGCATAGGATGAACATTTATTTGGGGCCTAAATGCAATTTTGAAAAACGTGCATTTTTTTCCTAAATTCAAATAAAATAGCAAATAAAACAAAATAAAATCTTATTTGATTTTTTATTAAATCCTCAATATTTCTTTATTTTGGGAAAGTCATTTTATTCCCTCTCTCATATTTTTGTAATAGAAAGAATTGAAGATAAAATAAATAAAATCAAAAGATCCTATTTTCAAAATTTGAGACAACTCAAATGTGAAAATAACGAAATCCCCAACTCTCTCCGAGGGTCCTTGAGTTGCGAAAATTTTCTAGGATGAACCAGAATGCAATAAATATGATATGCAATGATGATCTTGTGTGTAACATTCCAAATTGAAAATTTGGGATGTTACAAACCTACCCCCCTTAAGATGAATCTCGCCCTCGAGATTCGGGTTGGCTAGAAAATAGGTGAGGGTGGTCTTTCAGCAATTGTTCCTCTCGTTCACAGGTGGCTTCATCCTCCGGGTGGTGGCTCCATTGAACCTTGCAAAACTTGATAACCTTGCTGCGGGTGACTCGATTGGCATACTCTAGAATCTTAACTGGTTTCTCCTCATAGGTCAAATCACTGTCCAACTGAATCGCTTCCAGTGGTACCGTATCTCTCAGTGGTATGTCAGCCATCTCTGCGTGGCACTTCTTCAACTGGGATACATGGAACACGTCGTGAACTCCCGACAATCCTTCGGGCAATTCCAACTTGTAGGCTACTTCTCCCATACGCTCCAAAACTTTGTATGGGCCTACAAAACGTGGCGCTAATTTTCCCTTAACTCCAAAGCGCTTAACTCCTCGAAGTGGTGATACTCGAAGATAAACTCGGTCTCCGACTTCGTAAATTGTCTCCTTGCGTTTAGAATCTGCATAACTCTTCTGCCTGGATTGAGCTACCTTCAGCCTGTCGCGAATTACTTTCACTTTCTGTTCAGATTCTTTTATCAGATCCGGTCGAAACAACTGGCGGTCTCCAAGTTCATCCCAGGACAATGGGGTCCTGCACCTCCTTCCGTACAAGGCTTCGAAAGGGGCCATCTTCAAACTGGATTGATAGCTGTTGTTGTAAGAGAACTCTGCATACGGCAAATTCTCATCCCAACTAGATCCGTAATCTAGCACACAAGCTCTTAGCATATCCTCCAAAATCTGATTGACTCTCTCAATCTGTCCATCTGTCTGCGGGTGAAAAGTTGTGCTAAACTCCAGTCTGGTTCCCAAAGTCTCATGCAACTGATTCCAGAACTTTGAGGTAAACTAGGTTCCTCTATCTGATACAATGCTCCTTGGAACTCCATGCAGACATACGATCCTGGTCATGTATATCTTTGCCAACTTTGCACTGGTATAGGTAGTCTTCACTGGAATGAAATGAGCTACCTTTGTCAAACAATCGACTACAACCCATATCGAGTCATAGCTTGAACGTGTTCTGGGCCATCCTGTAATAAAATCCATGCCTAGCTTATCCCACTACCATTCGGGTATCGGCAATGGTTGTAGCAATCCTACTAGCTTCTGATGCTCTGCCTTCACTCTCTGACATACATCACAAACTGCTACATACTCCGCAATATCCTTCTTCATTCCGGTCCACCAGAAAATATCCTTCAAATCCAAATACATCTTGGTATTTCCTGGGTGAATCGAATATGGTGAATCATGGGCCTCTTGTAAAATTAACTTCCTGATCTCCGGATCATTTGGCACATAAACACGGTCTTCAAACCACAGGGTATCGTGCTCATCCTCACGAAATCCCTTAGCTTTTCCTTTGCTCATTTTCTCCTTAATAGAAGCAATCTCCTTGTCAGTCCTTTGAGCTTCTCTGATCTTATCCATCAAAGTGGACTGAATCTCCAATACTGCTACATAGCCTCTCGGGACTATTTCCAAACATAGCTCTCGAAGATTTTCGGCTAACTCCCTTGGTAAATCTCCCGTCATTAAGGTGTTGACGTGGCTCTTACGGCTCAACGCGTCAGCTACTATGTTAGCCTTTCCAGGGTGATAATGCAATCTCATATCATAATCCTTGATGAGCTCCAACCATCTCCTTTGTCTGAGATTCAACTCCTTCTGTGTGAAAATATACTTCAAACTCTTATGATCCGTGTACACCTCGCAATGGTTTCCAATCAGAAAATGTCTCCAAGTCTTCAATGCATGCACTACGACTGCTAACTCCAAATCATGCGTAGCATAATTCAACTCATGAGGCTTAAGCTGTCGTGAGGCATATGAAACAACTCTTCCTTCCTGCATAAGCACTGCTCCAAGTCCTCGACATGGAGCGTCACAATACACCTCATAATCCTTGGTCTGATCCGGTAAAATCAACACTGGTGAGGTAACAAAATGTTTCTTCAACTCCTGAAAACTAGCCTCACATTCCTCAGTCCATATGAACTTGGTATCCTTCTTCAACAACTCCATCATAGGCTTCACAATCTTTGAGAAATTCTCAATAAACCTCCGGTAGTATCCTGCGAGTCCAAGAAAACTCCGGATCTCTCCAACTGTGGTTGGTGCTTCCCACTTGGTCACGGTATCAACTTTAGTGGGATCTACTGCTATACCTTCTCCAGATATAACGTGTCCGAGAAATCCAACTTCTTTCAACCAAAACTCACATTTGCTAAACTTGGCATATAACTCATGTTCTCTAAGATTTCCAAGAACCAAACACAAATGCTCCTTATGCTCCTCTTCATTCTTCGAGTAAACCAGGATATCATAAATGAACACTACGACGAACTTATCCAAGAACTCCATAAACACTTTGTTCATCATGTTCATAAAATATGCAGGTGCGTTAGTCTGACCAAATGACATAATAGTATACTCGTACAGCCCATACCTGGTGGAAAAAGTCGTCTTGGGTATATCATGTTCCCGAATCTTCAACTGGTGGTATCCTGATCACAGATCGATCTTGGAAAATACCTTAGCTCCTTGCAATCGATCAAACAGATCATTGATCATCGGTAGTGGGTATTTGTTCTTGATGGTTACTTCATTCAATCCTCGATAATCAACAACCATCCTTAACGATCCATCCTTCTTTTCTACTAGAAATACTGGCGATCCCCAAGGTGAAGAACCTGGCCGAATGTATCCTTTATCCAGTAACTCCTTAATTTTCTCCTTAATTTCCACCAAATCCTTTGCAGGCATCCTATATGGTCTCTTTGATACTGGCCCTGTGCCTGGCAAAAGCTCAATCAGAAACTCAATATCTCTATCCGGTGGCATGCCTGGAAATTCTTCTGGAAATACATCAGGGAAATCCTTCACTACTGGTATTTCCTCCTGCACAACTCCTGTTAAACAATTTGCTTGAGTCCTCTTTGGCACATGTCCGGATACATACTTGATCCTTCTCCCTTCTAGGGTGGTAAGCAAAATTGACTTACTGGCACATTCAATACTCCCTTCATACTTTGACAACCAATCCATGCCTAATATCACATCCAATCCTTGAGATTCCAACACTATTAGGTCTGATGGAAATACGTAGTTACCAATCCTTAATGGTAACCGATCACACCATAGACTAGCCATATATTCTGCTCCAGGCAAGGTTACTAACATGGGTGACCTAAGGGCTTGGGTTGGCAGTTTATACTTATCCACAAATCCCCTTGATATGTATGAATGCGATGCACCAGTATCAAAAAGAACAAGTGCAGTAAATGACTTAACCAAAAACTTACCGATTACTGCATCTGGCTGCTCTTCAACCTCCTCCACGTTAATGTGGTTCACTTGTCCCCTATTGAAAGGGTTCGGCTTCTTCCCAGAGCTTACATTGCCATTTCCATTCTGTGATTCAGGACATTCGTTAGCATAATGTACGGTCTTCTGGCACTTAAAGCGAGTGACTTGGCTCAGGTCTTTCTTGGCTGGAGTTGATGGGTTGGTGCGGTTCTGGCCGTTGCTTCCTCCATTCACATTACCAGTCTTGGGGCCATTGTGATGGTGCGAGCTACCTCCTCCATGGGTATGCTAGAAATGTCCTCCCGGTCTAAGGGTAAAACGTGGCTTCTGTTGAGCTCCAGAATTGTACTTTCCTTGTCCATACTTCCTCTTGCGATTCTCAATTTGCTGTTGGTTCCCTTCAATCATAAGAGCACAATCTACCAACTAATGGTAGTTGTTGAAGGTTGCTACCATCAACTGCATGCTCAACTCATCATTCAGTCCTTCCAGAAACTTCTCCTGCTTTGCTGCATCCGTAGCAATGTCATCTGGGGCATAACGTGCTAATTTACTAAAGTCCTCCACATACTGGCCAATTTTTCGTCCTCCTTGGTGCAAGTTGCGAAATCTTGCTTCTTCATGGCCATAGCTCCTGCTGGAACATGGGCAGTTCGAATAGTCTGCTGAAACTGGTCCCATGTGACAGTATCGTCAGGGAAAGTGGCTGTGAAATTCTGCCACCATGATGCTGCGGGTACTTCAAGCTGATGTGCAGCAAACTTCACCTTCTCCGCATCCGTGCATCCTGCTGTGGTCAACTCTCTAGCTGCCTTGCGGAGCCAATCATCTGCTACTATCGGCTTGGTGCTACTGGAAAACACCGGCGGATTCAGCCTAAGAAAACAGGCTAAGTGATCAACAGGTGGTGGTGGTGGTTGGTTGTTGCTATTGTTCCCTTGTTTCTGATTCTGGACTACTAACTGCATCAATGTGTTCTGCTGCTAGATCAACTGGGTGAGCTCCGGTGGGAAGGTAAATCCGGGGTCATGTCTCGGAGGCATCTGAGGGTTTTTAGAAAAGATGAGATTTAAGAATAGAGGGGGTCTAAAGAGAAAACACTACCCATATGCACATGAGGAAAAAGCAAACAATTCACTTCATTCATTCAATCAAACAAGGGCATGCAATCGAGCTAACTATCGCAAAAGTGCTCGGACTATAATATTTACATGGTGGACTACTACTACTGATGAGGTGGTCTACTAGAAATATTCTTCGGTTGCAGACTCCATGATATTTGCTCCAGCTTCATCAACATAGTCATCATCGCTATCATCTGGATCCGAGTCAGTGTCGTCGATGATGATGTAGTCTTCCGGGCGAATCTCCTTGGGTTCTTCTTCTTCTTCTACCGATGTAGGGCCTCCCATAAATATTCCAATCTTCATTGTTAGGTCGGTATTCTTATCCACTAATACTCCAATTTCCTCTTCATAATCTTCATGAGTAGCCTTCAGTTCTTCCTCCAGTTCCTGGATTCTTGTCCTTGCCTTCTTTAGATCTATCATGTCGGCGCACATCTGGTTCTCCTGACGTCGAATGTGCTGGTTTAACTCCTGGATAAAAGATGCAATTGATCTATCCTTTATGCTGCTGATCATCTCCCAGTGCTCATCTCGGCGCCACAAATCTGGTAGATAGTATCCTTGAGATCATTTCGGTAGACTTCTCCAATGCGTCCCATGGCGATGTGAGCTTCCATGCTCTTTCCTAGACTCCAAGTTGGTGCATCAAAAGAAAACTCTATGGGCTCAGTGACTGGCATGAATGTCCTTCCTGGAACTTGAACTTGAATCATCCAACGCTCTTCTTCAGGTAAAGTGGCGTTGTAGGTGCTGGTGAAGCTTGGTACTCCTATGTTCAGATATCTAGTGACTTCCTTCAAATGACGTCCAAAGGGTGTATCTTCATCTGGTTGAGTGAACTTGTTCCTTGCATCCGCCATCCTAAAAGAGTAGAGAAGATGAGAAGTCAGAAAAGAGAGGAGAGTGAGTAGTGATCTAGGCCTTTAGCTTAGTGGCCGTGTCCTATAGTCAGCGTCTGCTCTGATACCATCTTGTAGCGACCAGACCTCAAACGGTCCAATCTCTGTGCTCCGGTGTCATCCCTGGATTAGTAATGCTGGCACCATTCAGTACTTGAAGGATTTATAAGAGAGTAGCAATCACACACTTATTACATCGAGTGTCTCAATAGAGAACTTATTACAATAAATATGGCTTAAGGCCATCTAATAATGATAACAGCGGAAGGCTTGGAAGATAAGTGAGTCGATCAACTCCAACGGCATCACTGAGTATAGAACCACGACCTAAAACTCCTTATGCGTCGTCTAAAAAGTCTGCAACATTAACGTTGCAGCCCGAAATGGGTCAGCACATGGAATATGCTGGCAATGTAACACATAGAGAGTAATGGAATGAAACAGCTATTCTATATGCATATTTGGCTGGTGGAAAGCTCTATGGTTACAGTTTTGCGTAAAGCCAATTTTTCCCTACTGCAATGGAATAAATTTATTTACTATCATGGTGGTTGTTAAACATTGAGAATGGTTGACATCATTTTCAATCCCAATTAAGCATCATCATTAAAAAACGCATCAAAATTAATTTTTATAGTAACATGTTGAGATTCACATGATAATCCAGGTACTAGATACTCAAGATGTCCATAACCGGGGACACGGCTAACCATGATTAGTTTATACACTCTGCAGAGGTTTGCGCACTTTTCCCCACAAGACTCGATCTCCTCCGTTGGATTTCTCACACTACATGGTGTTTGCGAAACGGATGACCGAGACATAGTCTTTCAGAAGCGCTAGCACGTTACGATGGGTAGACCGTACCACCTACATCCCCTACATCTGCTAGTCTACCACTGTAAGAGTTCGCACGACTTAGTCAACTATGCTAGAGCCCATAATAGCTTGTGGCTGCACGACTTAGTCAACTTAGTCAACCTCGGCGACTCGGCGGCGAGACGGGCAGCGCGCGGCGGCGGCGTCGGCGGCGGCGGGCGGCGGAGAGGGCGCGGCAGCGGCGGCGTCGGGCGCGGCGGTGGCGGCGGCGAGGGCGGCATCGGGCGCAGCGGCGGCGGCGGCGCGGCGAAAGGCGGCGGCGGTGCGGACGCGGGGCTCGAGGCGGGCGGCGGCTAGGGTTTCGGCCCGGGGTGGGCCGGTGGCTTATAAAGGCTGAGGCCTGGAGGAGTCCGGGCCTAGCATGGCCCGTAGGTCGGTTCAGACGTTTTTGTTTTTTTAAATATTTACGGACTCCAAAAATCCCGAAATAAATTTTCCCCGACTTCTAAAATCAAGCCACAGAGGATGAACATTTATTTGGAGCCTAAATGCAATTTTGAAAAACGCACATTTTTTCCTAAATTCAAATAAAATAGCAAATAAAACCAAATAAAATCTTATTTGATTTTTTATTAAATCCTCAATATTTCTTTATTTATTTGTAATATAAATAATTGAAGATAAAATAAATAAAATCAAAAGGTCCTATTTTCAAAATTTGAGACAACTCAAATATGAAAATAACGAAATCCCCAACTCTCTCCGAGGGTCCTTGAGTTGCGAAGAATTTCTAGGATCAACCAAAATGCAATAAATATGATATGCAATGATGATCTAGTGTATAACATTCCAAATTGAAAATTTGGGATGTTACAGGTGACAGCGGACTCAAGTTCGTTGCCCAGAAAAACAGCACGGCCGCCCGAGGGCAATGTTGACGTTGAGCCCTTGAGCTCCATGGATGATTCCTCTATGATAATGATAGATATCGGAGTTGATGTTGATGAAGGCCCCCGTCCGAACATGACGATCAGAGAAGGAGCACGGTCCTCGGTCGAGCCAAGGTGACCAATCGAGACGGTGACGAAGATGTCGACGTCGCAGTTAATCCGCAGACAAGCCATCGATCCTTTTGCCGATCACACAGCGGAACTCTCAATGAAAGCACCAATGTCGGTGTCAAAACCGGCGGATCTCGGGTAGGGGGTCCCGAACTGTGCGTCTAAGGTGGATTATAACAGGAGGCGGGGGACACGATGTTTACCCAGGTTCGGGCCCTCTTGATTGACGTAATACCCTACGTCCTGCTTGATTGATATTAATGATATGAGTATTGCAAGAGTTGATCTACCACGAGGTCATAAAGGCTAAACCCTAGAAGCTAGCCTATGGTATGATTGTTGTTGTATATCATCGATCGACTAGCCTGGCCTCGGTTTGTATAATGCACCAAAGACCTAGGATAACAAGAGTCCTAGCCGAATACATCGGTGAGGAGGAGTCCTTGTCTTGATCGCCAAGTCTTGTCGAATCTTCCTTGTATGCGGCAGCTGTCCGAACTGGCCCATGAGTATACGACCATGGGGGTCCTCGGCCCAATCTAACAGATCGGGAGATGCCGTGGTGAGTACCCCATAGTTCAGGACACCGTCACTTAGGTCCCATGCAAGAAATGGGAATGAATTTCAAACACCATGGCACCGTTGATTGCCTGCAAAACATTGAGATGCCTCGTTTTTAAATTCTAGTAAATCAAAAACTCGTCTGAAATTCATGAAACTTGGCGTGCTTTCATGGAGCGGCATCAGCATGCCGTGGTAAAATTTTGGTCCCGTTTGGGTCAGGTTTGGGTATATGCTTTTCACAAAGCAGAGCTTCTCACAACAAGCATCATGGTTTCTGCAGGGAACGTCCCACCTTTGGGGACGAAACGATATCCACTACCTCTTATTGCTTCCAAAAAATTTCTCGTGTCAACATAGAACAACAGCAGTGTTGTGTCAATTTTTGTGATTTTTTGGTGCCCTTTTGCACATTTTTATGCATTAACTGAGTTTTCAATGCTTTTATGTGCATAATTCAAATTTGAAATACATGGACATGCTCCAGTGCATATAAATTGGTTGAAAAATTAAATATGTGTCCTTGGGTGCATGCTTAGGTCCCATGCAAGAAATGGGAATGAATTTCAAACACCAGGGCACCGGTTATTGCCGACAAAACATCGAGATGCCTGGTTTTTAAATTCTATTAAATGCAAAACTCGTGTGAAATTCATGAAACTTGGCATGCTATCATGGAATGGCACCCGACATGATGTGGTATTTTTTGTGTCCATTTTGAGAGAAGACGCACTCGAATAATGACAGCCAACAAAGGCATTTTGAAAAAATAGCTGCCACTTCAATATCTCAAACGTTTGTACGATACAAACCGTGTGCGTTCTTTTAGCCATTCACGTGACACCACGTGTCTTGGTTTTAATGGTTGTTGGAGGTGTCGTGCGGACAGCTGCCTGACCTTAACTAAATAGGAGGCGTGCAAGCTGTCCTCCAATGCGCATGCTCACCGGGAAGCATGCGGGCTGTATGCTGCGCAGGCTCACTGGGAAGCGACCCCTTTGACTTCCATGGCCGCACGCCTTCCTCTCCAGTAATGGCGCCCGAGCCGATGTTTAATACGGGCGGCCTTACTATTCGCCTCCCATTCCCCTCCCCCCCACAGACCTCCACCGCCAGGGCGCAGAATGATCATCTCCCACTAGTCTTCAAGTTTGGTGAAGTCGACTCCGAGGCAGAGGAGATAGAAAATAAGGACGAATGGGGCCTCATGGACATGTCCCAGAATGAGATAGCCACGGCGTTTTCTGCCCTCGCTCCCATCCCAGTTCCCATCCCCGCACTCATGCCAGCTACCATCCCCGAAGCATTGACGGGCTGGTCGCCGAGCACTATCGCAGAGCTGGAAGCCGCAGGCGTCCGCGAGGTCTCCGCGGACCCGCGCGAGCTCGTGTACATGCCAGCGCCAACGCCCATGCCCGTGCGCGCCCCTCCACCCATCATGGCGCTGGCCCCCGTGCGTTTGGCTGCACCCGCTGCGCCCGTGCGCGCCCCTCCACCCACCGCGACGCCGGTCCTCGTGTGTTTGGCTGCACCCGCCGCACCCGTGCCGTGCCCCCACCCCCTCAGCGCCATGGGATGCTGCTGTCGACCGCTACCTCTCACCGGCGCCAGTTGTCGTCCTCCCGCGCCCCGCCCATCGATCGTGCGATGACATGATGTCTGATTTACAAGTGAAGAACATTTTGTGCTGCCTTGAAGACTTCAACAACGGCGTCCTGGAGGACGACAAAGAAGGTGCAGCATGCCGCCTCCGCCGCCGCCGGAAATAGTTTTTTTGGGGTTTAATACTGTATCTCGAATTCTCGATCATATGAATATAAATTCTCAGTGTGACTGAATGAAAGATATGGTTTGAACGAACTTTCATTTTTCTCTCTTAATGTATAGACTTATCAAACGATTTTCTTTTGAAAAAATGTCAATGGTTTTTAAATATAAAACACTCATTGCAAACATTTTAGTTAGAACACCTGTATGCAAACCGACAGCTTCCCCAGGAAGCCAAGGGGAAATGTGACGAGCAGGATTTCTGCATCCCTTCAACGCAAACGGTTATTTGCATGACCCGTGTGCAACCACGTACAAACAATTGGGTACGATTTGCATATCTGTCATTTTGGGTATGTTTCCATTTCTCAAACTGGAAAGATTGACATTTGTTTATCTAGTAACATTGCCATTTGTCAACCTTGCAACACATCGATTTATCAAAATATGCAGCTACAAATCACTAGCACTATCTAATTTTTGCAACTAAAATCACTAGCACTGCTCATATGGACACCACTAGCAGGCGTGAGTTCAAGGAGGCATATGCAAATGTACCATTGATTACATACAACAAGTCATCAACCCACAACGATAATGAGGATACACGTTGGATTATAGATCATTTCCAACAAAATGTTCTAGTAAAGTTTTTCTCACACAACAAATAACAAAGCAATGAAATGAACTTCATCTCAACCACTCGTCGACGTTGGAAACACCTGCTTTGAACAAGAAGTGATTCTTTGGGAAGGGCCAGCTATAGTCAAGCTCGAGACCGACGCAGGACTAATCATCAAGGCTGAAGCGGCCTATGTCAGGACCCATATTATGATGGTAGGGAAGCATAGTAATGTTCTAGGTATAGATACAGTTGCTTCTCATAAATGGTAGTAACGTTGTGTCAACAACAGCTGGATCGCCTTCCACCATCATTCGATAGTACACTAGTATCCAAGACTTTCAATACTGAACCAGGGAGAAGGTGTTGGTGCTAGTACACTAGTATCCATCCCGAATACCCTACAACAGATGTTGGAATAGGTTCGGAGAGTGCGACCATACGAGACAACACCTGTTTCCTTAGTAACATTAGCAGTGCCCCGTATACAAACAAGAAGAGGTGATCCATCGGAATAAGTTGCCAGGCGTCACTGAGTATATGGGTCCTGCTCGTCCTCATGCTCGTGAATAAAATTTTCAAGTACAGGCGGTGGAACGTACACAGGACCTTGGAAACACAAGAAGGTTAATTAGTAAAGGGAAACTAGCTAACCCGCATGCATGTGGATGAAACAATTATAATTACGGTGGAAGACAAATGTACTGAAATCATGAGGATTCCATGCAAAAACAGTGCCATGCGTGGTGGAAGCAAACACAAGACCCTCGTATTGAATTGCATCACAGTACTCATCCGTGTATAGAAACTGATTTTTGAGCAATATCCATCGAGTCGAACCATGAAGGATGGCAACAAGCTTGTTGAAGATAGCGACAACATAAGCATTCCTATAACCCCAAGAGCGGTTGGGAACTCGACAAATTGCTATCTCCCGTAGACGACAGTCAGCATGATCGTATTTGAACTAGGCAGAATTCCGATGTACCCAACCTCTGGGCAGTCGTTTGAGATTTTTCGAAGTGGAACCCGGTGACGAGTGTACACATTCACAAGTTCCCACTCATAGTTGTACCCAATATAAACAACCCAATCTCCATTTGCTCCTGCCCAAGCCTTGCCCTCAAGCGATGGCATCTTAACATCATACGTATCATTATCAACCGGCATCAACTTACACAAGGCGAGGCTTCCCTCGTCTCCGCGCCAGTCAGCAGGGTCACGGCGAAGAAGATGTGGGAGATCAAATCGCTCCTGGACCCTTGGGTTCCTTGTAATGATGTTATTAGTTGAGTCGAGAATGGTCTTGAATGAACCTGCCATGCTAGCCGAGGTGATGAGATTGCACCGATCAATGAGTTCCTCCACTGCATCATCATTCAGATCGGGGCAAGAATAACGGGGTCATTTCCGGCTTGTTCCCTCCATGGAGAAGACGATCAAACAATGGCAGAAGGAAGGGTGAAGGCAAATGGAGGAGGGAGGAAGAGCTAGCATGCGACTGCAGTTCCAAATCAAGAGGGGAATGCGAAGAGTCGATGGACGGTTGCCATTGTACATGAAGAGGCGCCTAGGGAGCGAACGGTTGCCACAGAGTTCACACACTGACGACAAGGGCCGAGTGAACCGCATGCAATCCCATCGCACAACACACACGTCTTGTTAAGTTGAACCGTTTTTGTTCTCTTATGTCAACGCAAACAGTTCATCCGAGTGAACCGCATGTCGTATATCGCACACACCTTGATCTGGCTGACCGTTTCTTTTGTGTTGCCTGATCACAAACAGTTCATCCAAGTGAACCATATGCTGTATATCGCACACACCTTCATCCGCCTGCCCGTTTCTTTTGTGTTACCTAATCACAAACAGCTCATCCGAGGGAACCGTATGCTGTGTTTCACACACGCCTACATCTGGCTGCCCATTTCTTTTGTTCCTCCTCATCGCGAACAGTTAATTGAACTGAACCGCCATTCATCACACACGCAACTAAAATCTTAACTGTGTTTGATGCATCCCCCATCGCAAATGTTCTCACCTTTTTGGACGGTTTTCATACACCACCATTTGCGATTATTGCATCGCACACAGTTTCTCGAAGGGTCTCTGATCGTAGTGTCGCGTTAGCAGCATCCTGGAGTAGTGTATCCCCGACGGTTTCTAGGTCGTGTGGGAAGGACCCCCCCTATCGCCCACACTCACTTGACGATGGTTCCAAATGCCGTCGCCGAAAGGGGTTAAAAACCGTTTTTTAGGACCGACACGCACCAGTGAATATTGCCTCCTTGTAAACCCCTATGTGGTATCTCTGCAATTCTTCTGAGAGATTCCATGTGTGTTGTAATTTGGTGCATGGTTTAAGATAATGGGGCCCACTACTCAAAATATGAGAGCTCCAGAAGTAATGATACTTCACAGATGACAGCTTCAAAATATACTAAGGAAGAACAAGTTGACCTTGCCTGTCGATCGCAAATGTCTCTGATACTATTCCCAACAAGGAACATACTATTCTTATTAAAGAAGAAGAGAAGAGGATCATGTTAAAGAAGACCAGAAGAGCAAGCAGATTGAAGATATTACAAGTCTTTCCATACAATGTATGTTGCCCACCCATGGTGAACCAGAGTGCACAGAGAAATACTATTCCTTCATATGTCTCCATATGTGGCTCATATGCATTTAGAAACAAAAGTAGGAACTTTTAGCTGACCAATTAAACCTCCCTATGTTTTACTAATGTCAACATCATATTAGATTCGAATTTATTTAACTAAGCTTGTTTAGCTTGATGGGTGGAGCAATGCTATTACAACACGAATCACATAGGCTGATCATGGTGATCATAATAGGGGGATACCCTAAGCATGATGAGTATAGTGTTAGCCGTGGTAGTGACATGGCAGATCTGAAGCTGCAACCCAAGCAAAGAGTACTTATTAACTGATGTTTGCTTTGAACTAATAACTAATATTTGGTATGGACAAGAAAGTACAATCAATAAGTGACAAATAAATGCAGTTCACGCTGTCTCTCTATAAGTCGCCACATGCATTTGGAAACTCAAGTGGCAGCTTTAGCTAACCAATTAAATGTGTATATTAACTAATATCAGTATCATATCACATTCATATTTGAACAACTAAGCTTTGGAATTATGAGTAGTTTGTTGTTTAGCTTGAAGAGTGGAGTCCTGCTAGTACGACAGAAAGCACCTACACAGATCATAGTAGTGTAGATAAAAGGGGAAGCTTCTAAGAATCACGAGTAAAATCAGGAAAGTGTTGCTAGCTAGAACAAATGGGCTTGTATTGCCGGTACGGATAGAAAGGCTTTGGCCCCTACAGGGATAGCTCTAATCAACTGAAGGCACAATATTGTTACTATCAGTCTAGAATCTCATTGGCGACAAGGCTCCCAATATTTCTTGGGATATTATGACATACCATCTAGAATAGTTGAAAACATCCATCTAAAGAGAACCAGTAGACCTATGGAAGGTAAATGTCCCTGCTCCACTTTCTCAACAAGGAACATACTGTACTACTCCCTCCGTTCCTAAAATAAATCTTTTAGAGATTCCAATACGGACTAGATACAAAGAAAAATGAGTTAATATACACTCTAAAATATGTCTATGTACGTCTGTATGTAGTTCTTATTGGAATATATAAAAATACTTGTGTTTTAACAAAAAGTCTTTAGCCCTGCTTTATAAATAAAGCAATGATGAACAACACCTGGTACAGACGCATGCCACCACAACACACGCATGCACCCAAGGCAGTTTAGGAACGAAGGAAGTACTATACTTATTAAGAAGAATAGAAGAGGATCATGATAAAGAAGAGCAAGAATATTTTAGATAATACAATGTGCGTTGCTCACGCATGATGAACCAAGAAATGCAAATCCCTGCTGTCTCTCTATATGTGGCGTACATGCTTTTCGAAACTAAAATAGGAACATTAGATGTCCAGTGAAACATTCTCTGTTTTAGTAATATCAGCATCAGACACTTTTGCAGGATGCTGCTAACACGACACTACAATCAGAGACCCTTCGACGATACTGTGTGCGACGCATTAATCCCAAACGTGACGTAAAAAATCGTCAAAAAAGATACAAAACATTTGCGATGGTGGATACATCAAACATAGTTCAAATTTTAGATTATTGTGCGATGTGGGGCATACGGTTGATCCATACAAACTATTTGCGATGAGACAAAACAACAGGAACGGGCCGACATATCAAGGTGTGTGCGATATATGACATACAGTTCACCCGATAAACTATTTGTGATGAGGCTGAACAACATAAATGGGCAGACAGATGATGGTGGGTGCGATATATGGCATACAGTTCACTTGGATGACTTGTTTGTGATTAGGCAACACAAAAGAAATTGTCATCCCGATGAATGTGTGGGCGATATACCGCATACAGTTCACTCGGATGAATTGTTTGTGTTGAGCCAAGAGAACAGAAATGGTTCAACTTAACAAGATGTGTGTGATACGCGGCAAACAGGTCTACAAGTGGAAATGTGTGGGAAGACCGATAACAACATAGACGATTCCTGTTAACTAGCCGTGTGTGTTGTGAGAAAACGATTGCTGATACATAATTGTGAGTGATTGATGAAAAAATCACCGACGGGTTCCATTGTTTAGTCCATGTGCGACGTGATTTCCTCTGTCCACACAACATATATGCTTTGTCTATAGAGTATCAACATATATACTTAAAAAGAAAGCATACAATTACACAAGTGACTACACAGATAACATTTCCAGACACAAAAGTAAACAATTACAGGCATACTAAACTAGGAGAAATGAGGATCTAATCATCTACTTCTTCTTGCGACGGTGTTTGCCATTGATTTGCTTTTGGCTAGATCCCTGGCCGTTTTGGGGAAGGAGGCACTTCCCCATGTCAATGATCCACATGTAGATCTCGTAGCTTTGTAAGCCTCCTTTACCGCGTACGCAACGTGAGCTTTGTCAAGTTTCTCCATCCAGGCCGAGTGCTAGGCATGCTTGTCTTTGTTGCAGGAATCCTTCATGTCTCTGTAGTAGGGGTCGGTGATGGCCTCGGCGAGGTGAACCAATGAGTCCTTCTCATGCATGTTGCTGCCCCAGATCTGGTATTGGCCCTGGATGTAGGCAAGATTCTGGCAGGCAATGCCCGAATTTTTGAGCACCTTTATATCATTGGTTATGTCCACCGTAGCGAGCATGTAGTGGGGGCTGTTGACTAACCTAGTGAAACACTTGCAAGGCCTTGTGTCTAGGCAGTAGTGGTAGACGAGGACATGATTGCACACGCACATCTGGGCGACGGCAACCTTGGGACGAGACCCGGCACGAGCGCGAGTGTACTCGAGGTCGAACCCGACCACCTTGTAGTTGTCCTCAGCAAGCAAGAGCTCCATGATGTGGATGGAGTGCTCCACCCACACCGGGTTATTGGTGTACACCACTGAGAGCTCCGTGAATATTCTGTGGGTGTCCACCACGACATGCATGGTGAACTGCTGCTCGTGAACGGCAGCCGCACGGAGCGCCATTGGAGCCGCACAGGAAACCCTATAAGAATTTGTCGTGGTGGGTGTGCTTCTTGCAATAGTGGGGCGTGATCGAAAGGTTGAAGAAACCAAAGGGTTAAATGGCCGTTGTAATAAATGGGAGCCGTCTAGCCTATAATCATCATGTCTTGTCACCGCGTTCATAGCGGAGGATTCCTCTGCATGCTTCAGACGACCGCACGTTTGACCACGTGTGGGCTTGAAGAGGCGCCAAATGTATCGCTGGTGAGCCTATTCCTGCGCAACCATGCAGTTTACCACGCGAGCTTCTCGCCCGGCTAGTTTGTCCATGCATCGGCTAGAAGAGGGACAACTCATGGGCGTTTATTAGCAAAAAGCTTTGTAAAAAAGTGTGTGGAATGACTTCATTCATAAGTTTACCCGTGGGTGATGAGGTCAAAGTTACATAGAAGGGTGATGATTGACAGTTGAGTGCGATAGTTAATTCTGCGCTCTACAGGGCATACAGTTGAAGAAATCAACTGTGTGCAAAAACGTCGACGATCGCAGTCGAGTTAGCTGTATAGATCGTGTGCTATGATATCGACAAGGTGAACACACTCGAGAATGGTTAATAAAATCTAAGTCCATTGCATATTATGTTCAAAATAGTGCCACCAATATACGAGTCTCATACGATGCCATTTCAACGATTGTACCACAAAAGCTCGAAATATTACAAGGATCAAATTCCAGAGTTATATAGCTCAAATTCAAAGATTACAAGGTTCAAAATGATTTTAGAAATGAAATTCACCTCATCAGCTGCAAACCCCCGCGTTGATCTGTTGAACATGGATATAAGAGAGGTTCCAACTAATATTACCTCTTGTAAGGCTGGTTTCAATACCTCATAATTTTTGCAAAGGGGCAGCCACTGAGAAGTCATGTATGGGGTTGACACGATGACTTCTGATTACTCTTATCATCTGAAGTTCCAGAATAAAATTCAACTTCTTCAGATCCTATTCCATTCTGCCATAGCCACCGGCGCTGATCAACAAACCATTCATTTTTGCGAAATAAATGTAGGGCAAACCTCATTACCTTCAGCACTCTTTCTCTAAGAACAAAGAACCTGGCGAATATAATCTCCAGTAAGGTCCCTCAGTAGGAGTTCAAAGTAATTTGTGACAGATGCAGATCTAGGCATTCGATGTTGTTGTTATATTGTATCAAATTATCCACCACCGGGCCTAATCTTATCTGCAAAATAAGAAAACGTGTTAGTGCCTACATGTAGTTTTGAACACTACTACATGCCTATTTGGTTTGCAGGATTTGTAAAATGCACTAACGTTCCATCTTCGATCCAACATGATTAACATGGACATTTGATTACAATCTAGAAAAATGTGACCTCCTTGACAAGAGGTTGTAATGGATGAAAATTTCCCTAAGAAAATGAGTACATATGAATCCAAAGGAGAAATGCTTATGGATTGGAACCTTATGGATCAAGCAACCAATATGGGGGAAAAACATGTATGTACTAACATCCTCAAAAAATCCTTCAGAAATTTTAATACATTATCAATGTAAACTTGGAAAAAGGTGTCAAAAATGGAACTCCCCTATGGTTAACATTTAACAGGAAAGGAACATCACCTCAATATATAGATTCTCGAGGCACGTAAATCATCTCTGGAAACTGACAACTTGGTCCAGGTTGGGGCCGATAGGTTCTAGTGCCAAGCCATTCGCTGTGCGCAGTTTCAGGATCAAGCTTGTCGGAATAATTTTATAGATGATAGATGAACATACATCTTCAAAATTAGAAATAATGTTAATTTCTAGAAGGAGTGGTAGAAGGTGGCTGTTGTAGCTGAACGGGTGTGGATCCAAAAAAGTTCAGATTATTTGTCAGACGAGTAGCCCACCACTATCAATTTCCGCGCAGAAATGACATTGATTCTTCTTCGACCTTCTTGATCAACTACAAATAATCTCTCAAGTGAAGGTGTGTCTTCAATGACCATACCATGGTACACATTTTGTGATGTCTTCTTGCAGCACCAGCAACACACATAAATAGTGCGGAGAGTCATGGAGGTGATGTGGAAGCTACCCAAACCATTGATCGCCTGAAGACGAAGGTAGTCGAGTGCATTCCAACCACAGAGTAGGCGCTCCATGTCAGTGTTTGTGAGGGAGACGGTGACGAGCTCGAGGTGCTTCAGTCATGGTAGAATAAGAGTAGGCGCATCATTAAAGGGGATGACAGTTCCTGAACTTGGTAACGCACAGTGAGGGCGCGAGGCGGAGCGTGGATGTCCATGGCGAGCGCATATGCCCATCATCAATAGTGAGCACCTCGAGCTGATCTAGGGCGAGGG
This sequence comes from Triticum urartu, assembly GCF_003073215.2. Lineage (NCBI taxonomy): Eukaryota > Viridiplantae > Streptophyta > Magnoliopsida > Poales > Poaceae > Triticum > Triticum urartu. The sequence continues at coordinate 221,891,806 of NC_053023.1, read as the reverse complement.
ATTGGAACCACACCTCAATCTTCGCTCGGTCCTTGTTGTTGGAACGGAACTTGCCCATGCCAAGGCCTCTGGTTGGGCCATGGTGACTGCCGAGGATCTGGGAGAAGACATCTAAGCTTTTGCGATAGCCATGCCAGAGCTCGGGTGTGTTGATGAGGTCGAGATGGGTAGAGTGCCATAGGGGGCGCTACCACTGGGAAACGACGGTTGTCCGTGCCCCATATTTGATTGGGAGGAGGGAGATGATGACTATCAACATATCATTGGGGAGGCTTGTCAGATTAAGGGCTCCGCAGACCCAAAAAAGGTTCAAACTCTTGGGCGTGTGCGAAGAACTCAACCTCTCCAGCCAACCAGTTCTTCACCCCCACGACCTAGCTCGATGAACAAGGAAGGAGATGGACTCGGCAGTTTACCCAGGTTCGGGCCAGCTTGCGGTGTAAGGCCCTACTCCTGCTTTGTGGTGGATTATCCTCACGAGGGGCTGAGGATGAACTAGTACAAGAGAAGAACAACCTAACAGGGTCTGCTCTGGTGTGGGAGTGAGTTGATCCAGGGAGAGATCTCCTCTACGGTGGTGGCTAATCTATATTTATAGTGGCCTTGGTCCTCTTCCCCCAAAATGAAGGCGGGAAGGGATCCCATAGTAGCCAATTTGAAAGGGGACAAGTAGTACATCTTATCCTGATTATATGTGGTGTTCGCCTACAAACCTTCTGGTCGTGACACCGCGGTTGGCTTGGTGATGACATCCATCTTGCCGTCATGGCGGTCTTGGTCTCGTTGTATGGGAATGGAAACCTTTGGCTGATTCCTCGGGACCCCACGCCTGCGCTTGCCTCATTAGCACCAAAGAGGAAACCTGCTCCTCTGCACTCGCTGGCGCCCACCTGTCCTTGGTCGTCATGGCTTGGCATCACCTCAACCTCATGAGGTGGGCACCTCAAAAGAAATCTCCGCTCCTCAGGAGATAGCCGTGCGGGGCCGCTCCCTCCAGAGGTCTTGATGCCACCCACCTTGCGAGGCTTGGCCCCTCGCGAGAAAAAGGAGAAGATAGTCTCACATCAACTCGGCGTATCAATGAGCTATGGAGATGCCCATCAATAGATATCAATGTGAGTGAGTAGGGATTGCCATGCAACAGATGCACTAAGAGCTATAAGTGTATGAAAGCTCAGACTGGAAACTAAGTGGGTGTGCATCCAACTTGCTTGCTCATGAAGACCTCGGGCATTTGAGGAAGCCCATCATCGGAATATACAAGGCAAGTTCTATAATGAAAATTCCCACTAGTATATGAAAGTGATAACTCAAGAGACTCTCTATATGAAGAACATGGTGCTACTTTGAAGCACAAGCGTGGTAAAAGGATAGTAACATTGCCCCTTCTCTCTTTTTCTCTCATTTTTTTATTTTTTTTATTTTTTTGGGCCTTCTCTTTTTTTGGCCTTTCTGTTTTTTTCTTTTTTCTTTTTTTTCGTCCGGAGTCTCATCCCGACTTTTGGGTGAATCATAGTCTACATAATACTTTCCTCACTAGGCAATGCTCTAATAATGATGATCATCACTTTTATTTACTTGCAACTCAATATTACAACTCGATACTAGAACAAAGATATGACTCTATATGAATGACTCCGACGGTGTACCGGGATGTGCAATGATCTAGCGTAGCAATGACATCAAAAAACAGACAAGCCATGAAAACATCATGCTAGATATCTTACGATCATGCAAAGCAATATGACAATGAATGCTCAAGTCATGTATATGATGATGATGGAAGTTGCATGGAAATATATCTCGGAATGGCTATGGAAATGCCATGCTAGGTAGGTATGGTGGTTGTTTTGAGGAAGGTATATGGTGGGTTTATGGTACCGGCGAAAGTTGCGCGATACTACAGAGGCTAGCAATGATGGAAGGGTGAGAGTGCGTATAATCCATGGACTCAACATTAGTCATAAAGAACTCACATACTTATTGCAAAAGTCTATTAGCTATCGAAACAAAGTACTACGCGCATGCTCCTAGGGGGATAGATTGGCAGGAAAAGACCATCGCTCATCCCCAACCGCCACTCATAAGGAAGATAATCAATAAATAAATCATGCTCCGACTTTGTTATATAACGGTTCACCATACATGCATGCTACGGGAATAACAAACCTCAACACAAGTATTTCTACTAATCCAAAACTACCCACTATCATGACTCTAATATCACCATCTTTATATTGCAAAACTATTGCAAGGAATCGAACAATCTACAAGTTTTATGTAGGATTTTATGACTAACCATGTGAATGACCAATTCCTGTCATCTCTCTAAATAGATATAAGTGAGGCAAGAGAGTTTAATTCTTTCTACAAAAGATATGCCCATGCTCTAACAAATATAAGTGAAGCAAAAAAGCATTATACAAATGGCGGTTTTCTATGTAAAGAGAAACAGGCAATCCAAACTTCAAATGATATAAGTGAAGCACATGAAGCATTCTATAAAGCCATACTCAAAAGATATAAGTGAAGTGCATAGAGCATTATATAAATCAACCAAGGACTATCTCATACCAGCATGGTTCATCAAAGAAAAATGAAAACTAAACGCAAAAGATGCTCCAAGATCTGCACATATCACATGAATGAAACGAATCCGAAGACATACCGATACTTGTTGAAGAAAGAGGGGATGCCTTACGGAGCATCCCCAAGCTTAGAAGCTCGAGTCTCCTAGAATATTTACTTGGGGTGCCTCAGGCATCCCCAAGCTTGGGCTCTTGCCTCTCTTCCTTCTCCTTACATCGAGACCTTCTAGATCATCGAACACTTCATCCACACAAAACTTCAACAGAGAACTCGGTAAGATCCGTTAGTATAATAAAGCAAATCACTACTCTAAGTACTGTTGCAAACCAATTCATATTTTTTGGCATTCTAGCTACTGTAATATAACATTTTCATGGCTTAATTCACTGATATAAATCGTTAGTTTCATCAAATCAAGCAAACTATGCATCAAAAACAGAATCTGTCTAAAACAGCAAAGTCTGTAATAATCTGAACATTCACCATACTTATTATACTTGAAAACTTGTACCAAAATTAGGAAAAATACAAAATTTGTATAGAAAGACAGTGCAAAAAGAATCAGAACCATTTGACGTGCCAGTAAAAATATAAAATCACGCACTACAGCAAAAGTCCTGCACCGCACAAACCAACAAGCATTGTAAACATCCTAAAGGCAAACCTTGGCACATTATTTTTATAATAAAATGGAATTGTACAAGGTGATAAATTTTTTTGTTGAAAATTTTCTGTAATCAAGATTCACAAAGTTTCCGTGAGCATGAACAAAGTTCAAGGCTAGCTCGCACTTCAACAATGCTTGTCTTTCTCACTTTCGCTTTTCTTTTTGAAAAGTTTCGGGTTCCCCTCTTTATTTTTGTTGTTTTTAAACTATATAAAAGCACTCAACAGAAATAAATGACTCTCTAAAACTTCCGGGTTGTCTCCCTGGCAGCGCTTTCTTTAAAGCCATTAAGCTTGGCATATAGTGCTCAAGTAGTGAATCCACCCGGATCCCAATGTATATCAAAGCCAATTTTAAGTAACAATGATTTGTAACTTAGTAGTGAGCACAAAGTAACATATATCATGCAACAACGAAGTCTAAATCTCTTCCTATGCATCGGCATGTCATAAAAGAACAATTCATGCACACAAAGTAAAGGCCAATGCATAGTATAAACAGTATCTTGCAATTTTATCGTATTGGAAACATAGAGAGGTGGAGATATAGTCCCTCTCTCATAATAATTGCAAGTAGGAGCAGCAAGCACATGCATATTATATCTATCAAAATCATCATGTGTAATAGTAAAGCGCAACCCATCAATATAATCCTTAATAAGAGCAAATTTCTCCACCTCTCCGTGATGATCCGGGGCCTCTTCCGCCGAAGAAGAGGTCGATCCATCGCCGTGATGAGGCGGCGATGCAGGTGGTGTCGAGGCCTTAGTGCGAGCGGCCTCCTCCGGGGTGCCCGCTGCCCTTGTGCGCCCGAGCCGATGGCTCGGGAGGACGAAAAGTGACAAGCAGCGCCGTCCACACCGCATCCAGGGTCGCCGCGCCACGGCGACGCGTGCCGTCGCCCCTGGGGTTCACGCAGCTGACTCCTCGCGCGAGTTGGTGCTGTAGGCGTCGATGCCTCCGAACTCCTGGATCTGCTTCCCGCGGTTCTTCTCCGACGTGATGTCGCCGAGGGGGCCTCTCGAGCTCTAGCTACAGCATCCCGACTGCAGCGCTCCGGCGACCGGAGCAGAGATCGAAGCGGTCCCACCGGCAAAATCTTCATGACGTGCGGCCTTAGGCGAGATCGCGCGGGTCTGTCGTGCGAGGGGCGCCCTCGCGATCCACTTTGAATACGTAGGCGTCTCCATGCTCTTCTTCAAGGTCTTTGATGCTGAGGGCCGCCGCCTGGAGTGTTGCTCCGGAGAGGAGTGTGAGGTTGGCGCGCGTCCTGCTAACGCCACTCCAGCAGCAGCAGCCCTTGGGAGTCCAGCAGCTCTCTTGAGCTCTATGAGACTCCGGAGACGAGCGACGACAGCTACGTGCCCTCGAGCTCTCGCCGCGCTCGGAGCAGAGCTGCGGCGTCCGGCCGTCGCCGCCGCTGATCTGGATGGGGTTGGCATCGGCCTCCTGTGGCCCACTTTTGATGATGGCGTCCACCACGGAAGGATGTAGATAGGATTCCCCTTAGTATCGTCTTTCGTTTCCTACAATGAATCATGAATTACCCCGTGGGGGCATCTAAGGGTCCGTAATGTCCTTTGTGCTTATCTTACCTGTTATGAGGATTTGGTGAACGCATGTCCCGTCAAGGCTCGGTCCCCCCTTTCTTTCCTCGCGATAGCTTGTTGCTCTACGCTGACAGGTCCCGGTCCCCAGGCAGGCTACAGCCGTTGCTGGTATGCCAGGTCGCGTGTCGTGGTTAAGGCCAGGAGGTGTGCGGCCCGAGGTCCAGTAAGAGCCCCTGAGGCGCGATGCTCAGGAGGTCCCCCTTAGAGCTCAAGCGGCCATGGTAAGGCAAGAAAGGGAGTTGATGTGGCCGCAACGGGGTTGCGGCAAGGCGTGAGTGACTATTAGGGCCAAACATTTAGCTGATCCGAGTGCGGGACTTATCTTGTTGACCTCTTGGTGACACCTGACGTTGCGCTAGGGCTGCGCGCCTACTCGGGCGGCATAGCTAGGCCGGCCCATACGAGTTTCCCTCCCCTCATGCCCTCCATAATGCTCTATGTCCTCAGGTCCCAGCCCTCGAGCGAGCTCAGCCGCTGCTGGTATGACAGGTCGCGATGCCATAGTCAAGGCCAGGGGGTGAGGGCTGGAGAGCTAGTAGGAGCTCCTGAGTCGCGATGCTCAGGAGCCCCCGTTTTAACGTGCAAGCGAATTGCACGAGGGAAAAGTAGACTCGCGGTGCCACCTACTATCCTTCCCACGGGATCCCTGCAAACAAGCACAAGAAGAAACACAGTTCGCTGTTACAGCTGTCAGCCTGCCGCTGGTTGCTATGGATGAGGAGAAGGCACTGAGGGCCTGGCAAGGTGACGTGCGCGGGGCGTGCCGCGAGCCAGAGCTCGACCGCTCAGATTTGTCGGCATGGCAGGGAAGGACCCATGCACCAGTGCCGTTCCTGTGTGGAGGCCCCGGGGGAGGCGATGATCGAGCAGGTGATAGCAGTTGGCAGTTTAAGCATGGAGAGCAGATCAACTTGGATAAATGCAGGAAGATGCGTGCCACTTGGTCCGGCCCGAGCGTCTTGGGGATGATGCAGCCCGAGGGGCGCCCCCAAAAAGGTAAGATGAAGACATAAGCAAAAGGGATACATGCCGCAGGGACGGACCCATGCGGCCTAGAAAATAATGCAGCCCGAGGGGCGCTCCCAGCTAAACGAGCCTGTAATATGTCACCTAGTTCTATAGTCGAAGCAGAGTTGGTGCAGCTGAAGGCGTGCTTTGGAGAAATGACTCCTCATGAGACGCTAGGACCCTGAGCCTCGGGAGGCTCTTGGGCTCGGAAGGTTTCCTGAAGACCGTCTCCATCTCCTCCAGAACGATGTGGTACCTGGCTTCCTGAGCCGCCAGGGTGCGTTGCATGTTGCACTGATAGGCCGATGCCACGCTCGGCAAGCCAAAGTGCATACGAACGTAGCTGTGTGGTGGGCCCTCGCAGCGGCCGACACCTGAAGGCCAGAAACGCTCCTAAGGGCGGCCCTGTTGAGCCCTGGGACGTCGATGCAGACGCACAGCCCAGCATCCTCGCCAGGATGCGGAGCTGCCCTTGTGGGCGGCCGTCGCCGCGCATGGCTCTTGCTTCTTGTATTTCCTGGTGGTCTTGGTGATAAACTCCTGAGTGGTGGGCACTCCTCGCCCTGCGCTCTCCTGGGGGTCACGTGCCATGAAGCACGCCTCCAAGTGGTGGCCAAGCGCCTCCCTTGCGACGTTGGCAAGGCCTGAGGACCTCCAGAAGAGAGCCCCCAAGCCCTGCTTGAGGAGGGCGCCAGGCGCGCCTTCCTATGTGATAGAGGGAGGCGCCCCTGGAGCGGGCGCTGGTCCTGACGTGGCTTCTGCCACGATGCCGTCCTCCTGAGGTCCTGCGTGGCGTGGCTGCTTCTTCTTGGGGATGGCCTCCTGAGGGCCTTCATTTCTGCTGTCGGGGTCGTCGATTGCAGCGGCTTGAAAGGTGCGCTCGAGGGAGCACACCGCATCCCTCTATTCACACGGGACCGTGATGATTCCTCCGCTTCCTAGCATCTTGAGAATGTTGTAGCCGTGATGAGTGTCTACCATGAACTTGGCCAGGGCTGGATACCCGAGGATGGCATTGTACGGCAGGAGGATGTGCGCGACGTCGAAGTCAATGAGCTTGGTGCAGTAGTTCTTGCGCTCCCTGAAGGTGACAGGCAGGCGGACCTGCCCTATCGGTGTGGTGGAGTCGTCGGTCACTCCTAAGAAAGGCTTGTGGGCTGGAGCTGCTCATATGGCACTTGGAGGTTGTTGAACGTGTCGGCGGACAGGATGTTGAGCCCTGCGCCGCCGTCAATCAGGGTCTTGATGACCTGCACATTGCTGATGACTAGGAACACAACATAGGGAGGGTGCTAGCGGTGGCTGCGCACTTGAGCTGATCCGCCGAGTTGAAAGTGATGGCACATTGGGACCATCTGAGCTGGCGCGTGGCGTCGAGTTTGGGGAGTGCCGCGTTCACCTCGCGAGCACACTGTTTTAAGATGCGCTCAGAGGCTGGCTCCTGGGCGCCGCCCAAGATGCAGGCGATCGCACGCAGCTCCTAGAAGTCCCAGCCCCCTCGTCCTGGTGGTGGTCATCGTTCCTACTTGGTGGCGGCAGCGGGGGAAGACCGGAGTTGCCCTGGGGGCGATCCTCAGGAGACGGGTCCGTCCAGGTGCCCTCACGAGGTTGGTCCTGCCAGCAGTCCTCACGAGGTTGGTCACGCCACTCCTGGTGCGGGCCATAGTCGTCCCAGCGTCCGCCTCCACGTCCTCCTTCGCGGTCGTAGCCCCGGTCGTTGTGCTCGTGGCGTCGACCATAGCATCCTTCTCGTATGGCTATGAGCTCTTGACAGTAGCTGGTGTTGTGGGTGTTTAGGTTGTGGAAGGCGCAGAACGGTCGTCCGTTCTTGGATGACTCGGGCTGATCTCTGCCTCGCTTGATGTCGGGCTCCGCTGCGAGCACAACTACCTCCTTGCTCTTCACGTCCTTGGCCTTGGCCTTCTTCTCCTCCGCGCCCATGCCTAGTAGCTCAAGGAGAGAGAGGCGCCCCTCCTCAGCTCTTGTGCACTTGGTTGCCATGTTGAACAGCTCCTGAGATGTGCAGAGCTCCTCATGGATGGCGAGCTCTTCCCTCATCTTGACATCGCGGACATCGTCGGAAAACACTGAGATGAGGGCCTCGTCCGTGACCTTGGGGATCTTGAGGCGGGCGTTGTTGAAGCATTAGATGTACTTCTGGAGGGTCTCTCCTGGTTGTTACCTGATGCGGCATAGATCACCCACCGCCGGAGGGCGGTCGCAAGTGCCCTAGAAGTTGGCGATGAAGCGATCGCGCATCTCGTCCCAGGAGGACATCGAGTCGTGCTGCAGGTTCAAGAGCCAAGAGCGAGCTCCATCCTTGAGAGCCATGGGAAACTAGTTCGCCATGACCTTTCCGTCGCCGTTGGCCGCTTCGATGCTCAGCTTGTAGAGCTGCAGGAACTCCGCGGGGTCGGCCGTACCGTCGTAGCGAGGAGGCAGATCCAGCTTGAATTTGCCCGGTCAGGCGATGCTACGCAGCTCAGGGGGTGAAGGCGCTACAGCCAGCCATGGTAACCATGGCCCGCTTCGGAGGTGGAGCTTGGTCTTGACGAGGTCCACGCTGCACCGCTGCGGGCGGTGTGCGGTCTTGACGAGGTCGCGCGTGGAGCGCAGATGCAGCTTCTCGTGGCCACGGAATTTCTTGGCAGCTTCTCTCTTCGCGCGCGGGCGCTGGGCGGGGCGGATCACGTTGCGGAGCCGAGCGCCTTGGTGTGAAGGCGACGTATTGGGGCTGAGGTGGTGGAGGCGCGCCATGAGCCCCGTCGCCTGCGGCTGGTTGCGGGGGAGGCAGAGAGTGGGACGACATCGGAGAGCCCCCCGTGGCGCGGAGGAGCTCGGCGACGCGTTCGAGCCACTCCTCGTAGAGGTCGTCGATGGGGTGGTAGCGCAGGAGCTCGTTCGCTGCGAGCAGCACAACCCATGCCTCCATGGGAGCGCGGTACGCGTGAGACGAAGAACCGGCAGGGGTCAGCGATGGAGTGGCGGTGTGGCCATCCTACTGCACCGAAGGATGCAGCGAGGACGGCTGCTTCTTGTTCCCCGCTAGGCCTGTGGTAGCGTTGGCGGTAGGAGACGGAGAACGGCGATGTGGCCCGCCGACGGGAGCCGTCTGAGCGACGCGGGCGGTGAGGGCATCCCGACGCTCAGCTCGAGCACGGCGTGCGTCTGCCATGGAGACAACGAAGTGACGGAGCGACGAATTGATGGAAGGGAGGCTAGAGCACACCCCTACCTGGCGCGTCAAATGTCGAATGTTGGGTTCTAGCAAACCCTTAAGGTTCGAACACTGGGGTGAGCGCGAAGTCTTTCCCTCCTACCAATCTATGCCCTAGCTCACTAAGATCTCGCGGACAAACTTGACGAACTCGCAACACATAAAGACACAAGGTTTATATTGGTTCGGGCCACCGTTGTGGTGTAATACCCTACTCCAGTGTGGTGGTGATGGATTGCCTCTCGGGCTGATGATGAACAGTACATGGGAAGAACATCCTCCTGAGGTTGAGGTGTTCTTGTGGGTCAGCTCTCGATCGGGTTGGATCAAGCTAAGGCGAGATGATCTCTCCCAGATCTGATCCCCTCTACTATGGTGGCTAGCTCTACTTATATAGGCCCTGGTCCTCTGTAACTCCCTCGATGCGGCTATATCTCCTACGTGTCGAGGCACGACTTAAAGGCATAACTGCATTGAAAGCAATGTCGCAAGTTACGCAATCATCACAACATCCAATGTAATACATAATAAGGGGATAAGTAACATAGTTGGCTTACACTCGCCAGGTCACACACAGTACATAAATAGCATTACATCATCCAATCACTCATGGCCCAACTACGGTGCCAAAATAAAAGACCAACCCGACATGCGACACGGTCCCGATCACCCCGACTAGGCACCACTACTGATCATCAGGGAAAGAAACATAGTAACGGTGTGAGTCCTCGTCGAACTCCCACTTGAGCTCTAACGCGTCATCTGGAACAGAGTCGTCTGGCCCTGCATCTGGTTTAAAAGTAATCTATGAGCCACAGGGACTCAGCAATCTCGCACCCTCGCGATCAAGACTATTTAAGCTTATAGGAAAAGCAAGGTGAAATATGTGGAGCTGCAGCAAGCGACTAGCATATATGGTGGCTAACCTGTTCGCAAAAGAGAGCGAGAAGAGATAGCAAAGCGCGAACGAGCAACTAGAGAACAACCTGCGGCAAGCATTACTCCAACACCGTGTTCACTTCCTGGACTCTGCCGAGAAGAGACCATCACGGTAACTCACACAGTTGATTCATTTTAATTAAGTTAAGGTTCAAGTTATCTACAACCGGACATTAACAAATTCCCATCTACCCATAACCGCAGGCACGGCTTTCGAAAGTTCAATCCCTGCAGGGGGTCCCAACTTCACAAGCTCTCACGGTCAACAAAGGAATAGACCTTCTCCTGAGACATTCCGATCAGGCTCGGTATCCCGGTACTACAAGACACTTCGACAAGTTAAAACAAATCCAGCAACACCGCCCGAATGTGCCGAAAAAATCTCGATAGGAGCTGCACATATCTCGTTCTCAGGGCACACTCAGATGAGCCAGACATCGGGTAGGCCAGCCCAGGGTTGCCCCTGGTAGCCTCGGACATCGCTCGGTTGGACCAACACTCAGAGGAGCACTGGCCCGGGGGGGGGGGTTTAAATAAGATGACCCTCGGGCTCCGGAAACCCAAGGGAAAAAGAGGCTAGGTGGCAAATGGTAAAACCAAGGTTGGGCATTGCTGGAAAAGCTTTATTCAAGGCGAACTATCAAGGGGTTCCCATTATCACCCAACCGCGTAAGGAACGAAAAATCCGGGAACATAACACCGATATGACGGAAACTAGGGCGGCAAGACTGGAACAAAACACTAGGCAAAAGACCGAGCCTTCCACCCTTTACCAAGTATATAGATGCATTAAGATAACATGGCAATATAATGGTATCCCAACAAGTAAATAATGTTCCAACAAGGAACGATCTCCAATCTTCACCTACAACTAGCAACGCTATAAGAGGGGCTGAGCAAAGCGGTAACATAGCCAATCAACGGTTTGCTAGGACATGGTGGGTTAGAGGTTTGACATGGCAATTTGGGAGGCATGATAAGCAAGTGGTAGGCATCGTAGCATAGGCATAGCAAAAGAGCGAGCATCTAGTAAAGCAAAGATAGAAGTGATTTCGAGGGTATGATCATCTTGCCTGCAACATTGTCAGAGTTGACTGGATCCTCGAAAGCAAACTCAACGGGATCCTCGTTAGCGAACTCGTCTCTCGGCTCTACCCAAACAATACAAACAAGCAAGAGGAATGCAATCAACCATGCGCACAACTCAAACAACATGATGCAAAGATGGTATGCTATGCCGGATGCGATGCGGGATGCATATGCAAGATTTGACAAGAGATGAATGAACCTGGCCACAACATGGAAATCCAAGTGTGCAACTGGAAAGGTGATATGAAATCGCTTGAAAACGATATAAAGAATGCCGGAATCGGAGTTGCGGTTTGGAAATGGCAAGCAATTCAAATATGGCACCGGTCTGCGATTTACAGCAAGTAGCCAACTAAATGCAACAAGATGAACATGCTACAGCACCCAAACATGGCATCAAAATGCATGGCAGGGATCCATTCATGATGCTTAACAAAAGAGGAACACTGAGCTACGGCCAATTCATCAACTAACAGGTTCAAACAAGCATGGCAAAAATGCATTTGGTAAACAGATTTCAGACTTGGTGAAATTAACACTTGTCTGGAATTTCAGAACAGATAGCACACTTTGGAGCACGAAAACTATATGCTATAGAACCTGAACATGGCAAAGTAAAGCATGGCGTGGAGCTACTCAAAGAGATTAACAAAAGTCCCTTAGTAACCTTGAGCCAAAAGGGATCAGAAAATACATTTGCAAGCATGTGAACATGGCAAAAACATAATCAGTTCTCAGACTTAGAGAAAACTGGGACATGCAAAACAGATATCAAGTAGGCATGTTTACGAGCTCGATGCACTCACTACAGAGCATGTCATGACAATCTAAGCATACACCCATCAAGAATACACATTATGCAAGCTATAAATGGCAAGAACAATAACATGGCATGCACGGATCAACTACAACATCATCGGCAAAATCGCTAACAAGTAGACAATCTCCCCAGATTCACGAAATGACAGAAGTAGAGCTCGATTGACTCAATCTAGGGTGCTCCATAATTGCAAACAAAGACATGGATGGATTGAGCACAACAAGATTAGCAAAACATACTTACTGATCATCCTCAAAAGAGGCAGGGATCACTAGGAGACAACATGAACATATGGCATAATGAGATAAACAGACCAAGGACTTAGTGGAAAAGCTAAGTCCCTGAAATCAGCATTAACAAATGCACCACTTTGCAAGTTTGTGCTAGTCACCACACACATCACAAAAATTCATGGGTTGCACCTCTGGATAGATGGCAAAACCTATAACAAAACACATGTAGAGCTCCTGGACATGTCATGCACACAATAATCATGCCAAAAATGACAAAAATCTAATTGGAGCAGCAGATCTGACAATTATCTCAAATAGCATTCTTCTAACAGCATTTCGGGCATCAAGATGAACTCAAATGAAAATGGTGCAATGAGATGAAATGATGTACTCTCTGAGGCGAACATTTTGATATGCTATATGCCCAAAACGGAGCTACGGATGCAAAGTTACAACACGATGAACAATGGCAAAAATATTAGGCTTTCGGGCAAAACGTCAACCCGAGACGAATCTCAGATCTAGATCCGGCCGGCGCGCTTTACGAGGCTCGCTGGAAATCACGCCGAAGACGGAGGAGGCCGGCTGTAGAGGTACTTGGGCGTGGAGGAGGAGGCCGGAGAGAGGCCGGGTGGCGGCGCGGCCGGCGGAGGAGCTCGCGGGACGGGGCGGCGCGGTGGCGACGGCTTTCTGCGTCGTCGGCGCACCGGCCGTCGCGGTGGTGCGGTGAGGCGATGGCCGGCGCGGGCGAAGTCGCCGCGTGGGAGGAAGACGAGGCAGGCGGCGGCGCGGCACTCGGGGTCGCTCCGGGCCGGGAGGGCCCCGGCGGGACGGCGCGGCGATATGGGGCGCCACGGGCAGCGGTGAAATGGGCGGTGACACTTGGCGTCGGTGGGAAGGCCGGACACGTCCATCGGCGGATTTTTTTTGTCCGGCGGCGGCGGATGGAATGGATCTAGGGTTAGGGGAGAGTGGAACCGCGAATTTTTTTTTGGGGGGGGAGATGTATATATAGAGGTAGAGGGAGCTAGGAGTGTCCAAATGAGGTGCGGTTTTCGGCCACGCGATCGTGATCGAACGCTCTAGAAGATGGAGAGGGTTTTGGTGGGTTTTGGGCCAACTTGGAGGGGTGTTGGGCTGCAACACACACAAGGCCTTCTCGGTCCCTCGGTTAACCGTTGGAGTATCAAACGAAGTCCAAATGGTACAAAACTTGACAGGCGGTCTACCGGTAGTAACCCAAGGTCTCTTGGCAAGTCTCGGTCCAATCCGAAAATGTTTAACCCCCACACACGAAAGAAAGGTAGAAATGACCACCGGAGGAGAACAAAGCGCCGGAATGCAAAACGTACAACGGGGAAAATGCTCGGATGCATGAGATGAACACGTATGCAAATGCAATGCACATGATGACATGATATGAGATGCATGACAACAACAACAACAACACACGGAGACAAAAACCCAAACCCGAGAAAATAAAATAACTTAACACCGGAAACGGCAAGAGTTGGATTACATATTGGGTAAATCATATCCGGGGTGTTACATCCTCTTCCCAAATATCGAGCGGGAAGGGAGCCAACAATGACGGGCTAATTTGAAGGGGGACAGCTAGTACAAGCTATCCTGACAAAAGTGCTTCGCCTGCCAAAAGCTCTGGTGCTGATGCCGTCTCGGGCTCCACCATGAACTCCATCTTGCCGTCCTCCTGGTCTTGGTCTCATTGCACCAATATAGCAAACTTTGCCTAATGCCTCGGTACTATTCGCATGCACTGGCCTCCTTAGCACCAAAGAGGAAACAAGGACGTTGCGCGCGCTGGCGCCCGTCTGGCACCCGCCTGGTGTCGTGCGTTATGGCTCACGTCACGAGGGTCTCGTGAGGTTTGCCCTGCCTTGATATCTCCGCTCCTCGTGAGCCTGCCTAGCTAGGCCACTCTAGAAGAGGTCTTGCGTCATCCGCCTCGCGAGGCTTGGACCCTCGTGAGGGTCTTGGAGGCTTTGTTGGCGAAGATGGACCGTACGGCCTGCTGGCTCGGTCACGCCATGGGCCGCAAGCAGGCAAGTCTGGGGACCCCCGTTCCCAGGACGCCGACAACTTCCAAGTTACTTATATCCGGCCTCCGGATGCCGATGACCTCAATCATATAGTCCAACAGTCCGGAGAGTCGGCCAGGAAATTCTGGACCAGGTTCCTAATTAAAAAGAACCAGATTGTTGAATATCCGGATGCCAAAGCCCTAGCGGCCTTCAAACACAGCATCCACGACGAATGGCTCGCCCGACACCTCGGCCAAGAAAAGCCGAAATCCATGGCAGCCCATACAGCACTAATGACCCGCTTCTGCGCGGGCGAGGATAGCGGGCTAGCCCGTAATGGTAACAGTACCAGCGACCCCAGCACTTCTGAAGCCCAAAATGGCAACAGAAGGCCCCAACGCAACAAACACAAGTGTCGGAGCAACAATGATGATATAGAGAATACGGCAGTCAATGCCGGATTCAGCGGCCCAAATCTGGTCAAGGGAAGAAGCCATTCAAACGATACAAAGACGGTTCATCAAGCCTGGACCTAATACTTGATCGACCCTACCAAACCCACGACACTCATGATAAGCCTGCCAAACATACAAACAGAAGTTGTTGGGTCTTCAAACAGGCCGGCAAGTTAAATGCCAAACATAAGGAGAAAGGGTTGCCCAGTGAGGATGATGACGAGGAACCTCGCGCACTGAAAACAGGTGGTCAAAAGAAATTTCCCCCCGAAGTCAAAACGGTGAATATGATATATGTCACCCATATCCCGAAGAAGGAGCACAAGCGCGCTCTAAGGGACATCTATGCGATAGAGTCAGTTGCCCCAAAATTCAACCCATGGTCGGGCTGTACGATCACCTTCGATCGCAGGGCCATCGGACCAGTATCCATCATGGAGGGTCGGCCACATTAGTGCTCGATCCAATCATTGATGGATTCCACCTTACGCGAGTCCTCATGGACGGCGGCAGTATCCTTAACATGCTCTACCAGGACACAGTCCGCAAGATGGGTACTGATCCATCAAAAATCAAGCCCACTAAAACTACCTTTAAAGGACTGATACCTAGTGTAGAGGCCTGCTGCACGGGCTCAATCACATTGGAAGTGGTCTTCGGATCGCCGGACAACTTCCGTAGCGAGAACTTGATCTTCGATATCGCCCCGTTCCGCAGTGGCTACCATGCACTGCTCAGACGAACCGCGTTCGCTCGCTTCAATGCAGTCCCGCACTACGCCTATCTCAAACTCAAGATGCCCAGACCACGCAGAGTCATAAGAGTGAATGGATACATGAATTGATCCCTCTGCACTGAGGAGCACACCGCAGCCCTGAGAGCGGAAGTATAGGGTGGCCTCATTAAGCCAACTATTACGTCGCCCGCCAACTCCTCGGACAATGTCAAACGAGTCCGGACTAACCCATTGTATGACAGTTCACCTCGTTAGGAGCTCGATTAGCAATTCGGCCTCCATCTCATCCCCTACCGAATTGTGGCATATGTGCCACGCGTTGTTGGCGTCCTGGGAACGGGGGTCCCCAGAGTTGCCTCCCTGTGGCCCATGGCGTGGCTCCACTAGCAGGCATGTATGGCCCATCTTCATCAGCGAACCCTTAAGACCCTTGCGAGGGGCCAAGCCTCGTGAGGTGGACGACTCAAGACCTCCTCGGGGGTGGCCTCACTAGGCTGGCTCGCGAGGGGCGGAGAGATCAAGGCAGACGGCATCTCGTGAGGTCCATGTGACGCAAGCCATGAGGACCAAGGCAAGGTGGGCACCAGGCGGGCGCCAGCGGGCGCAGTGTCCTCGTTTCCTCTTTGGTCCTAAAGGGGCAAGCGCAGGCGAGGAGACCCATGGCATCAGGCAAAGGTTTCCATATCGGTGCAACAAGACCAAGACCAGCGGGATGGCAGGACAGAGGTCACCATGGAGCCCAGGATGGCGTCACCACCAGAGCCTTTGGCAGGCAAAGACCACCTTTTGTTAGAATAACGTGTACTAGTTGTCTCCCTTCAAATTTGGCCGTTGTTGGATCCCTTCTCGCCAATATTTGGGAAGAGGACCAGGGCCTCTATAAAAAGGACTAGCCACCACAATAGGAGGCAACTAAACAGAGTGAGAGAGAGACTATTTAGATCATCCTCGACCACACAAGCTCTCCGAGCTCAAGGACGCCTCTCCTCAGGAGGATGTTCTTCCCTTGTACGTGTTCATCCTCAGCCCAAGAGGCAATCCACCACACCACACTGGAGTAGGGTATTACACCACATCGGTGGCCCGAACCAGTATAAACCACGTGTCCTTTGTTCTGCGAGTTCGACGTGCTGAGATTTGAGATTGCGGTGAGAGCGTGAGCTAGGGAGAGGAGAGATCTTCGTGCGCACCCCTGAGTTCGAACCTCAAGGGTTTTCCCAGAACCCAAATTCCGACATTTTTCGCCCCAGGTAGGGATGCGCTGAAGCTTTCCTTTCGTTGATCCATGTCCCACCGCTCCACCGCACCCATGGTAGACGCGCGCTGAGCCCAAGCCGAGCGCCAGGCCGCCCTTGCCGCCCGTGTCGCTCAGACGGCCCCTGTCAGCGGGCCTCCCCGTCGTTCGCCATCAACTATTGCCAATGTTGCTACCGGCCTGGCAGCAAACAAGCAGCAAGCGTCATCACCGCACCCCTCCGTGCGGCAGGACAGCCGCACCGCCACCCCATCGCTGACTCCAGCCGGCTCATCGTCTCCCGCTCGACGCGCACCCACGGACGCGCAGGCCGCGCTGCTCATGGCACACAAGCTCCTGCGCTACTGCCCGGTCGACGACCTCTATGAGGACTGGTTAGACCACATCGCCGAGCTCGTCAGCGCCGCTGGGGGCTCTCCCGCACCATCCCTCTCGCTGCCTCGCCCACCTCCAGCCGTGGGCGACGTAGCTCACGGAGTGCCTCCGTCGCCTCCGCATCAAGACGGCACCCTCGCGCCGAGATGCGCAGCTCACAGAGCGCCACTGCCTCCTCCACGTCAAGATGGTGTCCTCGCCCCAAGACGCGTGGTCCCACGGCGTGATCCGCCACACCGTGTGCCCGCTGATACGTCCATTTTGCATCATGCTTTTATATGAATATTTATTGCATTATGGGCTGTTATTACATATTATGTCACAATACTTCTGCCTATTCTCTCTTATTTTACAAGGTTTACATAAAGAGGGAGATTGCCGACAGGTGGGATTCTGGCTGGAAAAGGAGCAAATATTAGAGACCTATTCTGCACAGCTCCGAAAGTCCTAAAACTTGACGGATGATGTTTTCCCAATAAATAAAAAATACTGAGCGCAAGAACATAACCAGGGGGCCACACCCTGCCCACGAGGGTGGGGCACGCCCTACCCCCCTGGGAGCGCCCCTACCTCGTGGGCCCCCTGGTGGTCCTCCGGTGACCATCTTCTGCTATATGGACTCTTTCGATGGGAAAAAAATCATAAGCCATATTCTCAGACGAAACTCTGCCGCCACGAGGCGGAACCAATCTAGGGTTCTGGCAGGGCTGTTCTGCCGGGGAAACTTCCCTCCCGGAGGGGGAAATCATCGCCATCGTCATCACCAACGCTCCTCTCATCGGGAGAGGGCAATCTCCATCAACATCCTCATCAGCACCGTCTCATCTCAAAACCCTAGTTCATCTCTTGTATCCAATTCTTGTCTCCATGTCCGGGATTGGTGCTAGTAGGTTGCTAGTAGTTTTAATTACTCCTTGTAGTTGATGCTCGTTGTTTTAATTGGTGGAATATCATATGTTCAGATCCTATATGCACATTAATACCCCTCTAATTATGAACATGTTTATGCTTTGTGAGTAGTTACTTTTGTTCCTGAGGACATGGGAGAAGTCTTGCTATTTGTAGTCATGTGAATTTGGTATTTGTTTGATACTTTGATGAGATGTATGTTGTCTCTCCTCTAGTGGTGTTAGGTGAACGTCGAATACATGACACTTCACCATTGTTTGGGCCTAGAAGAAGGCATTGGGAAGTAATAAGTAGATGATGGGTTGCTAGAGTGACAGAAGCTTAAACCCTAGTTTATGCGTTGCTTCGTAAGGGGCTGATTTGGATCCATACGTTTCATGCTATGGTTAGGTTTACCTTAATACTTTTGTTGTATTTGCGGATGCTTGCAATAGAGGTTAATCATAAGTGGGATGTTTGTCCAAGTAAGGGCAACACCCAAGCACCGGTCCACCCACATACCAAATTATCAAAGTACCGAACATGAATCATATGAGCGTGATGAAAACTAGCTTGACGATATTCCCATGTGTCCTCGGGACCGCTTTACAACATATTAGAGTTTGTCCAGGCTTGTCCTTTGCTACAAAAGGATTGGGCCACCTTGCTGCATTGTGTATACTTTTGTTACTTGTTGCTTGTTACAAATTATCCTATAACAAAACTATCTGTTACCACTTATTTCAATACTTGCAGAGAATACCTTGCTGGAAACCGCTTATAATTTCCTTCTGCTCCTCGTTGGGTTCTACACGCTTACTTATCGAAGGGAAGCTACCATGAGGTCCCTCGGTACTTGTGTGTCATCACCCGCGCACGAAGAAGGAAGCTACTATGAGGTCCCTCGGCCACAAGAAAACGCTCCTGCTCTCCCGGCGCCTCCACTACAAGACCGTGTGCCGCCTGCGGCGGTAGTGCGTGGTCATCAAGGGCAGGCTCCGCCTCTGAAAAGGGTCCCGGTGGCCACGGCAGGCTATTGCGCCTTCACTCCCGAGCTGCACACTGTCGTTTGGCCAGGCAACTTCAAGCCGGATCTGCCTCCGCGCTACGACGGCACCCCCGACCCCACGGAGTTCTTGGAGCTCTACGAGCTGAGCATCGAGGCGGCCAATGGCGACGAAAGGGTCATGGTGAACTGGTTTGCCATGGCTCTCAAGGATGGCGCTTTCTCGTGGCTCCTGGACCTGCCCGCGAAATCAATCTCCTCCTTGGGTGAGATGCGCAACCACTTCATCGCCAACATCCAGGGCACTCGTGGCCGCCCTCCGGCCGTGGTTGACCTGCGCCACATCAAGCAACAGCCAGGAGAGACCTTGCCGAAGTACATCTAGTGTTTCAATAGCGTTCGCCTCAAGATCCCCAAGGTGACAGACGAGGCCATCATCTCAGCGTTCTCCGATGGCGTCCGCGATCTCAAGATGAAGGAGGATCTTGCCATCCACGAGGAGCTATGGACGATTCTGGAGCTGTTCAACCTGGCGACCAAGTGCGAAAGAGCTGAGGAAGGGCGTCTCTCCCTCCTCGAGCTCCCTATTTGCTGACCCTGATGAGAAGAAAGCCAAGGTCAAGGACTTGAAGAGCAAGGGAGTAGCCGTGCTCGCAGCGGAGCCAGACACGAAGCGCGGTCGGGATCACCCCGAGTTGTCAAGGGCAGCCGTCCGTTCTGCGCCTTCCACAACGTACACAACCACAACACCAACGATTTTATAGAACTGAGGACCATCCGAGATGGATGCTTCAGTCAACGCCCCGAGCACAACGACCGGGGCTATGACCGAGGAGGAGGACGAGGTGGAGGACGCTGGGACGACCGTGGCCCCCGCCAGGAGTGGCGCGACCGGCCTCATGAGGACCACCGGCAGGAGTAGCCTCGTGAGGGCGCCTAGCGTGACCAGCTCGCGAGGACCGTCCTAAGGGAAATCCTGGCCTCCCTCCGCTGCCGCCACAACCAAGAAGGAACGACAATCACCACCAAGACAAGGGGGCCGGGGACTTCCAGGAGCCACATGCCATCGCTTGCATCTTGGGCGGTGCTCAGGCCCTGGCTTCCCAGCACATCTTCAACCAGTTTCCTCATGAGGTGAACACGCCCCCCTAGGCTCAAGGCCACGCCCACTCAGGTCGTCCAAGTACGCCATCGCCTTCAGCTTGGCGGACCAGCTGCACGGCTACTGCTGGCGTCCTCCCGACGCCCTGTTCACCCGTCATCAGCAATGTCGAAGTCACCAAGGCCCTCATTGACAGCGGCACGGTGCTCAGTGTCCTATTCGTCGAGACGTTCAACAACCTTCAAGTGCCCTATGATCAGCTACAACCTACCAAGCCCTTCTCAGGGTGACCGACAGCTCACCTCAATAGGGCAAGTCCGTCTCCCTATAACCTTCGGCCAGCGCGACAACTACCGCACCGAGCTCATCGACTTTGACATCGCCCACATCCGTCTATCGTACAATGCCATCCTTGGGTACCGAGAATTAGCCAAGTTCATGGCAATGACCCACCATGGCTTCAACATCCAAAAGATGCCAGGAAGCGGCGGCATCATCACAGCCCCCTACGAAGAAAGAGATGCAGTGTGCTCCCATGAGCATGCCTTCCGAGCCGCAGCAATCGAAGACCCTGATAGCGAGGGCACGCAGTACCCTCCTGAGGCCATCCCCATTAAGAAGAAGCAGCTACTCCGCACAGGTCCTCAGGGGGGCAGTGTCTCTAGCGGCACCGCCTCAGGATCAGCGCCCGCACCTGGGACGCCTCCCTCCGTTGAATTAGAAGGCGCGCCCGGCGCCCTCCTCGGGCGAGGCTCAGGGGCTTTCTTCTGGAGGGCCACAGACCTAACCAACATCATGAGGGAGGAGCTCGGGCACCATGTTGAGGCGTGCTTTGCGGCACTTTTCCCTCAGGAGGGCACCGGGCGAGGAGTGCCTGGCACTCAGGAGTGCATCGTCAAGGCCACCCAGGAGCTTCAAGAAGCAAGGGATATGCGGGGCGACCACCACCCACCTGATGCTATTCCCCATACAGGCGAGGATGGCAGGCTATGCATCTGCATCGACATCCCAGGGCTCAACAGGGCCGCATCTCAGGAGCGCTTCTGACCTTCGCGCATTTGGCAGTGCGAGGTTCCACCTTACAGCTATGTTCGCATGCCGTTTGGCCTGCCGAGCGTGGCAGCCGCCCTCCAGCGCAACCTACGGAGCATCCTGGCAACTCAGGAGGCCAGGCATCACGTGGTCCTGACGGAGATGGAGACGATCCACCTGAGCCCCTAGAGCCTCTCGAGGCTCACGGTCTCGGTGGCTCATGAGGAGCGACTTCTTTAGTGCGCGCCTTCAGCAACCCTAAACTCTTTCGACAACAAAACCAGGTGACATTTTCCAAGTTTATTCAGCTAGGAGCGCTCCTCGGGCTGCATTAATCCCAAGTCGCATGGGCCTGTCCCTACAGCGTGTATCCTTTTGCATCCTTTAGCTTACTTTACTGGGGGTGCCCCTCGAGCCGCATCATCCCCAGGCTGCTCGGGCTCGTCCCGATGGAATGTATCATCATCGCATCCATCTAAGCTAGCTGGTCCCCATGCATGAGTTATTTCTAGACATCCCTTGCTTGCTTGTCACTCACCGCGGCCGCCCGCGACACCAATTGGCCCCTTGCTTATCCCGCAATGGGGCTACCCATGCTGGCACAGCGCTTGCGCTCGAGTTCGCCCCTGCAACGCTGACAAATATGAGCAGTCGAGCTCTGGCTCGTGGCACGCCCGCGCACGGCACCTCACCAGACCCTAAGTTCCTTCATCTTCTTGCGGAATAACCAGTGGTAGACCGGCAAGCGTGGTTGCGATTTATACCCTTCTTCGCGCTAACCTGCAGGAACCTCCCAAGGGCGATAGCAGGCGTTACCGCGGGCTCCCACTTTTCCCATGAAATTCGCTTGCGCGTTAAAGGGGGGGCTCCTGTGCATCGTGACTCAGGAGCTCTTACTGGCTCTCCAGCCCTCACTCCCTGGCCTTGACCACGGCATCCCGACCTGGCATACCTGCGGCGGTGAGCTCGCTCGAGGGCTGGGACCCGAGGACGTATAGCACATGGAAGAGCATGGGAAAGAGGGGGAGACTCGCACGGGCCTAACCTAGCTACGTTATGGCCGTCGACGCATGAGTCTGGCGCTGCACAAGGAATCAACTCTGGGCTGCCAATATACGTTTCGCACCCGGGTCGGCCGAGCACTACGACATAACATTCCCACCTCCTACAGCCCTGTTGCGGCGACGTGGCCTCCCTTTCCCACCTTTAGGTAGCTGCTTGCACGCTAAAGGGGACCTCTTGAGCATCGTGCCTTAGGAGCTCTAACTAGACCTCGTGCCGCTCGCCTCCTGGCCTTGACCACGGCATCATGACCTGCAATACCAGCGACGGCTGCAACCTACCTGGGGACCGAGACCTGTCGCCGTAGAGCACCAAGCTACCGCGAAGTTCGAAAGGGGAGACCGAGCCGAAGCAGGACATGTATTCGTAAATCTTCATAATAAGGACGATATCAACAAAAGGCATTACAAACCCTTTACACGCACCCCATGGGGTCCATCTTGATTCCTCGCAGGGAACAAAAGTAGGAAGTTTCTAGGGGCCCTATCTACACGCACCAACACCGTCGACGCCATCATCAATAGTGGGCCACAGGAGCCCTGCGCCAACCTCATCCAAATCGATGGCGGCGGCGGACGGACGCCGCAGCTGCGCTCTGGCACGGCGCGACCTCAGAGGCACGTAGATGGTGTCGCTTGTCTCCGGAGTCTCGTCGGGCTCGGGAGAGTCGCTCGACCACCAGGAGTCACCGTTGCTGCTGGAGGAGCTGTCAGCAGGTCCGAGGGCGGGCTAAGCGCCCGCCACCGCAACATCCTGGCGGCCCCCTTCGGTACAGCACTCCAAGAGGCGCCCTTCCTCATCGAAGCCCTTGAAGAACATCATGGAGGCGCCGTCGTACTTGAAGTGGATGGCGAGGGCGCCCTCCGTGCGCTAGACGCGGGTGACCTCACCCCATCCGTGGGTCATGAAGACCTTGCCAGGGGAGATGACCTCAACCTCCGCCCCCGTTGCCGGGGTGCCGCACCCAGCGTGCTGCAGCCATAGCTCCAGCGCCCCCCTCGGCGGCATCACCTCGATGAAGAACAACGGGAACCGGATCCACGTGATCGGTGGCATCGCCGCCCACACCACGAGTTCACGCAAGGAGCCCTCATCGTGGGTTCGCGGGGCAGCAGCGCACACCGCCATAGCATGGCAACCACGGCCGTGGTGCGGTGGGTGTCGGTCCCTATTACCTCCTCCGGATCCCTCTTCCTGGGCGTACAAATGCCGTGGGTAGCCCGGGGGAGGACGTTCGTGCAAAGGCCTCGACACCTCTAGCCTCACGGCTACATTGCGGCGACGGGCCAGCCTCTTCTTCGGCGGAAGTGGCCCTGGCTTGCCGCGGGGGGCCTTTGCCTTTTCTGCGGCTGAGAAGCTCCATATTGGCACCATAAGTGACGCGGCGCAGCAACGAAGCAAGGAGGAAGAAGAAGAAGCAGGAGGAGTGAAGGAAGAGATGGGTGATGGGGGCTCCGCCCACCTTCCCATTTATAGCCAAGAGGAGGCCAACCGCCGACCACCATGACCTAAGGTAATAATGACCCTTTTTCTGCATGCAACAGGGACGAGTCAAGTCGGGCAGTTGCTGAGGAGCTCATTTAATGACCCCATTGTACAACCGTCCACCTCATCAGGAGCTCGATTAGCAATTCGTCCTCCATCTCATCCCCTACCGAATTGTGGCATATGTGCCACGCATTGTCAGAGTCCTGGGAACGGGGGTCCCCAAACTTGCCTGCCTGCGACCCATGGCGTGGCTCCACTAGTGGCCCTGTACGGCCCATCTTCATGAGCGAACACTCAAGACCGTCGTGAGGGGCCAATCCTCACGAGGCATACAACATAAGACCTCCTTGGGGGCGGCCTCACTAGGCTGGCTTGCGAGAGGCGGAGAGATCAACGAATAGGGCACCTCGGGAGGTCCCTGTGATGCGAGCCATGACGACCAAGGCCAGGCGGGCACCAGGCGGGTGCCAGCACGCGTAGTGTCCTCGTTTCCTCTTTGGTGCTAAAGGGGGAAGCGCAGGCGAGGAGTCCCGAGGCATCATGCAAAGGTTTCCATATCGGCGCAACAAGACCAAGACCAGCGGGACGGCAGGACAGAGGTCACCATGGAGCCCAGGACACCATCACCACCAGAGCCTTTGGCAGGCGAAGACCACCTTTTGTTAGAATAACTTGTACTAGTGTTCTCCCTTCGAATTTGGCCATTGTCGGATCCCTTCCCGCCAACGTTTAGGAAGAGGACTAGGGCCTCTATAAATAGGACAAGCCACCAAAGTAGGATGCAACAGAATGGAGTGAGAGAGAGAGAGAGACCATTCAGATCATCCTCAACCACACAAGCTCTCCGAGCTCAAGGACGCCTCTCCTCAGGATCAACCACACGACACTGGAGTAGGGTATTACACCACATTGGTGGCCCGAACCAGTATAAACCCTGTGTCCTTTGTTATGCACGTTCGACATGCTGAGCTCTGAGATTACGGCGAGAGCATGAGCTAGGGGGAGGAGAGATCTTCGTGCGCCTCCCAAAGTTTGAACCTCAAGGTTTTTGCCGGAACCAGAAATCCGACACGCGTACATAATTACGCACTAAAAATACCATGGGAAAGGATGGAGGCACAATAAGGACAATGCCTGCAATACGGCCAGACGCTACCAGGAAACTCACATTCCTCTTCTTCTTTTATTTTATTTTTCTTTCAGGTTCCCGCAAACCACATCACCCTTTCGACAGTACAGAGTACTCTTTCCATGGCCTATTATGAAAACAGCAGTCGATGATCCTCTCGAAGGACAATACACCAAGGAGAAAAGCCGCATAGACGCGCACCAGAGTACCTAAAGGATCCTTAAAGATCACCCCGTCCGCGTTCATGACGCACGCACAACTTCCCCTTGTGTTCGGCATGTAAAATAGCCATATTACCTATTGCACTATTTGTATCAATACATTTGGATGTATCAATCAGACTACAATGGAAATAGTTTTTAGCGCAAACCTACATAGTGTTGGCTTATCTCTTAACATATGTTTCCCTGCTTTTGTGTGATTATCATGTACACCTCGGTATGGCCTAAATTGCTAGGGCCTTTATTAAGCCACGTACATCTTTTAAATATTAAAACAAAGTCCAAACACTTTCACAAGTGCAATTCGGTGTCCCGAATAAAGCATTATATGCATTGGCTCTGAATCATGTCTTTGGTCAATAGTTGGGTTGCCCGGCTCTTGTGATTGCTACCTTACGTTCCGTTTGATCGGCTAGGGTAGTAAAGGGAGAACTACTGCGATTGTGTTTCTAGTTTACCCGGCCAAACACCTCAGTAATGAAAGCCGAAAACTAACTGTCATGATGCGGCGAGAGCTGGTCAGCTATTGGGTGACTAAGTATAAATGTAACGCCCTCGATGCGGCTATATCTCCCACGTGTTAAAGCACGACTTAGAGGCATAACCGCATTGAAAGCAATGTCGCAAGTGAGGTAATCTTCACACAACCCAGGTAATACATAAGGGAAACGATACATAGTTGGCTTACAATCGCCACTTCACACAAATACATGAATAAAGCATTACATCATCCAAATACACACAAGGTCCAACTATGGAACCAAAATAAAAGAAGAACCCCAAATGCGACAAGGTCCCTGATCGACCCCAACCGGGCTCCACTACTGATCAACTAGAACGAAACAACACAAAGGACAAGATCTTCATCGAGCTCCTCCTGAGATTGGTTGCGTCATCTGCACGGACTCATCGGCACCTACAAACTGGTTTTGGAAGTATCTGTGAATCACGGGGACTCAGCAATCTCACACCCTCGCAATCAAGACTATTTAAGCTTATGGGTAAGGTAAAAGGTATGAGGTGGAGCTGCAGCAAGCGACTAGCAAATATGGTGGCTAACATACGCAAATGAGAGCGAGAAGAGAAGGCAAAGCACGGTCGATAAAAGTATGATCAAGAAGTGATCCTAAAACAAACCTACGTCAAGCATAACTCCAACACCGTGTTCACTTCCCGAACTCCGCCGGAAAGAGACCATCACGGTTACACACGCAGTTGATTCATTTTAACTAAGGTCAACTTCAGGTTTTCTACAACCGGACATTAACAAATTCCCATCTGCCCATAACCGCGGGCACGGCTTTCGAAAGTTCAAATCCCTGCAGGGGTGTCCCAACTTAGCCCATGACAAGCTCTCACGGTCAACGAAGGAATAGACCTCCTCCCGAGACATTCCGATCAGACTCGGTATCCCGGTTCTTCAAGACATCCTCGACAATGGTAAAACAAGTCCAGCAAGACCGCCCGATGCGCCGACATCCTGATAGGAGCTGCACATATCTCGTTCTCAGGGCAACACCGGATGTGAGCGCTCCGTACAACTAAAACCAGCCCTCAAGTTTCCCCGAGGTGGCGCTGCAACAGACTCTAGTTCGGACCAACACTTAGACAAGCACCGGCCCGGGGGGGTTAAAATAAGATGACCCTCGGGATGTGTGACTCCCAAGGGAAAAAGGCTAGGTGGCGAATGGTAAAACCAAGGTTGGGCCTTGCTGGAGGAGTTTTATTCAAAGCGAACTGTTAAGGGGTTCCCATTATAACCCAACCGCGTAAGGAACGCAAAATCCAGGAACATAACACCGATATGACGGAAACTAGGGCGGCAAGAGTGGAACAAAAACACCAGGCATAAGGCCGAGCCTTCCCCTTTTACCAAGTATATAAATGCATTAATTAAATAATAAGATATATAGTGATATCCCAACAAGTAAACATGTTCCCAACAAGGAACAACAGCTCCATGTTCCAACAAGGAACAAACTTCAATCTTCACCTGCAACTAACAACGCTATAAGAGGGGCTGAGCAAAGCAGTAACATAGCCAAGCAACGGTTTGCTAGGACAAGGTGGGTTAGGGGCTTGGTTCAACAATATAGGAGGCATGAAAAGCAAGTGGCAGGTATTGCAGCATAGGCATAGCAGAAGAGCGAGCAACTAGCAAGCAAAGATAGAAGTGATTTCGAGGGTATGATCATCTTGCCTGAAATCCCGCAAGGAAGAAGAACGAGTCCATGAAGAAGACAAACGGACGTAGACGAACGAGTCCTTACAAACGCGACGTTACCGGAACCAACCTGAAGAAGCAAACACCGGAAAGAATCACACAACATAGTAAACAACCAACACATGATCATGGTATGATATGCGGGATGCGGTAGGTGATGCATATGCATGATTTTCAAAGGAATGAATGAACCTGGCCTCAACTTGGAAAACCAAGTGTGCCACTGGAAAAGTGAGATGAAATCGCTTGAAAACGATATAAAGATCACCGGAATCGGAGTTACGGTTTGGAAATGGCAAGCGATTCAAATATGACACCGGTCTGCGATTTACAGCAAGCAGCCATCTAAATGCAACAAGATGAACATGCTACAGCACCCAAACATGGCATCAAAATGCATGGTAGGGATCCATTCATGATTCTTAACAAAAGTCTATCACTGAGCTACGGCCAATTCATCCATTAACAGGTTCAAACAAGCATGGCAAAAATGCATTTGGTAAACAGATTTCAGACTTGGTGAAATTAACACTTGTCTGGAATTTCAGATCAGATAGCACACTTTGGAGCATGAGAACTATATGCTACAGGACCTGAACATGGCAAAGTAAAGCATGACATGGAGCTACTCAAAGATCTTAACAAAAGTCCCTTAGTGACCTTGAGCCAAAAGGGATCAGAAAATACAATTGCAAGCATGTGAACATGGCAAAAACATAATCAGTTCTCAGACTTGGTGAAAACTGGAACATGCTAAAACAGATATCAAGTAGGCATGTTTACGAGCTCGATGCACTCACTACAGAGCAAGTCATGACAATCCAAGCATACACCCATCAAGACAACACATACACAAGCTAGACATGGCAAGAACAATAACATAGCATGCACGGATCAACTACAACATCACCGGCAAAACCGCTAACAAGTAGACAATCTGCCCAGATACATGAAATAGAAAAAGTAGAGCTCGATTGACTCGAGCTAGGGTGCTCCATAATTGCAAACAAAAGCATGGATGGATAGATCACTACAATATTAACAAAACATCCTTACTGATCATCCTCAAAAGAGGTACGGATCACTAGGAAAACAACATGAACATATGGCAATATGATATAAACAGATCAAGGACTTAGTGGAAATGCTAAGTCCCTGAAATCAGCATTACCAAGTGCCTCACTTTGCAGGCTTGTGCTAGTCACCACACACATCACAAAAATACATGGGTTGCACCTCTGGAAAGATGGCAAAACCCTTAACAAAACATATGTAGAGCTCATGGGCATATCATGCACGCAATAATCATGGAAAAAATGACAAATATCTAAATGGAGCAGCAGATCTGACAAATATCTCAAGTAGCACTCTTCTAACAGCATTTCGGGCATCAAGATGAACTCAAATGAAAATGATGCAATGAGATGAAATGATGTGCTCTCCGAGACGAACATTTTGATGTTCTATATGCTCAAATCCAAGTTACAGATGCGGAGTTACAACATGATGAATATGGGCATATGAAACATGGAAATCTCGAGGACTTAGTGGAATTTTACCCCGTGGGAAAAGTCAATGTGGGATGATGTGGTGCGGGACGGCGCGGATCCGGGACGGAGAACGCCGTTTGGTTCAGGGGAGTGGTGGATCTCATCCCACTCCCCCGGATCTGGCCGGAGCGGATCTCCAGCGACGAAAGATGGCAGAGGGCGGTGGAACTCCGGCGAGCACGGCGCCGGGTGGCGCTGTTGGACGACGCCGGCGAGGAGGCCCGTGGGCGGCGGTGGAAGGCGACCGGCCCGGCGACGAGTATGGTGGCGCCGGCGACGAGCCGGAGCGGCGGCGCGGATCCGTCGGGGTAGGGCCGGCGGGGTGCGGTGGCGGCGGGCCATGCCGGCGAGGGCGGCGCGGCGGGGCGCCTCGGGCGCGCGGCAGCGAACGAACGCGGGGCGGCGGCAGAATCCGGGCCCGGGCGGGCCCACGATGGGCTTCCCCGGGCCGCGCGGTGGAGGAGGGAGGCAGCGCCACATGGCGGCGCGCGAGTGGAGGAGGGAGGCGGCGGTGATGATGTGGCACACTCCTATTGGTCGGGCGACGTGGCAGTGCGGCGGTGGACATGTCCGGCTCCGCCCGGACGTGTCCGGCGGCGCGGTGGAGAAGAGGCTCGGGTTTCGTCCGCGAAAATCAACGGGGTGCACATATTTATAGGTAGAGGGAGCTAGGAGAGTCCAAATGAGGTGCGGTTTTCGGCCACGCGATCGTGATCGAACGCTCTAGATGATGGAGAGGGTTTTGGTGGGTTTTGGGCCAACATGGAGGGGTGTTGGGCTGCAACACACACGAGGCCTTTTCGGACCCTCGGTTAACCATTGGAGCACCAAACGAAGTCCAAATGGTACGAAACTTGACAGGCGGTCTACCGGTAGTAAACCAAGGACACTTGGCAAGTCTCGGTCCAATCCGGAAATGTTTAACCCCCACAGACGAAAGAAAGGTAGAAATAACCACCGGAGGAGAACGAAGCGCCGGAATGCAAAACGGACAACGGGGAAAATGCTCGGATGCATGAGACGAACACGTATGCAAATGAAATGCACATGATGACATGATATGCAATGCATGACACGCAAGAAATGACAACGCAACAATAGCGAATAACTGGACAACACCTGGCACATCGGTCTCGGGGCGTTACAATAAATCTCTAGCAATTTTTTCCACATTATGCGATAGGCCGACCTCCACCCGGCCAGACATTCACAACACTCGAGTTCGGATAATCGAACAATACTAGAGGCTGCACCCGCTCTCCCATTATAAAACTCCTATGGCTAAGTGAGGGCGATAAAGCTGCATAGTCCGATTGCCTAGTTCACCGCACTAACACCTCCTTCACGGACCAGTACGTTGGGTCAAGTGTGTTTAAGTGTTTATCCCGAGCACCCCCATACTACCTACGTGGGGGCTGAAGCCGACGACTGGCTAACTCTCATATATCATAAACAGCCGCACAGGAGGAGATATTTTAAAGTAAAATAAGCAATATATCATATATAAGCCTTCTCTCATGATATAGGATTGGACAACATAAATACATTCATTCAAAAATATGTCCTTCGAACATTGGCCCTCTACAATGCCGGATCCTTTTAGGACATCATCAAAGTACTGCTCTGGTGTGTGATGCTCTTTTCCAGCGGGCGGTCCCTCAGTTGCAAGCTTGACAGCGTCCATCTTCACCCATTGCACCTTGACACGGGCGAAGGCCATCCGCGCACCTTCAATACAGGCCGACCACTTCACGGCATCAAGCCGAGGGCTGGCAATGACCAGCCACTTGACAAGACCGAAGTAGCTACTGGGCATGGATTCGGTGGGCCAAAGACGGATTATCAAATCCCTCATGGCCAATTCAGCCACCCTGTGCAGTTCGGTCCAATGCTTCAGCTGATCGCTGAGGGGCACATGATGCTCTGACGCTAGGTACTGCGACCAGAACAGCTTCTCTGTTGAGCTCCCCTCCTCGTCCAGGAAGAACTCTGCGGCATCAGCAACACTCCGAGGCAGGTCCGCAAACACTCCTGGAGAACTCCAAATTCAGGTTAAAAAGATATCCCTTTCCTTCACAAATTTGCTCTGCATGTTAAAGGCCTTACCAGGCGCAATTTTCCTTGCCTCTTGGATCTCCCGAACAGTGCTTTCGGCTTCGGCCTGGGCTTCCTGTGCACTTTGGAGCGCCTTGGCAAGTTAGGAATTTTGCTCCGAACTCTTGCGCTCTAAGGACTCGCATTTGCCTATGGCATCCTTGAGCTCTTGCTGGACTTCTTCCACTCGTGATTCATGTATAATGCGGGAGGAGCGCTCCTCCTCCGCCTCCTTCCTGCCCTTGGCCAGCGCACTCTTGAGGGCCTCGACCTCAGAAATTGTCAGGAACCTGATCCTAGTCACACCTATCTAGCATGTAACACATCATATCACTTTGCGGCCTCATGCACGGTATCCCTACGGGTGCCACCTTACCTGGCCCGGGACTGTTTGTGCCTTTTGGGTCACGTATATGATAGTGTCGCTAGCATCCATATAACAGAGAACCCGAGACGACATGACTAGTCATGAATCCAAAGTGGCACTAACTTACAGGGACAGGCATACATGACCCAGCAACGAACGTGTTGGTCATCAACGTATGAACCCAAGTCATAGCAAGCTACAAGTACTTAAAGGAACAAAGCGTGATGTTTCCCCGAAGGGACAGACACATGAACGAAGAAGGACACATGCCGGCCAGCCTAAGTGTTCCGGAGCAGTAGCAAGCTACCGTGGCTTAGTGGAAGCACTAGGAGACATTTCCCCATAACAGAGTCTACCAAGAATAAACAACTAGGTTGTCGAATCCCACACATACCAAGCATTTCGAAATTAGACACACAATATGCTTGATATGTGCAAATATAACGTGGCATCACAACGAAACTCTAGGACTCAAAGTATTTATTCAAAAGGCTCCGAAGAGTCATACATTTTAAGAGTTACAATCACGGGTCACATGACCCAACATACAGAGCATACATGCAACAGAAGCATAACATGTCTGAGTACAGACAACTATAAATGGAAAAGGCTGAGAAGCCTGACTATCTACAAGACCCTCCCAAGGGTACAAGATCTTAGTTGAGGTAACAAGCTAAACATCGAAGTCCACACGGAACTACTAGTGAGACTGAAGTCTCTCTACAAAAACATAAATTAAGCAAACGTGAGTACAAATGTACCCAACAAGACTTACATCATAACTAGCTACATATGCATCAGTATCAACAAAGGGGGTGGTGGATTTTAACTGCGCAAACCAGCTTTGACTCAGTGGCTATCATGTACTACGACTGCGAGTAACTCTATTGAGGTGGCGCACATGAGTAAACATATTCACCATATCAATACACCACTATGGATCCGCTCCCGTCTCCCTACGAGAAGGCCATCCATAGCACTCACGCTTATCTTGCGCATTTTAGATTATCCACTTTCGCTTGTCTATGAACTGTATAAGCAAGCCAAAAGTCCTTTACTGCGGATGCAGCTATTCGAGTAGATCATTTATAACCCTGCAGGGGTGTACTTCTTCACACACGCTCTCGCCACTTACCGCCACGTACACGTCGTGTATCTCGGCAAGCTTCAAGCGAAAGCCTGGCGAGGGTGTCAACCACGACCTGACTAACCACGCAAGTCTCTAGTCTAGGTTTATCGCCTATTCAGGTTCCATCCGCAAGGAGGTCCGGCCGGGGTGTCGCTCACGGCCCCAAACGATGTGTACAGGGTTCCCAAGCCCACCAAACAGGCTATGCTTGGTATACCCGGCCACGGTGCCTAGTCTATCCCAAGCCCAGCCGTACCGGGTGCCACTTGGTAGAATACTAACACAACCTACAAACACCAGAAACTAGTTGCAACTCCTCGACAGAGATCAGGTTGATTAATAAGTTGAGAGAGCTTGGAGTGCCCGGAGCCCAATTTGTGCTAGTAGATGTTCATGGATCAAAAACACAGGACTCAGTTCCCGAGGACGGTTACAATGAGACAACCCACCATGTACTCCTACATGGCCTCTCACCGCTACCTTTACCAAATTGTGTTCACACACTTAGCTCTCAACAGTAAGACATGTTCACCACATTCCAATTCATCCCCGATGAATCAGACCTGACTCAACTCTAAACAGTAGCAGGCTTGAAAACAAGCATGAATGAGTAGGCACATCAGGGCTCAAACAACTCCTACTCATGCTAGTGGGTTTCATCTATTTACTGTGGCAATGACAGGTCATGCAGAGGAAAGGGGTTCAACTACCGCATCATGTAACAGTTGAATCGTTGTTGTCCTAATGCAGTAAAAGGGAGCAGAAGCGAGAGAGTGGGATTTTATTGGAATGAACAAGGGGTTTTTGCTTGCCTAGCACTTCTGTAGATATTATAGTTCTCCATCGGTGTCATCGATCACATCGGCGAAACCACGTCTACTGAGAGGGGACAAATACTGGCCAACAAGAAAGAACACAATCAGTGCAATGCAACAATATGATGCATGAATGTGACATGGCAATATGCTGTTGATTGAGCTAATGCAACTAGCAACAAGTTAAATGAAGTTGGTTTGAACCTTAGTTTCAAATTCAAACTCCATATGTGATGGTTTAAATGCCCTTTATATGATTTGTCCTAAACGAGAGCCATAAGTTGTTCTAACATGCATGAAAAAGGTACAGATGGATAGATTGGATTTTTCTGATAATTGTTCATATATAAATCTTTCCCATTGGAATTACAGATTATTTGCTACGAATTTTTCCTCGCTACTTAAAATTAAACTATTTCCAAAAATTTAATATTGTGTCATCAAGGCGTCAAGCTGATGTCAGCAGGGTCAACAGGGTCAACCCTGACTCGTGGGACCCAGCAGTCAGTGTCTCATGGGTTATTTAAGGTTAAAACTAATCTTACCCAAAACTATCACTACTAGAAAAACGCCTATAGCTAATATGGACATTAATGGCGCACCATGATACAAGTACGCCATTATTGACATATTACTAATGGCGCAACTGGTGTGTGGTGCGCCATTACTAATTTTGAAAAAAATAAAAAAATTGTTAGCAGTGGCACACTAGGGGGTAGTGCGCCATTACTAGTTGACATAGTAATGGCACACCTGTACAAAGTGCGCCATTACTATCTGTATGACTGGGTCAAACCTTCGTCAAACTTAGTAATGGCGCACTTTGCATAGGTGCGCCATTACTATGTCAAACTTTGTAATGGCGCACCTACACAAAGTCCGCCATTAGTATCTTTGACCAAATGCACACCCCCCCTTGTGGACCGCCTTTTTAGTTAAAAAAATAAAAGAAAATGATGGAAATGTCAAGAAAATAAAAGAAAATAAGTTTCCCACATGATATGTGGTCTAGTTGTTGGAAAAATTTACAAATATGAAATTCGACTTTATATGCAAAATGTCTCTATATTTTAGTAAAATGGGCATAACTTTTGCATACGAACTCGGATTAAAAAGTTTTTTAAATGAAAAATCATCTACTCGAAAAGTTACATCCGAATTCAATTGGGGGAACCACGTTGAAGATTTTCAGGATCCCCAAAAACCTAATAGAATGAAAGATACATGGCTTTTGAGATCTAGAGGGGTGAGAATGGAAAAAGTTTCAAACTTAGTAATGGCGCACCATTTGCTAGCTGCACCACTAGTAACAGAAAAAAATTGGTTTGGAATTTTTTTTGGATTTTTCTTTCAAAATATGATACGTAATATGACCGAGAAGTTTGAAATATTTTTTCAAAATTTCATCACACTCATGAACATACTCATGAACATGAGCAAAGTCCTAGACATCAAGAAGGTTTAATAGGATTGATATGATAGATATATCAACAAGTGTCTGTTAAGTGAGGTGGTGCTGGGGTTGGATAGAACTACGAAGTTAAGCGTGCTCCGGCTGGAGTAGTGTGAGGACGGGTGACCTTCCTGGAAGTTTGACCACTTAGTGCGATTTGACTTGAGATTAAGCATATTGTCCCGAGATTAAACCATAGTGACCCGAGATTAAGAAAAAAACAAAAAAATAGGAAAAAAATTTGGAATAAAATTTCTGAATTTTTTTTTGAAAAAAATTGTTAGTAATGGGTGCGCCATTACTAAGTCAGATAGTAATGGCGCACTTCTAGGCATAGTAATGGCGCACAAAATGTGCGCCATTACTATTTGTTACTAGTGGCATGGTAATAGTGGCGCACCTATAGTGCGCCATTAATGGAAAAAATAGGTGCGCCACTAGCATGATTTTTTCTAGTAGTGTATTAATGGCCTGGTGCCCACTGTCAGAGTCTGTGGGTGGTTTAGCAGCCAGTGATTAGTACTAATCATGCGACCACGTCGGCATGCCGGAGTTTGGCCAGCGGCGACCTCAAGCCGTGGCGGAGTTCGCTCGGGAAATGCCCTCCGGCGACCAAAACAGAGGCGAAGAGCATCTACGCGCAGCTAGAGCTCAACCGCACCCGTCTAAGCAAGCCGGAGGGGCTGAGGTCGACCGGACTCGCCGGAACCATGCTCGCGGCATCGCCCGGAGTTCGGTCGTGCACGGGGATGGCACTAGGGTGCATCTCCAGACCAGCTGGTGGGTGCAGTAGGCTCCTGGGAGCACCACGCGTGTAGAGGCGTGCTCTGCTGCGAGCTGCAACGGCTGTAACCACAGCAACGACGAGGTACAACGACGTCGAGCTTCGTCCGAGGTGGGATCGATGGATAGGCGATGCGATGGGTGTAGGGAGGAGGGAAAATGAAGGGAAGCTCACGGTGGGTCTGCAGGGGTGATCAGCGAGCTCGGGGAGGCAACGAGGTGAGCGCGGGGTCGCCGGCGATCTCGGGGACCGGAGGTTGAAGAAGGGGTCGCTGGCGTCCTTGCAGCATTCCCGACATCGAACGGCTTGGTATAGATGACGCAGGGGACGACGGCGTTTCTTCTGGACACGCTAGATGGGCGAGGGAGGGCCGGTGGCCGCGGCGAAGGACGTCGGCGGCGATGAGCCCCGCTAGGTGGAGCTGGTGTTCTTGCGGGAGAGAGGGGAGAAGGTGAGAGAGAGAGGGTTGGGCACGGGGCGTGCATGGCGTCGTCCGGGAGGTCTAGAGGGAGGCGGCAAGCAGGAGGTGGCCGGCGTGTGGCGACCATGTGCTTCGCGTCCTTCTGGCATGAGGTGGGCGATGACTGGCAGCTGGGCTGCACAGCACTAGGCCGGCCAGTGGGCTGCGCTAAGTGCCAGGTTAGTTTCCTTCCCGTTCTATTTTCTTTCTGTCTTCTATTTTCTTTTGTTTTTTTGATTTGATTTCAAGCATAAAATCATTTAGAAACTTTCTGTAAATTTTTAGGTGAGCTTAGGAAACTAGTCCAAGGTCACATGCAAACTTACAGAAATATTTGAACTTATCTCCTATATAACAAAAATAAATCCAACTCAAATATGTTATTTATTTAATTCAAAGGCCCAAAATAAATATCTCTAAGATTCCAAAAATATTGTTTTGAGTTTTACCTCTTGCCAATATTTTCAGAGACTAAGAGGAACATTTTCTTGGACTTCTTTGAAGAGGTTTTTTATGTTGATCATTTCAAAAAAGATTTCTGAGGCTTTCACATATCCCCATTTCAAATTCATTTGAAATTTAAACATGATGCTCACAAGATGCAACACTAAGCATTACCATAATCTAGGGATGTGACAACTCGCCCCCACTAAACAAGCATCTCGTCCCGAGATTCAAGCGTAGAGTAACCCAGGAAGAGGGGACTCAAACTAACACAATCTTCATGATCCAACTTGCACTTCATAAGAATGTTGATTCCTTGCAACATGTTCATATTAACATCCTTTTCATCGAGAACTTCACCAAACATGACGACAACAGGGGAGGGGAAACTCTACCAGCATCGGTCTTCACGAAGATCGAGCAACTCATGACCAACTCATAGAATGAGACATTGAAACATCTCTTGAGCTGAGTCAGAAAACACATATCAGGGGTGATGGTAAGGAGCTGATGACAAAGGTTCAATTTTGGTAGGCAACAGTTCCACGCTCAAGTAGATGGTGAGTGAGTGTCAAAGTAGCGAGGAAGTTGTCGTGATTCTATAACAGGTCACCTTAGAAGAGGTGACTCATAGAATTATTCCCTTGAGTGGCAAAAAGAATTACTTTTGATACAAGGATCATTGAAACTCTTCATACCAGCCTAAGGCAATTCACAAATGATCATTTGAAGGAGTTCGAAGGAATGACATACTGAGTTTGGAAAGTAAACTAGAGTTATAAGACAAGTCGGCAAACGGAAGGCACATTCCAATTGATGCTGAGGATATAACCTAGTGTCTGAGTGTGCTCTCATGAACTTGAGCATTTCCATATTCATCAGGGTCTTACCAACATCCGTGCCGAGGATCCTGGCAACACATCATACTACCATGATGAATAGTGATGGACAATGTAGATGCAAAGGAAGATAACACCTTCTCAGATTTCACCTTAGCGAGGCCAAGGAAACAAAATCGGGATGATCGACCGAGAGACATTTAGCACTCTGCTTCTAATGTTCTCCTTGATGTGCTAGCGTAACCCATTTATAGATATGGTTTGGTATCTAGAACATCAAGTAAAATGTCAGACTTTCGGAGCACAAGAATCCATAAGGAACAACTACTAGGGCAAAACCCTATGAAATCCTTATGGGAAGGTGGCAACTTCCTCAATCAAGACACTACAATAATAGGTCTTCCGGCTGGGTGTGTTGGCCACGATTTCCTCCTTACTAGTTTAAAAAGACCAACATTATCATTCCTAAAAAATGGTCCAACCATTATATCTACCTGAGATTCAGATCTGGTTGGTGTCAGGATATTCCAGACTCATCAAGTCCAGAAAGAAAAATGAAAGTTTGCAACACAAATCAAAGATATGGCGTTGCAAGATTCTTGGGAAATGGACTATGGTAGTAAGCTCCAAAAAAACAAGTTGGTTCTGCTACACACATGTGAACACGCTGTCCCAGACAAGCATGACCGCATACTAATCTTACAACGAAACACTACAGAGTTTAGGTGGGGAACCATCATCGAGGGTAACGAAGACCTTACATAAGTCCGGATTAGCTCTTAAGAAGGAACTTCTTCTCCTTGAGCAAGTCAATCAGTGGCTTGTTGTGCTAGGGATACATATGGAATGAAGTTTGCATTTCTCCAGACCACAAAATACTTCGCACATGTGCATGACTAACTTGGAATGATTCCAGAGGAGGCAAAAACAATCTTTCTCGGATCCACGGCAGCAACTTACATCAAGTGCACGTTAATTAAAGGAAGTCACTTCTTTCATCCAAACAGATCCTTCATGAGATAG
The DNA here is from genome assembly GCF_003073215.2 of Triticum urartu. Taxonomy (NCBI): domain Eukaryota; kingdom Viridiplantae; phylum Streptophyta; class Magnoliopsida; order Poales; family Poaceae; genus Triticum; species Triticum urartu. Next base: position 221,853,662 of record NC_053023.1, on the reverse strand, counting down.
CACAAAGAAAATGCTAGCACAAGTTTCCAACACTAGCTTAATGTTCAACCCAGTCATGGAGAAGATAAGAATGTCACCGTTGGGCTCAGCAACAATTTATCAAAATTCCAATAGAGATGGAATTCCACAACTATGTGAACAAGGAGATAGTATTGGTCAGACCCAGGAGATATAATATTGTATGCTTGAGGGACAACCACAAGTAAGACAACATTACAAACATCGTTGGTTCTGATTTGATTTGACTATAGCCCACACTCAAATCAAAGTTTCAACAAGACAATAAATCCAACAACTGAACACGAGGGTCAATCGATGAAGATTTCATCTTGCTTCAACACACACACACACCACAAATATCTTTTCGGGATGAACTAAATTAGACAAGCTTTTATCTTCCAACTCTCCAAGTTGTTGTTTAGCTTGACCAACTAGCTTACGGGTATCCAACACAGATTCTTGGAGAATGGGTGGTTTACAAGAAACCAACTTAATCACGAGCTCAACATAACAGTCGGGGACAGCCTGGTGATACCTCCGAGAAGATAATCAGAAAATCATGAACCACAGATATGTTATTAAGCTCGAGAACAATCATTCTTTCCAGGCAAGATGATATGATCAGAAGAGCAAGGGATTGATACAATCCTAACTCATTGATCGAAGGGTGCACCAAGAAAATGGACCGGGTAGCACAATCAATCTTAGAATAGTGGTCCAACGACCAACACGCTAAGAATGATATTATTGTCCATTAACTACCAAGCAACAGGGTTGCTAGGAGTATTGAATTCCCAAATCATAGTTCACTTGTCGTCACCGGTTGTGACAACACGGAACCGAGGAATGAATAGTGATGGCTAGAAGTATCACTTCATCAAGAATTCATAAGAGTTGTTGCAATTCTCATGACATTCCTGACATAAAGAGGGCTACAATCCAAGGTAGAACAAAACAAAAGCTGGATTGGCATTTTGGTGTGCGGGGTACAACTGTTTTGACCCAATCCTAGAACTGGACCTGGTACTGGATATTGTTTCTCTTAGTCATTCCGAAATAAAATGGCTTGACGGACTATAACATAATAGGCATCGACGAAAACGGATAAATAACTAGTCCTGACTATCAACTGATAGACGGAGGTCAGAAGACAACTAAAGGGGGACAACTCAAGGAACAATAACTTTCTGAGTTGTGCATGCATAGATTAGTATGTCGAACAAAGCTCAAGATATTTCTTCTAGATAATCCATGCAGAATGGGTAGAGTCAGTACAGTCACCAATAGAGTATGGAGAACTCATCAAGAGCACAATTATTGTCACCTTTTGGTTCAACGAAGCACTTCCGCCAATAGCGGTTCATGGTATTTGGAAGCAGGGTATACCACAGACCTCGAGGACTATCGCAAAGGTTCCTAATATCCTAAAGGAACTAGCAAACACTATCAACATGAGTGAGTAGAGTGAATCTTGGGTTCAAAAACAAAGGAATAGAATGCTTACTAACTAAATGGCATCACGGGATGCTTTCGGGAATGACGGCCAGGATCATCACACTGGGAATATAAATCAGAGCTAGATTACCGGGTGGTTCTCTAGACACCTAGGGTCATAATAATAGCTTCAACATTACGTCAAGGCAATGGAGTACCTCAACACTCCGATTATTGTGCTAAATCTGACCCAAAAGGACTTCGAGAACATGGAGGAAAGATTTGCATGTGCATCAGACTAATTAGAAACCTGGGATGACTCGGACAGCATAATGGCTGTAAATGCTCAAAAAGACTTAAGACATCCTGCAAAATGGTGGCATAACCACTCAACATCACAATATCAAGGTCCTGAGACCAACTGTGAACATACGGAAGTAGTAGAAACTAAACTGAGACTTGAATCCATCAATCCTATAAGTCTCTATCAAAGTAACTCGTCATCCTGATAGATAGATGAGAAGGCCTAGTTCTTAATCCCCGTCAAAAATAAGAGGTTGACTCAGATCAGAAGGGCATAAGGTAAAGGAGTAAAAAGATCCTTGCGTTCCCTACCACAATCAATTCCCTTATATAACTAAAGCATTCTAGACTCTACTTCGGCCAGTTTGGCTTGGTAATCCTACAGACAGTCAGGCTCTGATACCGAAGCTATCAGGACCCCGATCCTAAGTCACACTGATCAAGCATGTAACACATCATATCACTTTGCGGCCTCACGCACATTATCCCACGGTTGCCACCTTACCTAGATCGAGACCGTTTGCGCCTTTTGGCTCACGTATATGATAGTGTCGCTAGCATCCATATGACAGAGAACCCGGGCCGACATGACTAGTCGTGAATCCAAAGTGGCATTAACTTACAGGGACATGCATACATGACCTAGCAACGAACGTGTCGGTCATGAATGTATGAACCCAAGTCGTAGCAATCTACAAGGACTTAAAGGAACAAAGTGTGACGTTTCCCCGAAGGGACAAACGCATGAATGAAGAAGGACACATGCCGGCCAGCCTAAGTGTTCTAGAGCAGTAGCAAGCTACCATGGCTCAGTGGAAGCACTAGGAGACATTTTCCCATAAGAGAGGCTACCAAGAATAAACAACTAGGTTGTCGGAACCCACACATACCAACCATTTCAAAATCATACACACAATATGCTCGATATGTGCAAATACAACGTGACATCGCAATGAAACTCTATGACTCAAAGTATTTATTCAAAAGGATCCGAAGAGTCATACATAGTAAGAGTTACAATAACGGGTCACATGACCCAACATATAGAGCATACAAGCCACGGAAAGCATAACATGCCTGAGTATAGACAACTATAAATGGAAAAGGCTGAGAAGCCTGACTATCTACAAGACCCTTCCAAGGGTACAAGATCGTAGCTGAGGTAACAAGCTAAACGTCGAAGACCACGCGGAACTACTAGTGAGACTGAAGTCTCTCTGCCAAAACATAAATTAAGCAAACATGAGTACAAATGTATCCAACAAGACTTAAATCAGAACTAGCTACATATGCATCAATATCAGCAAAGGGGGTGGTGGAGTTTAACTGCAGCAAGCCAACTTTGACTCAGTGGCTATCCTGTACTACGACTGCAAGTAACTCTATTGAGGTGGCGCACACGAGTCCACATATTCACCATATGAATACACCACTATGGATCCGCTCCTGTCTCCCTACAAGAAGGCCATCCATAGCACTCACTCTTATCTTGCGCATTTTAGAGTATCCACTTTCACTTTTCTATGAACTGTATAAGCATCCTAAAGGTCCTTTACCTTAGACGCGGCTATTCCAATAGATCATTTATAACCCTGCAGGGGTGTACTTCTTCACACACGGTCTCGCCAATTACCGCCACATACATGTCATGTATCTCGACAACATTCAAGTGGAAGCCAGGCGAGGGTGTCGGCCATGACCTGACTAACCACGCAAGTCTCTAGTCCAGGTTTATCGCCTATTTGGGTTCCATCCGAAAGGAGATCTGGTCGGGGTGTCGCTTACAGCCCCAAACGATGTGTACAGGGTTCCCAAGCCCACGAAACGGGCGATGCTTGGTATACCCGGCCATGGTGCCTAGTCTATCCCAAGCCCACCTGTACCGGGTGCCACTTGGTACACTACTAACACAACCTAGAAACACAAGAAACTAGTTGCAACTCCTGGACAGAGATCAGGTTAATTAATAAGTCGAGAGAGCTTGGAGTGCCCGAAGCCCAATGTGTGGTAGTAGCTGTTCATGGATCACAAACACAAAACTCAGTTTTTTAGGACGGTTACAATGAGACAACCCACCATGTATTCCTACATGGCCTCTCACCGCTACCTTTACCAAATTGTGTTCACACACTTAGCTCTCAATAGTAAGAAATGTTCACCACATTCCAATTCATCCCCGAGGAATCAGACCTTACTCAACTCTAAGCAGTAGCAGGCATGACAACAAGCATGAATGAGTAGGCACATCAGGGCTCAAGCAACTCCTACTCATGCTAGTGGGTTTCATCTATTTACTATGGCAATGACAGGTCATGCAGAGGAAAGGGGTTGAGCTACCGCATCATGTAACAGTTGAATCGTTGTTGTCCTAATGCAGTAAAAGAGAGCAGAAGCGAGAGAGTGGGATTGTATCGGAATGAACTAGGGGTTTTTGCTTGCGTGGCACTTCTGAAGATATTATAGCTCTTCATTGGTGTCAGTGATCACATCGGTGAAACCACGTCTACTGAGAGGGGACAAATACCGGCAAACAACAATCAGTGCAATGCAACAATATGATGCATGAATTTGACATGGCAATATGCTGTTGATTGAGCTAATGCGACTAGCAACAAGTTAAATGAAGTTGGTTTGAACCCTAGTTTCAAATTCAAACTCCATATGTGAAGGTTTAAATAGCCTTTATATGATTTGTCCTAAACAGCAACCATAAGTTGTTCTAACATGCATGAAAAATGTACAGATGGATATATCGGATTTTTCTGATAATTGTCCATATATAAATCTTTTCCATTGGAGTTATAGATTATTTTCTATGAATTTTTGAAGTTTGTAGCATTTTTTGGATTTTCCTGGCTATTTAAAATTAAACTATTTCCAAAAAATCTAATATTGCGTCAGCAAGGCATCAGGCTGACGTCAGCAGGGTCAACCCTGATGCGTGGGACCCAATAGTCATTGTCTCAGGGGTTATTTAAGGTTAAAATTAATCTTAACCAAAACTATTAATGGCCTGGGGCCCACTGCCAATGTGTGTGGGTGGTTTAGCTAGCAGTGATTAGTACTAATCATGCGGCCATGTCGTTACGTCGGAGTTTGGCCAGCGGCGACCTCATGCTGCTGCGGAGTCCGCTCAGGATACGCCCTCCGGCGACCAAAACAGAGGCAAAGAGCATCTACGCATAGCTGGAGCTCAGCCGCATCCATCTAAGCAAGAGGGAGGGACCGTGGTCGACCAAATTCGCCGGAATCAAGATCGCAGCGATGGATGGAGTTTGGTCGTGCACGGGGATGGTGCTAGGGTGCATCTCCGGACGAGCTGGTGGGTGCAGTAGGCTCCTGGGAGCACCCCGTGTGTAGTGGTGTGCTCTGCTGCGAGCTGGAGCGGTTGTAGCCATGGCGACGATGAGGTATAGCGGTGTCGCATTTTGGCCGAGGTGGGATCGACGGATAGGCGATGAGATGGGTGCAGGGAGGAGGGGAAATGAAGGGAAGCTCACGGTGGGTCAGCAGGGGTGGTTAGCGAGCTCGGGGACGCAGCAAGGTGAGCGCAGGGTCGCCGGCAATCTCGGGGACCGGAGGTTGAAGAAGGGGTCACTGGCGTCCTTGCAGCATTCCCGATGTCGAACGGCTTGGTGTAGACGATGCAGGGGACGACGACATGCTGGATGGGCGAGGGAGGGTTGGTGGCCGTAGTGAATGGCATCGGCGGCGATGAGCCCCGCTCGGTGGAGCTGGTGTTCTTGCGGGAGAGAGGGGAAAAGTAGGTCAGAGTGAGAGGGTTGGGCACGGGGCGTGTGTGTGTCATCTTGGAGGTCCAGAGGGAGGCGGCAAGCAGGAGGTGGTCGGCGTGCGGCGACCACGCGTTTCGCGTCGTTTTGGCGCGATGTGGGCAATGAGTGGCAGCTGGGCTGCATAACGCTGGGCCAGCTAGTGGGCTGCGGTAAGTGCCAGGTTAGTTTCCTTCCCTTTGTATTTTCTTTCTATTTTCAGTCTTTTTGTTTGTTTGATTTGATTTCAAGCATCAAATCATTTAGAAACTTTGTGTAAATTTTTACGTGAGCTTAGGAAACTAGTCCAAGGTCACATGTAAACTTACGAAAATATTTGAACTTATCTCCTATATAACAGAAATAAATCCAACTCAAATATGTTATTTATTTAATCCAAAGTCCCAAAATAAATATCTCTGAGATTCCAAAAATATTGTTTTGAGTTTTACCTCTTGCCAATATTTTCAAAGACTAAGAGGAACATTTTCTTGGACTTCTTTGAAGAGGTTTATTTCATGTTGATCATTTCAAAGATGATTTCTGAGGCTTTCACATATCCCCATTTCCAATTCATTTGAAATTTAAACATGATGCTCACAAGATGCAACACTAAGCATTACCAGAAGCTAGGGATGTGACAGACGTGTCAGCTAGAAACATAATTATGAAACTCATTGAGATACTACATCATAGCTGGCATCATTTCAAACGTGCTTCAGTATTACATAGCTTGCTTTTCTTTTATCTTCTGCCTTAGCTCGGATGCTTTGGCGGCATGGGCAGCTGACGCCTACTTTGCAGCCTGCTTGTTCAAATAGATAGGTGCATTTGTCTCCTCCATGAGTTATTAGATCCACTTTTCGTTTTTTTCGAACACCAAATAGAGTCTTAGGGGCTACAATCTATACACATGCATTATTTCTATATAGTTAAAATATACTGTAAGGCACATACCTCAAAGCCTCTTAAAAGGCTAGTGTAGGCTTCGCTCAGTCCGCTTTTCGTGGACTGAACCTTTTCAATCACCATACCCATAAGGGTACGATGTTCTTCCACAATGGTGGCGCTTAGAAGCGCTCTCACCAAAGTGTCTGACGCCTCCTCATTGACAGAGGTCACTGTTATAGTAGGCGCACCCCCTTCTTGAGAAAAGGGTTGCTCCTCTAACTCCGAAACCTTGTAGGTTTCCGGAAGGACATTTGGTTGGGGGCCAAACTGGACATGGCCCCCGTCTCCAGTCTCCATGGGGGTCGGCTCCCCCATGTTCCTAGAAGCCTCCGGCACCTTTCCCTGTTCCAGAAGGGTCCTTTGGGACGACACCTCGGTGTTATCCGTGGCAGTGGGGGAGGACGCTGGTGGAGGCGAATCAATCTCCATCATGTTTGGACCAAGTGAATTCCTGGAAGAGGAGGATCACTTGGGAAGGACCTTAACCGGACTACAGCATACAATTTAAATGCATTACAACTATAAACCAGAAAACCCGGACATATATATATATATATATATATATACCTTTGAGTACTTACGATCCGGCCAGGGGCTTCAGCCTGGGCGCCACTCATTGGCGTTGGACTCGGAGTCATCCGTAAGGGAGGTCCTCCCTTTCTTGGACACTTCCGCCTATAGATCGCCGGAAGCTGCCCTCTTCTTCTTCTTCTTCTTCTTGTTATTCTCACCCTTGGGTAAGGGATCGCTCTCTTCCTCCTCCTCTTCCTCTTCGTCAGAAGAGGAGAGAGTTTCGGTGTCTTCATACACTACGTCCGAGGCACCTTTACGGCGGAGGCAACTCTTGGCCTCCTTGCCCTTCTCCTTAGCCTTCTTTTCCGGTGCCTGGTATGGTGCCGGGACTAGCATCCTTGTTAACAGAGGAATAGCTTCGTCTTCGGGCAGCGGAGCCGGACAGTGAATCCGTTTTGCTTTCTTTGTCCAGCCCTGCAAAAGAGAATGGAGAGTTTAGTGTGCTCCTTGGGCTTGCAAAGGAATGTTATCAAGGAACTTATGGGGGTCGCAGCATGGCTGCTGTCGTAGCCGAGGTCTTCGGTTGTCTCCGGCTATGACTTCTGGTTCTTGAAGAGCAGCTTCCACATGTCTTCGTGCTTCATGCCAAAGAACGGCTGCAGGGTCCGGGGACCGGCCGGGTCGAACATCCACATGGGCTCTTGACGCGCCTGACTGGGGAGTATCCGGCGGAAGAGCATCACTTGAATCATGCTGGCGAGGCTCGTATTTTTATCTGCCATGCTCTTGATGTGCTTCTCCAGCATCGTTACCTCGTCAGACGATGCCCAGTCCAGGCCCTTGTTGAGCCAGGATGTCAGCCGCATTGGGGGCCTGGACTTGAACTCCTAGGAGCAGCCCATGTGGACTCACGGGGCTCTATGACATAGAACCACCCCTGCTGCCGTCCCTTCACGGTCTCCACGAAGGTGCCCTTGGGCCAAGTAACATTGGACAGTTTTCTCACCATAGCGCCACAACAATCCGCGTGCTGGCCATCCACCACCTTCGGCTTCACATTGAAGACCTTGAGCCATAGGCCGAAGTGGGGGGAAATGCGGAGGAATGCCTCGCATATGACGATAAACGCCGAAATGTTGAGGAAAGAATTTGGGGCTAGATCATGGAAATCTAGCCCGTAGGAAAACATGAGGCCGTGGACGAATGGATGAAGGGGAAACCCTAGTCCGCGGAGGAAATGTGGGATGAAAACTACTCTCTAATTAGGCTTTGGTGTGGGGGTGATCTACTTTTCGGTCGGCAGCCGGTGGGCGATCTCCTTGGTCAGGTACCCCGCCTCCCGGAGTTCCTTGATGTTTTTCTCCGTGACAGAGGAAGCCATCCACTTGACCTTTGCTCCGGATCCGGACATGGCTGGAGTACTTTCTAGGAGCGGAGAGGGTTGAAGCTTGGGCGCTGGAGCTTGAGGGCGGATGGGCCGAGGAAGGGGAAGTTGTGGGGTAAAAAGGGGGAATTTTATCTCCTTATAAAGGCAGTGAATATCATGCGTCCCCCACGAGCCTTAAAGCACACCTATTTCCAAGGGGTCTTGCTAAACGGCACGGTTGGGTTGCCCAAACCCGTATTGATGAGAATCCCGTAATAAGGGGGCACGATCTCTGCTTTGACAAGAGGTGTCGTCGGTGGTTGCGTCTCGAAATGCGAAACAAGACGCCGGAAAACGGTTTGAAATAATAGAATGGTCGGATGTGCCGTCTCACTAGTGAAATCTTCAGAAGACAGAATTTATTTGTATTCTGCCCTTGTAATTCAGAGATATGACCATTGTACAGAGCCAGATATAGTACTGATGATCAACCACTTTGAAGTGTTTGGAGGAGGAACCTGGCTAGCAATGCCGAAGACAATCTGTGCGCCGGACACATTGACATTGAAGACTGGTTCAAGGGCTACTGTGGGAGTCCAGGATTATGGGGTCCTTGGGCGTCCAGGCTACGTGACGTGGGCCAGTGTAACACCCACGATGCAGCTATATCTCCCACATGTCAAGCCACGACTTAGAGGCATAACCGCAAGGTGGTTTTGTCGCAAGAGTGGTAATCTTCACACCATCCCACATACTAAATAAGAAAGGGCTAAAGTGTTGGCTTACAATCGCCACTCACACAATACGTAAATAATTCATACATCGTCCAAATACACTCAAAGACTGGCTACGGTCAAATCCAAAAGAAAAGGAAGATAAACCACAAATGCTAGATCCCCGGTCGTCCCAACTGGGCTCCACTACTGATCACCAGGAAAGGAAACATAGCAACGACCAAGGTCCTCATCAAACTCCCACTTGAGTTCGGTAGCATCACCTGTGCTGGCATCATCGGCACCTGCAACTGTTTGGAAGTATCTGTGAGCCACGAGGACTTAGCAATCTCACACCTGCGATATCAAGACTATTTAAGCTTATGGGTAGGATAGGGTAATGAGGTGGAGCTGAAGGGATCAAGAAGTGATCCTGAAACTACTTACGTTCAAACATAACCCAAAACCGTGTTCACTTCCCGGACTTCGCCGAAAAGAGACCACCATGGCTACACACACGGTTGATGCATTTTAATTAAGTTAAATGTCAAGTTCTCTACAATCGTATATTAACAAATTCCCATCTGCTATATAACCGCGGTCACGGCTTTCGAAAGTTTACACCCTGCTGGGGTGTCCCAACTTAGCCCATCACAAGCTCTCACGATCAAGAAGGATATTCCTTCTCCCGGAACAACCTGGTTAGACTCGGAATTCTGGTTACAATATATATCGACAATGGTAAAATAAGACCAGCAAAGCCGCCCGATGTGCCGACAAATCCTGATAGGAGTCACACGTATCTCATTCTCATGGAACACCGGATGAGATAGGCTACCAGTAAAACCAGCCCTCGAGTTTCCACGAGGTGGCCCCGCAGGCGGATCGGTTCGGACCAACACTCAGAGGATCACTGGCCTGGGGGGACTAAAATAAAGATGACCCTCGGGCTCCGGAAACCCAAGGGAAAAAGGCTTAGGTTGTTAGGAAAATGTAAAACCAAGGTTGGGTCTTGCTGGAGGAGTTTTATTCAAAGTGAACTATTTTGGGGATCCCATAACCCCAACCGCGTAGGGAACGCAAAATCCAGGAACATAACACCGGTATGACGGAAACTAGGGCGGCAAGAGTGGAACAAAACACCAGGCAAAAGGCCGAGCCTTCCACCCTTTGCCAAGTATATAGATGCATTAATTAAAATAAGAGATAGTGTGATATCCTAACATATCCATGTTCCAACAACGCTATAAGAGGGGCTGAGCAAAAGCGATAACATAGCCAAACAACGGTTTGCAAGGATGGTGGGTTAGAGGATTGACATGGCAATATGGGAGGCATGATAAACAAGTGGTATGTAGCGCGACATAGCGATAGAACAAACAATTAGCAAGCAAAGATAGAAGTGATTTCGAGGGTATGGTCATCTTGCCTGAAATCCTGCAAGGAAGAAGAACGAGTCCATGAAGAAGACAAACGGACGTAGTCGAACGAATCCTCACAACTCCAGAACGAAATCGAAGCTAAGGAGAGAAGCAACCCAGAAAGAAGCAAGGAACATGGTAAACACACAAGCATAAGCATGGCATGATGCACAACCAAGTATGATGCATGTCGGGTTTAAATATGCATGGCATGGCAAAGTGCACAAACAAAACTACAAGTTAAGTGGAGCTCAATATGCAACGAGTTGCATATTGACGAAACACCACATCAATTATTTAGTTCTCTCTTGTTTATGTACCCAACAATATTAAATGTTGTTAAACAATTCAAGAGGTCAGGCATAAGTAAACTAACTATTTATGCAAGTTTAAATGAGGCCGGAAATACAAACAACAATTTTGGAAAATCCTCATGTGTATATTTGAGATTTGGTACTGTTCTGCCCTAAACCATATTTTAGAGTTGTTAAACATGCAAAGTAATGCCACGATGTTAAAATATGCATTTTTCTACCCCATTTACATATAAAGTTTATTTAAAATGGAGCTACGGTTATTTAGGTATGAAATAAAACATTTTAGCATGGCATTTGAGCAAAATTTAATCAAACATCATTTTAAAAATGCATGAAAGTTGGATATTAGGAAACTAGATGAAATTCTAGTAATTTTTCATATATAAAGTTTTTACATATGATGCACGGTTTGTGAGTTACGATATGCATGAACTAGAGGTACTATTCTGTAAAAAACAATTTTTTGGATAAATGATAAAATCGCAACAGGGAAAAAAATAGAAGCAGGCCGAATCTGCTGGGCGCTGGACTGGGGTGTCCTCACCATGGCCCTGGGGGGGTGCTGGGCTGCAGGAGGTCGTGGTGGGCTGGGTGATCTGGAGGCATGGGCGCGGTCAACGGAGTGGGGTGAACTGAGAGGGACTTGGCGCTGCGGTCATCGTCCTGGCATGCTCGCACGCAGAAGCAGGGGAGGCCGGTGATGGACTTGGCGGTCTCCGGTAGGGTGGCGCGGCGACCTGGTGCCAGGGACGAGGCCGGGGTGCTGGGACTAGCTGGATCTAGCAGAGACGGCGACGAACGGAACAGTGGAGGTCGATGCGGTCACGTGCGGGCGAGCGAGAACTAGAGGAGGTTCGAGCGTCCCCCTGACGCAAAGGATGGCGGCCTTGTTTTGCTAGGCTTCAGTTGCAAGGGATGAAGGCAGGCACGCGCGGCGGCCATGCAGAGGCTGTGGTGGCGCTGGAGGTGGCCAGAGGAAGTGGATCCCGGCGGCGAGGTCCTCGGGGACCATAGGAGTTCTTGGCACCAATCCATGGTGGCGCTGGATGCGGGTGACGGGGCGAGGGGCGGCCATGGCGTTCGACTGCTGCGTCTAGTTCCTGCGATAAGAAGTAGAGGAGGGGAGTTGAGAGACGGGGAAGGATACCCGAGGAAAAGGATGAAATAGGAGGAAGAGGAGGGCCAGTGGTGCTCATCTGCTGCTGCTGCTTGGGTGGCCGGCGACCATCGCGCTAGGTGGGGGCACGGAGGAGCTTCTCTCCTCCGGATCGAACAGGGGAGAGAAGGCACTGGGGCACCGGTTGCTCGAGTAGGAGGTGGCCATGGATCAAGAGGAGGAGGTGGTTGGCCCGGTGGATTGGGGAAAACAGGATAGGAAGGCTGGTTGCGCGTGGGTTGGCTCGGGTGGGATCCCGAGGAAGAAGTTGTTGGCGGCGGCGCGAGGGACAAACTGCCTAGAATTTAGGGTTTGGTCTAGAAATGGACTATGGATGCAGTATACATATAGGAAGAGAGGGAAGTTTGGATCATCCGATTGAAATCCGATGGTAGAGAAATAAATAGGTAGGGAGTCCAATTAAGAAAACATAGATATTTTAGGGATGTTTGGGGATGATCCGGACGCATCGGTAATGGCTGCTCGGGTCGGGTTCGGGACAACTTTCGGACACGCATGAGGGGTCTGAGCACTGTGCAAGGAGGGGTCAGGTGGTTAGGAGGGGTTTCGGGGCCCTCCGATCACAATCAGACGGCTCCAGACGTGAGGAGGGTTACATTGGGCCTGGCGGTTGGTAGGTGACTTTGTAGATGGTCTAGGGAGGAAAGAGAGGGAAAGCCCGGCAATAGTTTTTGAGACCGAAAACGTCCGACATTTGACCGACTATAATGCCACTATAGTTATCAGTTGGGGCATCAAACAGACTCAGAATGCGATAAAACTTGGCAGACGGCCTACCTACAACATAACAAGACCGCATGCCAACTCTCATCCCATTCTGAGAACATTTTCTGGCCACTTATAAAATAATATTTCAGATGTGCTGCGGGCGCGTGCAAGTGTGTCTGGGCTCAGAACTGACAACGGAAGAAATGGGGAGACCCGGACGGATGCAAGTTTTGAAAACATGCAGATGCAATGCGGATGATGACAAGGTAAAATGCAACACACAAGCAAAGACAGCGAATAACTGGAAGACACCTAGCGCAATGGTCTCGGGGTGTTGCAACACTCCACCACTACAAGAGGATCTCGTCCCGAGATCTAGGATGGCACCGGAGGGAAACGGAAGAGGAAGAGAAGAGGTAAAACTAAGTTGCTTCTTTGACAAATGAATGAAACCAAAGAACCTTGCAAGGTTGAACAAATTGAAAGAAAGAATACAACGAAGATGAACGAAGTTGAAAACACTCCGTTAGAAAAGAGGAACAAGGAACATTACTAGAACCTTGTAGGTTGAAAGACATAAGAAAAAGGGTTCCGATGGACAGGAAGTACATGCAAGCACTCTGGATGAATCGAGATGTACAAGGAACGACAAAGATCAATTACGACAACACTCTTGTTGCAAATGGAAGCCATAGAATGGCAAAATGAATGCACTTTGGATGAGACTCCGGTTAGAAGAGGAATGATAGACACAACACTCCGGTTAAAACAAGATAGAGAAGGACTAAGAATGGTATAATTTGGAAGCACTCCGAATGTAAATGGAAGGAATTGAACATGATCTTGACAAAACAAGATGATGGGTCGAAGATAGCACCATTACAATGCCTCCAGAACAAATGTAAGAATGGAATCAAAAGAACGGAGTAGAAAACAACATCTTCTACCTCAAATGAGCTTGAAAAAGCATCTTTAGGAGAAGGGTCGAATGGAGTTGTTGGAAAACCAACTACGAAAAGAGTAAGCTTGTTGTGGGCTTATGGAAAACATCTCAAAATTTGAGGTGAAATTCTGCCACTAGGGGAAATTTGAGGCGAAATTTGTGGGCTTATGGAAGGAATTGACATCAACAAGGAGATGAGAAGCTTATTTCATCGGGAGGATAAATGAAGAACTTGGGTCATTTATGAGCACCATAAATAGAAAAATATTTAGGGAAAGCTTTAGGTGACATATGACCCAAGATAACTCCAATGAAGAGGTTGATTGGTTGAAAAGATGTCTTGAGCAAAGAGAAAATGATGGATTTAGATATGTCACTCTTGAAAACTTGTGAATAATGAAACATGAAGGGAAATTATCAACAATGACATAACACCACCTCAAAAGATGAGATATGAAAGAATTGCACTTCGGAATGCATGATGAAGAATGCTTGAACTCCTCAAAACAAGACATGTGTTGAACACCGTGTTTAATTTAGAGTACAGCTTGGCGGATCATAACTTCGAGAGAAATCTTAAAGAACGAATGAAGAATGAAAGGAATCCTTGATGATCCACCATGTTGAGCCTCCACGAAGAACTCCGTTAATAAAAGAATGATCAAAAATAAGTGAAGGATGCAAAGAATAAGATTGAAGCCTTGCAATGATTGAATGGAGCTTTGCGACGAGATAAGGAGGAAAACTTGGAACTCCCGAAAGAAAAGATGAAACATCTTGAACCGAGACATGTGACATGATGAATGACTCTGGAAATAAGAAACTAGATCACTTGGATGAAACAATAATAAGAATTACATTATGTGTATCCTTCACAAATTTAAATTGATGACAAGCAACGGATTTGGCATACTACTTATTCTCGTAGAAACGATTAATAGAGATATAGCGCAAACTTGAGAAAAGTCTTCAACGATCCGCCTGTAGGATTTGGAAAGAATGAATGAATTGATATGATAACCAACGAAGAGAACTCTTGAACGAACCACCGTAAGAATTGGACATGAAAGTAGCAAAAGCACAATTCACCAGGAAGAATTGGAAAATGAATGAAGATACTTGAGGGAATTTAGATACATGAGAACGAGTAGATAACGAGCTGATTAGAGAATACTTGCATGACGCACCGGTAAGATTGGGGGAAAGAGAGATGAATGCTGAGAATGAATAATTCTGAGATGAAGGGCTCCGGAGAATCAAACTGAAAAGACTCCTGGATTGCTCCGAATGGTTGAAAAGAATGATCACAACTGAAAACAATTATGAGAGGATGGTATCAAGCCAGAACCATGAATCTTTAGAAGAACGGGTAAGGATTTAAGAGGAACTCCTCTTCGGTCTTCACAAACCAGAGAATGACGACGAGAAACACCACCATGAATTGTTGAGACACTCCGGAATAATGAAGAATATAAAGGTTGAGTCAACAATGAAAATAATTTGAAAGATCTTGGAGAAAGACACATGACTGATGATAATTCATTATTACGTCAACTTTGAAAGAATTTGAGAAGCTCCAGGAAAATTAGAAGATTCGGGTAAGATCCTTGGGAAAAGACATGTTTAGGGCCCACTCAAAAGAAACACCGTTGAACAATTTAAAAGATAGATTGCACCGGTTGAATTAAATGGCTTGAATAAGGTAAGACCTCGAAATAGCTTGAAAGGATTACGAATAGAAATTTGAATCTTCTGGGATATCTTCAACACTCCAGATAAACATGAATATCAAGAGGTGGATGATGAAGAAGGGCACCAGCATGAGAAAACTTTTAGAACGAGGAAAGGAATATGATCAACAAAGCTTGAATTGAATCCATCGGAGAAGAAAAAGAATGAAGAATTATAAACTCGAAGCTTCCTTAGTATCTTCCTGAGAATCACCGGATAAGAACATTGAAGTAAAAGAATGAAGAAACTTCACATCCATAAGATGGATACTTGATTAAGAAACCTGAGTCCTTGAAGGAAAAAAAGGTGGGAGGGCGGGAAAACAAAGGCAACTTGGGGCAGATGGAATGGGTACCGTCGAGAAAACTTAGAATTGATCTAGCAAATATTGAAAATGATTGGATCCACTTGAAGAGAAACACGCATGTTGAAAAAGAATTGGCATGACCATCTCCATGATCGAAAAGGATTAGCACTCCCATAGAAATATGAGAACACCATTTACGAAAAGGTATGGATTCAACACTTGACAGTGAAGCAACTCAAATACCACAACTCCAAAACAAAACAAAGGATTTGGCTTGCAGAATAAGCCAAAAAATACATATGATAGACATTTACCCAATCCCATATCATGCATATGTTGGAAAGATATTCTAGGAGCTACATGAATTCCCACTTATAAACTCCCGAAACTTTTTGGTTATGCAATCTGGTGTTGGGGATACAGGGGAAGCAATATATCTCACCCAAACTAACAATCCCTACATCCAGCTATATCCATCCATCAACACATAACCAAGAAAACTCCTGAAATCTTGTACCTCAACCTTCGAAAAGCATTTGTTATACGATTTATCGCAATACTCCCAAACTCCCGCCCCAGTACTGGGTGGCGTCGAGGTTATCTCACCAACAACTGCATAAAAGAGATTTTTGATGTCGGCGAAACTCAGGTATTGCAGAACGACAACGATAAAATTGTGACTACAACACCTTGGACCTCAACTCCCCGAGCCACTGCCACAACCCATAAATGCCAGGAGGCACCAAGAACAATGTTATCATCACAAGAATATCGAAACGATTCCAAGATACCCGCATGATCCTAAATTTTTTTAGTGAAACTTGAGGAGAGGAAAGTCAAAACATCTACGTCAGGAGACCTCACAGAGTGACGAAGGGATTGAGGAGTAAAAAGAATCATACTCTCCGATATATATAATCCTAAGACTCAAAACATTTTGTTCTAGACTCAACAATGTCAGCGATTCGATCAAGCAGGTGGCTCCTAAGTCAGGGATGGCTTTGATTACCAACTTGTAACACCCACGATGCGGCTATATCTCCCACGTGTCGAGGCACGACCTAGAGGCATAATCACATGGTGGCTTTGTCGCAAGAGGGGTAATCTTCACACAATCCCATGTACTGAATAAGAAAGGGATAAGGAGTTGACTTACAATCGGCACTTCACACAATACATAAATAATTCATACATCATCTAAATACATTCAAAGACCGGCTACGGTCAAATCCAAAAGAAAAGGAAGATAAACCCCAAATGCTAGATCCCCGATCATCCCAACTGGGATCCACTACTGATCATCAGGTAACGAAACATAGCAATGACCAAGATCCTCATCAAACTCCCACTTGAGTTCGGTAGCATCACCTACGCTGGCATCATCGGCACCTGCAACTGTTTGGAAGTATCTGTGAGCCACCGGGACTAGCAATCTCACACCCGCGAGATCAAGACTATTTAAGCTTATGGGTAGGATAGGGTAATGAGGTGGAGCTGCAGCAAGTGCTAAGAAAATATTGTGGCTAAGATACGCAAATAAGAGCGAGAAGAAAAGCAACGCAATGGTTGATAAGATAGAAGTGATCAAGAAGTGATCCTGAAACTACTTACGTTCAAACATAACCCAAAACCGTGTTCACTTCCCGGACTCCGCCAAAAAGAGACCGTCACACCTACACACGCGGTTGATGCATTTTAATGAAGTCAAATGTCAAGTTCTCTACAACCTGATATTAACAAATTCCCATCTGCCACATAACCGCGGGCACAACTTTCGAAAGTTTATACCCTGGATGGGTGTCCCGACTTAGCCCATCACAAACTCTCATGATCAATGAAGGATATTCCATCTCCCGAAACAACCCAATCAGACTCGGAATCCCGGTTACAAGACATTTCGACAATGGTAAAAGAGGACCAGCAAAGCCGCCCGATGTGTGCTGACAAATCCCGATAGGAGTCGCATGTATCTCATTCTCAGGGGACACCGGATTAGACAGGCTACGAGTAAAACCATCCCTCGAGTTTCCCTGAGGTGCCCCCGAAGGCGGCTTGGTTCGGACCAACACTCAAAGGAGCACTGGCCTGGGGGGGGGGACTAAAATAAAGATGACCCTCGGGCTCCGAAAACCCATGGGAAAAGGATTAGGTTGTTAGGCAAATGTAAAACCAAGGTTGGGCCTTGCTGGAGGAGTTTTATTCAAACAAAACTGTCAAGGGGGTCCCATAACCCCAACCGCGTAAGGAACGCAAAATCTAGGAACATAACACCGGTATGACGGAAACAAGGGCGGTAAGAGTGGAACAAAACACCAGGCAGAAGTCAGAGCCTTCCACCCTTTACCAAGTATATCGATGCATTAATTAAAATAAGAGATATTGTGATATCCCAAGATAACCATGTTCCAACATGGAACAAACTTCAACTTCACCTGCAACTAACAACACTGTAAGAGGGGTTGAGCAAAAGCGGTAACATAGCCAAACAATTGTTTGCTAGGAAGGTGGGTTAGAGGCTTGACATGGAAATATGGGAGGCCTGATAAACAACTTGTAGGTAGCGCGGCATAGCGATAGAACGAACAACTAGCAAGCAAAGATAGAAGTGATTTCGAGGGTATGGTCATCTTGCCTGAAATCCCACAAGCAAAAAGAACGAGTCCATGAAGAAGACAAACAAACATAGTCGAACGAATCCTCACAACTCCGGAACGAAACTGAAGCTAACGAGAGAAGCAAACCGGAAAGAAGCAAGCAACATGGTAAACACACAAGCGTAAGCATGGCATGATGCACAACCAAGTATGATGCATGTCCGGTTCAAATATGCATGGCATGGCAAAGTGCACAAACAAAACTACTAGTTAAGTGGTTCTCTCTCGTTTATGTACCCAACAATATTAAATGTTGTTACACATGGCAAGAGGTGAGGCATAAGTAAACTAAGTATTTAGGCAAGTTTAAATGAGGCCGGAAATACAAACAACAATTCCGGAAAATCCTCATGTGCATATTTTAGATTTGGTGCTGTTCTGCCCTAAACCATATTTTAGAGTTGTTAAACATGCAAAGTAATGCCACCATGTCAAACTATGCATTTTTCTAGCCCATTTACATATAAAGTTCATTTAAAATGGAGGTACGGTTATTTAGTTATGAAATAAAACATTTTAGCATGGAATTTGAGCAAAAATTAATCAAACAACATTTTAAACATGCATGAAAGTTGGATATTATGAAACTAGATGAATTTCTAGTCATTTTCATATATAAAGCTTTTGCATATGATGCACGGTTTGTGAGTTACGATATGCATGAACTAGAGGGACTATTCTGTAAAAAAATAGTTCTCCAGATAAATGATAAAATCGCAACGGGGAAAAAAATAGAAGAGGACCGAATCTGCTAGGCGCTGGGCTGGGGTGTCCTCACCATGGGCCTGGGGGTGCTGGGCTACAGGAGGTCGCGGTGGGCCGGGTGATCTGGAGGCAGGGGCGCGGGCAACAGAGCGGGCTGAACCGAGCGGGACTTAGCACTGCGGTCATCGTCCTCGCGTGCTCGCACGCAAAAGCAGGGGAGGCCGGCGATGGACTTGGCGATCTCCGGTGGGGTAGTGCGGCGACCTGGAGCCAGGGACGAGGCCGTGGTGTAGGGACTCGCCGGATCTAGAAGGGATGGCGACAAACGGAGCAGGGGATGTCGATGGGGTCACGTGCGGGTGAGCGAGAACCAGAGGAGGTTCGAGCGTCCCCCTGACGCAGAGGATGGCGGCGTTGTTTTGCTGGGCTTCGGGTGCGAGGGATGAAGGCAGGCGCACGCGGCGGCCGTGCAGAGGCTGTGTTGGCGCTGGAGGTGGCCGGAGGAAGTGGATGCCAGTGGCGAGGTCCTCGGGGAACATAGGAGTTCTTAGCGCGGATCCTTGGGGCCAGTGGACATGGGTGACGGGGCGCAGGGGTCTCGGAACAAATTGAGGAGGTGACGGGCGGCCATGGCATTCAATGGCTGCGTCTGGTTCCTTGGATAAGAAGTAGAGGAGGGGAGTTGAGAGATGGGGAAGGATACACAAGGACAAGGAGAAAACAGGAGGAAGACGAGGGCCAGTGGAACTCATCTGCTGCTGCTGCTTGGGTGGCTGGCGACCATCGCGCTAGGTGGGGCATGGAGGAGCTCCTCTCCTCCAGATCGAACAGGGGATAGAAGGTAGCGGGGCAGTGGTTGCTCGAGTAGGAGGTGGCCATGGATCAAGAGGAGGAGGTGGTTGGCCTGGTGGATTGGGGAAAACATGATAGGAAGGCTGGCTGCGTGTGGGTTGGCTCGGGTGGGATCCCGAGGAAGAAGCTACTGGCGGCGGCGCGAGGGACAAACTACCTTGAATTTAGGGTTTGGTCTAGAAATGGACTAGGGATGCACTATATAGGAAGAGAGGGAAGTATGGATCATCCGATTGAAATCCGACGGTCGAGAAATAAATAGGTAGGGAGTCCAATTAAGAAAACAAGGATATTTTAGGGATGTTTGGGGATGATCCGGACCCATCGGTAATGACTACTCGGGCCAGCTTCGAGACAACTTTCGGACACGATGAGGGGTCTGAGCACTGTGCAAGGAGGGTTCAAGTGGTTAGGAGGGGTTTTGGGGTCCTCCGATCACAATCGGACGGCTCCGGATGTGAGGAGGGTTAGGTTGGGCCTGGCGGTCGGTAGGTGACTGTGTATATGGTCTAGGTAGGAAAGAGAGGGAAAGCCAGACAACAGTTTTCGGAGACCAAAAACGTCCGACATTTGACCGACTATAATGCCGCTATAGTTATCCGTTGCGGCATCAAAGGGATGCCAAATGGATGAAACTTGGCAGGCGGCCTACCTACAACATAACAAGACCGCACGCCAACTCTCATCCCATTCTGAGAACATTTTCCGGCCACTTATAAAATAAAATTTCGGACGTGCCGCGGGCGCGTGCATGTGTGTGTGTGCTCAGAACTGACAACGGAATGAACGGGGAGACCAGGACGGATGGATGTTTTGAAAACATCCAGATGCAATGCGGATGATGACAAGGCAAAATGCAACACGCAAGCCAATGACATGGCAAAGATAGCGAATAACTGGATGACACCTAGCGCAACGGTCTCGGGGCATTTTAGTCTGTCACAGCCCTAGAATTTGGTTGCAGAAAGTGGCTTTGCATCCATGCATCATGTTTAAATTCAAGAAAACTTGAATTGAGGAAATTTGAAAGCCTCAAAAATTTTAATTAAAAAAGGGCAAATAACCCTGGAAAATGCATCCAATGTTTCCAAAATGCTCTTCAATGATGTTTAATATTTTTGGCAAGGGTTTTGGTCCAAACCAAAAATATGGAACATTTTTGAGGAATTATTTTGTCCATTTGGAATTAAATCAATAAATATTTGAGTTGGATTTAATTCTTCTATAAAAGAATTGCAAGTCCAACAATTCTGAAAAAAACCTATCAGTGGCTTTGAATATATTGCATCAAGCCACATAAATATTTTCACAAGCTACTACATGATTTGGGCTGTGAATCAAATCGAAACAAAACAAAATAAATAGAAAACTGAAACAGATTGAGAGAGAGAGAAGGATTACCTGGCGCTTACCTATAGCCCAGAGGCCCACTACTGTGCGGCCCAGCCCACCAGGGGCATACCTGTCTTCAACCTCTGCCTACTGGCAAAGGCAAGCCGAGCACGGCACCCGCGCGTGCCGGCATGCAGCTGCCTGCCTGGCCTCCCCTGGCCAGCGCGGTGCCGCCCACGACACCCTGGGACCCCCTCTGCTTCTCCCTCGCTCTTTAGACATCTCTTCCCCTCGCTCCTCTGCTTTCTTCCCCTAGCGGAGCTCGCCGTCGCTGCTCGTCACCACCGCGGCCTACCCAGCTTGTCGCCGAGGTCCGCCATGCCCCGAAGCCCCTCTATGACGAAGATGAAGACCCCGAGAGCCCCGCAGCATCGCCACCACCACCATCTCCGTCCCCTGCCTTGGCGGCCACCATCGCACGATTCGCCGCTTGCCGGTCGTCCCCGAGCCCGCTGAAACCACCGCCGGCCCCTTGTGACCTCCTCTTCCTTTCCTCCCCGTCCTCTTGCTCGCGCACCTGCTCTAACTGTGCTAGCCATCGCATCCGTGAGCTCACCACTGGCGTCCTTGTCGCCGCCGGCATTGCAGGTCACCGAACTCGTGCCCGAGCACATCGTTGAGGTCCTGCAGCCCCTGTAGGTCCTACAGTCAAACTCCACCACCCCCTTTATTGATACCGATGCATATGTAGTTAGTTCTGATGTAAGTCTTGCTGGGTACATTGTACTCACGTTTGCTTATTTTATGTTTTGCAGAGAGACGTCAGTCTCGCTAGTAGTTCCACATGGACTTCGACGTTTAGCTTGTTACCTCAGCTACGATCTTGTACCCTTGGGAGGGTCATGTAGATAGTCAGGCTTCTCAGCCTTTTTCATTTGTAGTTGTCTGTACTCAGACAAGTTAAGCTTCCGCATGTGGTTGTTGCTTGTATGCTCTGTATGTTGGGTCATGAGACCCATGTTTGTAATACTTGGCTCCTCGGAGCCTAATGAATAGATACTTTGAGTCGTAGAGTTTTGTTGTGATGCCATGTTGTATTTACACATATCGAGCATATTGTGTGTATGATTGAAATGCTTGGTATGTGTGGGATCCGACAACCTAGTTGTTTATCCTTGGTAGCCTCTCTTATGGGGAAATGTAGTCTTGTGCCTCCATGAGCCATAGTAGTCCGCTACAGCCCGGTTCACCGGAGTCCTGTTAGCCCAGCACTACTGCTCCGGAACACTTGACTGGCCGGCATGTGATTCACTTCGTTCCTGTGTCTGTCCCTTAGGGGAAATGTCACGTGGTGACATCCGGAGTCCTGCCTAGCCTGCTACAGCCCGGTTCACCGGAGTCCTGTTAGCCCAGTGCTACAGCCCGGATTCTCACGCTGCTGACCGACATGCTCGATGTTGATTCATGTATGCCTGTCCCCGTAAGTTAGTGCCACTTTGGGTTCACGACTAGTCATGTCGGCCCGGGTTCTCTGTCATATGGATGCTTGCGACACTATCATATACATGAGCCAAAAGGCGCAAACGGTCCCGGGCCATGGTAAGGCGACACCCGTGGGAATACCGTGCGTGAGGCCGCAAAGTGATATGAGGTGTTACCGGCTAGATCAATGTGACTTGGAATCGGGGTCCTGACATAGTCGGACAGATGGGTCGTGAAGATACAAGACGAAAGACTTTCCCCGTGTCCGAATGGGACTCTCCTTGGTGTGGAAGGCAAGATTAGCGTGCGGATATAAAGATTCCTTTCTCTGTAAATCGACTATGTACCAACCCTAGTCCCCTTCGGTGTCTACATAAACTAGAGGGTTTAGTCTATAGGGGCAAGGACAATCATAATCATATAGGCTAGACAATTAGGGTTTAGCCATCACGATCTTGTGGTAGATGAACTCTTGTAATCCCTATACCCATCAAAGTCAATCTAGCAGGACGTAGGGGATTACATCCATCAAGAGGGCCCGAACTTGGGTAAACATCGTGTCCCTTGTCTCCTGTTACCATCGATCCTTAGACGCACAGTTCAGGACCCCCTACCCGAGATCTGCCGGTTTTGACACCGACACTTGGCGTTTGGCCTCGTGAGCCGCCAGGACACCCTGCATGTAGCGCTGGTGTGAGGCAGCCACGTTCAGCAGGCTGAATAGCACGCAGACATAGCTATTAGGGTACCTCTTGAAGGTCTTCAATTGCCTTGGTGATGAACTCCTAAGCCCCTGGCGCCCTACGCCCTGCTCACGGAAGCGCGCATTGAAGCATGCCTCCACATGGTGCCCGAACGCCTCCCTCGTGACACTTGTCTGGTTAGAGGCCCTCTAGATGAGAGCCCCCGAGCCCGTCCTGAGAGGGGCGTCGGGCACACCTTCCTATGCGAGAGAGAAAGGCACCCCAGCTATTGGGCGGGGCCTGTGGCACGATTGTCGGACAACCTAGGATCCTGACGGCCCATGATGAGGAGTTGCTTCTTCTTCTTGGGGACAGTCTCAGGAGGACAGATGGCACCCTCGTCATCTAAGTTTTTGACAGCTATGGCCTAGCAGGCGCGCTCGAGGGAGCACACTGCATCCTTCTCAACACAAGCGACCGTGATGATGCCGCCACTTCCTGGCATCTTGAGGACATTTTAGCCATGATGAGTCACTACCATGAACTTGGTGAGGCCCGGATAATAGAGAATGGCGTTGTATAGGAGGAAAATGTGGGCGACGTTGAAGTCGATGAGCTCGGTGCGTAGTTGTCGCACTTGCCGAAGGTGACAAGGAGGCGAATATGTCCCAGGGGAATGGTGGAGCCGTCGGTCACTCCTAAGAAGGTCTTGGTGGGCAGGAGCTGGTCGTAGGGCACCTAGAGAATCTTGAACGTCTGGACGGAGTGGACGTTGAGCCCCGTCCTGCCATCGATGAGTGTCTTGGTGATGAGGACGTTGCTGATGGTCAGTGAGCAGATCATTGGGAGCGCGCCACCGGCGGCCGAGCACTTAAGCTGGTCTACAGAGTTGAAGGTGACAGTGTACTTGGACCACTTGAGGGGACGCGATGGCACAATCTTGGGAAGGGCTGCGTTAACCTCATGAGCAACTGCTTGAAGACGCGATGAGAGGTGGGGGCCTGAGCGCTGCCTAGGATGCAGGCAATGGATCGAGGCTCTTGGAAGCGCCCAGCCCCATCGTCTTGGCGGTGGTTCCAGTTCCTCCTTGGCGGCGACGACAGAGAAGGGAGGCCGACATTTCCCTAAGGACGGCCATGATGAGGCTGGTCTCACCAGGGGCCATCGTGAGGCTGGCCCTGCCAGCGGTCCTCACGTGGCTGATCACGCTAGTCCTGGCGGGGGTTGCGGTTGTCCCAACGGCCTCCACCACAGCCTCCTCCACAGTCGTAGACATGGTCATTGCACTCAGGACAGAGGCTAACGTGCCCATCGCGGATTGCCCTGAGCTCCTAGCAGTCGTTGGTGTTGTGGATGTGGACGTTGTGGAAGACGCAGAACGGGCGACTGCCCTTGGAGGATTCGACATGGTCACAACCGCGCTTCATCTTAGGTTCGGCTGCAAGCATGGTAGGGCCCTTGCAATTCACATCCTTAGGCTTGGCCTTCTTGTCTTCGGGATTGGCCGCCGAGAGCTCTAGGAGGCAGAGGCGATGTTCCTCTGCCCTCGCGCACCTAGTTTCCATGTTGAACATCTCCAGAGCCGAACACAGGTCTTCATGTATGGCGAGCTCTTCCTTCATCTTGACGTCCTGGATGCCATGAGTGAACGCCAAAATGATGGACTCGTCTGACACCTTTGGGATCTTGAGGCGAACGTTGGTGAAGCACTGTATGTATTTGTGCAAGGTTTCGCCTGGCTGCTACTTGATGTGCCGCAGGGTGCCTGCTGTAGGGGTGTGGTCGCGAGTTCCCTGGAAGTAGGCGATGAAACATTTTCTCAACTCATCCTTGGAGGAGATCGGCCCCACCAGAAGGTTCAGGAGCCACGAACATGCGCCATCCTTGAGGGCCATGGCAAACCAGTTTGCCATAACTTTGCCGTTGTTGTTCGCTGCCTCAATACTCAGCTCGTAGAGCTGGAGGAACTCAGCAGGGTCAAGGTGCCATCATAGCGCAGAGGCAGCTCCGGCTTAAACTTCCTTGGCCAAACGATGCGGCATAGCTCCGGGGTGAATGCACGCAACCTGCCGCACTCACAGGAAC